>NW_026068130.1:1552117-1632871 GCF_014885135.2 Alexandromys fortis | reverse complement strand
CCCCCCCCCCCTCTATCCAGGTCTAGAAAGGTAAAGATCCAAACAGACTAGGTTCCCACAAAGCCAGTACATGGAGTAGAATCAAAACCCAGTGCCATTGTCCTTGGCTTCTCAGTCAGCCCTCCATGTCAGCCATGTTCAGAGAGTCCAGTTTGATCACATGCTCCATCAGTCCCAGTCCAGCTGGCCTTGGTGAGTTCCCATTAGATCTGCCTCACCATCACAGTGGTTGGGCGCACCCCTCGCAGCCCTGACTTCCTTGCTCGTGTTCTCTCTCCTTCTGCTCCTCATTTGGACCTTGGGAACTCAGTTCAGTGCTCCAGTGTGGGTCTCTGGAGAGTGAGGGGCAGTGGGGGGAGGGGGAGGAAATGGGAGGAGGTGAACATTTGTAATAATAATAATAATAATAATAATAAATAAAAAATAAACAATATAGTTATGGAACCAAAAAAGGAGCTGCCATGGTCATGGTGTCTCTTCAAGGCAATAAAAACCTTAACTAAGACACTCGCAGAGATATTGAACATCTTCTTGAAGTTATTCTCTTTAAAAATCCTTCCCTGGCTCCCCTTCTCACAGCAATCTTGAATTTGGCTCAAAGATTGTTCCTCCTGCTAGCAGCTAATCAATAAATCTTTTAATTATAATTGGATTGAGTCCATGTCCTTTTCCCAGGAGTCACAAACTCCATAACAGAGGCAGAGATGGGCCTCAGGCATGCCGCAGCTCCAAGATATGAGAATCCCAGCTGCCAGAGGCCAGCGCTTCCCTAATTGGCCACTGGGGGCTACAAGTCCCTACTCTACCAGGTGCAGAGAATACTCTCAAGCAGAGTGACCCCAAGGGTGGGCACCTCCACACACTGTCCAGCTAATGGGGACAAGACCAGAGGAAGGACCTACATCTCTCTTCAGAAGACCTTCAGTTAGTGTAGCCAGAACCTGGGCACCTAAAGTCTCGCAGGGACCCTGGTGCCCACCTGTGCCCATGCTTACTCAACTGCACTACCCAGAGCCATAACTGATCTAAAGGAGCGACAGAAGCAACTGGTGTCCACTCATCCATGTTCAACGGAGACCAGGCTCAGCAGCACTGGGGCACCGGGAGCACGGACATTGACTGTGTGATCTTGGGGTAGACCTGACTCTCACCTAGGAAAGGTAAGTTCAATACGTCATCTGTGAGGAGTAGGAAATCATGAAGGATGGCGTGAGCACACAGTGTGCACTCGGGGCCTTCCTCAGTAAGCTGTCCTGTCCTGATCATCCCTGGCCTTCGTACAAGTTCAGTGCAGGGGTGGGTGTGTAGTCTCTACCCCTATTCAGTTCTGCAGACAGATAGGCTGAAGCCCTGCATCTAACCACGCAGGAGACAGTGATGCTGCTGACTCTGTAAGGCAGGGCCAAGGGGTACAGAAGCCATTTCTTTGTAGACAGTGGCAGTCAGCTCTCTCACAATGGAGCAGCATCCTCAACCCTTGGCTAGCTGCCATTTCTGCTGCCACTGGGGATAGCCTGCGTCCTTGGCAAGCTGGAGAGGCCATGCTTGTCCTTCCTTTAGTTGGAAACAAGGGACAGGCTTGACATTAACATTTCCTGGCATTTCACAGTCACTGTGAAGGAAAGTGTGATCTGGCAGTGGGAGGCATGGGGGACTTGGTGGGCGTGTGAATGCAAAGCCAATACATTTATTTATACCTTTGAACTAGCAGTGAGATGGTCATGGTTGAGATAACAGTGCATGGTTGTCTCAACCAGATCCCTCCACCCCAGCCCATGTACACACAATGGAGGGAAATAATAGGGGCACTAATGGGCTCGCCCAGCCCAGATCTCTAAGCCATCTGAGCCACCCCAGGGTAATGGAGCCTCTTGCATGTCTTGGGAGCAAACAGAAAAGTGACAGCCAGCTTCACATAGGACACTCCTGTGTTGTCAGCCCTCTGATCACTATGAATAAGAGAAAGTAATTATGAATGGCCAGAGGCCAGTTTTGTCTAGTTTTCAAGAGCAAAGAATAAAATCTTAGGAAGCCCCAAAGCTGAGATGAAGCAGAGAGAAGAGCTACCAGGGAGATAAGGTTCGAAGCCATTACATGTCGCAAATACGTTTTGGCCCCAGTCTTAGTTTTTCAGTACATGGTTCTGGGCTGCAACCTCACCACAATCTCCAACATCTATACATTAGCAGGAACCCCTGACAATCAATCAGGCTGTTTTTTCACGCTGATTATCACTCTGGATCATGCTTGGAGTCAGAGCTACTGAGGTATGGCCAGCATTCTGTAAGCCACAAAGACATGCAGCTTCAATGTAGGGATGACTGATCCCTGCTCCGGGTTCAGCCTACAGATGGAAGAGTCAATCAGCACAAGGCTTGAAGGGCAGGAGACCCTCATAAACATTCTCTCATCAGTAAGAAGAAGTGTGGGAAATGTAGTGTGGGTCTTGATAACTGAGTGTCCCAAAAGCTCTTCTCAGAAGCATCCTCTTCCACAGAGAATGAGCAAATGAGCAACTCAGATGCAACACGGGGATGCTAAAAGGCTGTCTGCACCCTGAGGGTCCCTGGGATCTAGAAGCCTCTTCGGATCCCTAGAGCATAGCTCAGTCCCATTCACAGACAGGGTTTGGCACAAATTAAACAAACTGAAAGAAATGTTTTTTTGCAGGTGGCACCAGCCCATCTGGTAGGAGATCAGAGAAGCTAGTGAACTGTCCATGGTAAACAGCATGTCACCAACAGGTTCCAGCAGCCTGTGGGACACCCGACTTGACCAGTGAGAGCTGCTCCCTCTTGCCATCTCCATCTGCCTCTCTGCATCTATCCCCACCCATGGCCACAGCAGTCCACAGAAATGGGAGTCTCTCGGCAGTATCCTTGAGGGTGTTTGTGCTGGTGGGATTTGGGGGAGGTGCAGAGACCCAGGCCCTGCTCTTTGCTGTCTTCCTGGCCCTGTACGTGGTGACCGTCCTGGGCAACATCACCATGATCGTGGTCATCACCCTGGATGCCCGCCTGCACTCCCCCATGTACTTCTTCCTCAAGAACCTGTCGTGTGTTGACCTCTGCCTCTCTTCTGTTATTGCCCCTAAAGCCATGACCATCTTCCTTTCCTCCTCGAAGGTCATCAGCTTTGAGGGATGCGCCACTCAGTTCTTCTTTTTCTCCTTGTTGGCTACCACTGAGACTTTTCTCTTAGCTGTGATGGCCTATGACCGTTTCATGGCCATCTGCAGTCCCCTGAGGTACCCTGTGACCATGTGCCCTATGACCTGTGCCCGTCTGGTTCTGGGTACCTACTGTGTGGGCTGTCTGAACTCCATTGTGCAGACCAGCCTCACTTTCCAGCTGCCCTTCTGCAGCTCCAACCGTATTGACTACTTCTACTGTGACGTGCCCCCACTGCTCCAGCTGGCCTGCGGCAGCACAGCTCTCAATGAGCTCCTGCTCTTTGGTCTCTGTGGGTTCATCATTGTGAGCACTACCTTAGCTGTGCTGGTTTCCTATGGCTACATCACCGTGACCATCCTCAGGATGCACTCAGGATCTGGGAGGCACAAGGTCTTCTCCACCTGTGGCTCTCATCTGACAGCCGTGTCTTTGTTTTATGGCACTCTTTTTGTCATGTACGCACAGCCAGGAGCAGTGACATCCATGGCACAGGGCAAAGTGGTCTCCATCTTCTACACCCTTGTCATCCCCATGTTCAACCCCCTCATCTACAGTCTGCGCAACAAGGATGTGAAGGACGCCCTGTGGCGGCTGGGACACAGACACAACCTTGTGAAGAAGGGTGGACAGTGAAGGGCTATCCTGAAGCCGGAGGTAAGGGGTCTGTGGGGATCTCCGAGCGCTGAAAACCACCACCTTCCTTCAAATGGAAATGGACATGTGTAAAGTCATTTACCCATCTGCATTCAGTCTTCCTTTAGACTATTTCATGGACACAGCATTGACCTACTGTGAGCTATAAAACTCTGCATGCAGAACCCTAAATGTTGAAGAGTGGGGTCTCCAATCACATGAAGACCTACTAAGAACGTCAACCGTCCCCAAGTTAAAGCGGGTCTGACTCCTCTACCCACTGCTTCTCGGCTTCTCTGGGCCATGTCCTGGCTTCCTCTGTAGGAGAAGTTATGCATTTTTATCTTGATTGGGTTTATCAGTAAGAAAAATGTTTCTATCCAGTTAACCCTCCAACACAATGCCTGCTCTGCTGGCCATTTATGACAGGTAACTCAAACTGCCTCTCCTCCTCTGCCATTTTTCTGCCCATCTTTCTTCCACCCAACTGCCAGGAGCTCTCTCAAAACAACAGCTTAGTCAATGGCCAAGGCACTCTGGCTAGTGAGGCTGGTGTCAACAACAAATAGGTCTACTAGGGCTGTCCCAGAACTAACAAATGATTCCTCTTTTAAGAACAATCCCAGCCGGGTCTGGAGAGACGGCTCAGTGGTTAAGAACACTTGCCGCTCTTTCAGAGTCCCTGAGTTCATTTCCCAGCACCCTAGCTCCAGGGTATCTGGCCTCAGGCTTCTTTGGCACATGCACTCATGTGCACATGCCCATGTACATGCATACATGACATAATTAAAAATAACAAAAAATTATTTTAAAGAAGGATCCTAGCTAGAAGTCTGTTGGTTTGGGGGTGCTTCCTCTTAAGGTAGAACCTTCATCAGATTCCTGCTCCATCACAACTCTCAGAGGTGAATCCCCAGACAGAGCACCCAGCTTCTTAGAAGAGTTGTGTGAAGAAGGGTAGACATCCACCTCATGTGGAAACACACTTTAAACAATATAGATGTAGAGATAGATAGATAGATAGATAGATAGATAGATAGATAGATAGATACATACATACATACATACATACATACATACATACATACATACTTGCAGTATAGAAGAACACATTTGGATCATATCCGTAGTAGCTCTGCAAGGGCAATACAACCCGATCAAGAGAAAGTATTTTTTCAGATCTTAGTGTCCTGCACCCTTTGTTGACATTGCCTCGCAAGGTGACCTCCCACCCTGAATCCAACTTGGTGTTTTTGTTTTGTTTTGTTTTTTGTTTGTTTGTTTGTTTTTGCTTTTTTGTGACAGGGTTTCTCTGTAGCTTATGGAGTCTGTTCTGTAACTTGCTCTTGTAGACTAGGCTGGCCTTGAACTCACAGAGATCCTCAGGCACGCCTTTAATCCCAGCACTCGGGAGGCAGAGGCAGGCACGTAGACTCCTTTTAAACACTTCAGGTCAGGGTCACGCAGCTAGCTGTGAATAGAAGTGCACAGCTCTTCTTCCTCTATGACTGGCTTTCATTTCTCAACAATACCTTTCTAAGGTCAATGCATGTAATCGCCTACAACACCAGACTGTTTATTTTCTGTAAAAGATTATATTACTATATCGATTCCATCTCAGATGCTCCCCAGGTTAACAAAAGTTTGCATCCTTATTAAAATGTCACACATTTTAATGTCATAAATTAGAAATACATTCAACTTTATTTAAATAAATTATTTAATTTATTCTTGTTCATATTGACGACCTACCTTATAAGGTTGCAGTTGAGCAAAACTATCTAACTGCAATACAATGCCAACTTTACTCTAGAATGCAAAGTGTCTCATGTGGTTCAACACGGTACTAAATATGGAAAGCACAACAGTTGTAGAAGTGTTCTTTTGCATAATCAGGAAGTTCAAAGTAAGCTGATCCTGAACTTTTGTAAGCTCTGTAGACCATCTGATATGATATTTCATCATATTTTATTCATTTGTCCTACTGACATTAACATTCAGTTTGTTTCCACTTGGCAGTTTTGAAGACAATTCAAATTTGTTTACCTTTATGCCTTTAAATTTTGATTGGTATACAAAGAAAAGAATTTTATTGTGATGTTTGCTTACATGTATACACATATATTCATATATATTGTGTATGTATGATAATAGAAATAGGGCCTATATATAAAAATAAATATTTATGCACATACACATACATGTCTTCACATTCAATTCTCCCATTGCCATCCCCAACTCCCCCCCAAGCTGGTCCCTTTCATCCTTAGTCCCTTAAATTGTTCCCATCACGTTTCCCTGACATATACATTCTATTGCCTTCACATGCTCCCCCCTCAGCCCTTAGCCATCCCTCTCTCCTCAAAGGCCCCCTTTCATACACATACATGTATTTGTGTGTATGTATATACATGTATGTATGTATATAGCTATCCCATACACCAGAGAAAGATTGTGATAACCATTTCTGAGCCTGGCTTATCCCTATTAACAGGATGATCTTCAGTTCCATAAAGTCTTCTACAAATGCAATACTTTCATTTTTTTACAACTGAATGAAATTCCATTGTGCATGTATCTAATTTTATTCACTCATTCCTGTGTTGACGGACATTCAGGCTGGTTCCATGCCTTGGTTCTTGAGAATGGTTCAGCAATAAACATGGTGTACAAGTACCTCATTGGTACACTGACTTAGAGCCCATTGGCTACTTAGCCAAGGGCGATAAATCTGGCCGGGTGGTGTTTCTGTTTAGTTCTTCAGGAAGCCGTGCTGGCCCCTATAATGACTGCATCCGTTTATATTCCACCCACAGCAGGTAAGTGTTCCCCTCTCCACACCACCAGACTTCCAGGATTTTCTTTTTTTTTTTTCATTAAATGTTTTACATCCCAACATTTATTCTCTCTTCCCTCCCTCACTCCGTCCGTCCCCCACCTTTGCTGTTTCCTTGATCGCAGCCGTTCTGAGGGAGTGAGAGGAAATCTCAACATAGTTTTTTTAATATTTATTTATTTATTTATTTATTTATTTATTTATTTATGTATACAATATTCTGTCTGTGTGTATGTCTGCAGGCCAGAAGAGGGCACCAGACCTCATTACAGATGGTTGTGAGCCACCATGTGGTTGCTGGGAATTGAACTCAGGACTTTTGGAAGAGCAGGCAATGCTCTTAACACTGAGCCATCTCTCCAGCCCTCAACAGAGTTTTAATTGCCCTTTCCTTACTAGCTAAAAGCGTTGGACACTTCCTAATATTCATTGGCCAGTTGGATCTTTTCTCCATTTATTTGTGTACTTGTCGACTAGATGGAGTTTGGGAATCATATTAGCCCTGTAGGATGTGCAGTTGCAACAGATTTCTTTCCCATTTTTAGACTATCCTTCAGTCTGCTGATCATTTGCTTGCAGGGGCTTTTTAATTTCATCAAATCCTACTTATCAATCACTGGGTTATCTCTTACGTTGTTGAAGTTCTTTTTTTAAAGTCCTTACGTATGCCTACATCTTGAAGGTCTACCCAGTCTTTCTCTAGCCGTTTTGAAGCTTCCTACATTAAGGTCTTTGGTTATGTTTTATTTGAGTTGGGTATGATATGAGATATAGTCGTGTTTTGTCCTTTTCCTGGTACCATTTGTAAAATAGGCTGTCTTTTGACTAACATATGTGTAGACATCTTTGCAAAGATTAGGTGGGGGGCAGCTGATTGGGTTTATTTCTGGGCCCTGTATTCTATTCCATTTGTTTATCTGTCTGCTTTTGTGCCAGCACCACACTGGGCTCATCGCTGTGGCTTGTATATTTTTATTTTGAGATCAGGAACTGTGTTGGCTCCAGCATTGCTCTCTCTTAGGGTTATTTTGACTAGTCAAGACTTTTTGTGCTTCCATCCAAATTTTAAGATCCTTTTTTCTAGTTCTGAGAATAACATCACTGGAATTTGGTGGGGATTGTGTAGATCTGTGATGCTTTTATTAGCATAGAAATCTTTAATCCTGACAAGTTATGGACATGGGATGCTTTCCATCTCCCAGTGTCCTCAATTCTTTTCCTTGGCATTTTAAAGATTTAGTAGTAGAGATTTTCATGGTGAGTGTGCTACTTCTTCTGCCTCATGCTTCATCCTGATACTCTCTCCATCTTGGGATAGCCTAACAGTGATGCTTGGTTTCCATCTTGTTTATTATTTGATCCATTGACGTTTTTCATTCCCAGTGTTTGTCTTTTTTCCCCTAATGTCAACTTCGTTGCTGAAATGTCTCCTGAATTTTGCTGACTTTCTCCTCTGTTTTCCCGCCTGGTCCTGTGTTGATGTCCTTATAATTATCTGATTGTCTGTATTCTCTTTCAATTACAGATCTTTTTTCTAGTAAATTTCTGAGGTCTTCATTTGGTCTTTGTGGTGGCTTGAATAAGAAGGTTAGAATGGCCAAGGTGGGGTGTTATGGGCTAGAGAGGGCTCCCCCTTCACCAAAGTCAACTGAGCTCGGGGCTCTCAGATCCTTCCAATAGGCTGGACACACTGAGAGTCCAAGTTTGTAAACTTGTGTAAAAATGAAGGCTCTTTGCTTTTACCTATGGGACTCGGTCTCCTAGTTGGTTTTGGGAGGACTCCGTGATCTGGGCATTATCGAGATTTCACAGTATAGTAAAAATAATTTTTTCTTTTCTATTTTCTTAAATTAGAAAAACTTCACACAAGCTGAAGTTAGCTGAGCATTCGCGCAGGGGACAACCTCCAATCCAGAACAGGCTCAAGAGCTCCAACTGACACGATGCTCCGCCACAGACAGATATCCGGAAGAGGTTTGAGAAGCCACCTGGTGTCCAACAGGCACCCTCATCTAACATGGTTGGCCACTTGTGACAGGATGCTACCAGACTACCTGCTGTGCTAGGTCTGGGTTCTTCACCAGCAGGCTCAGCGGAGACTCATTACATTGGAACTCAAGCACAGGGCTTATTCTTGTGCCAAACTCGGTTTAGCGTATGTTCTTCAGGGAGCGTTAACTTTTAGATTGAGGTAACTAGTTTTTCCATTGTTTTTTATTTTTAGTTCTCAAACCTTGTCCACTGCTAAGACAGCCATAAAGCTCAATTTGTTTGCTTGGTTTGGGTTGGTTGTTTTGTGCTTGTTGCTTTAGTAATGTATGTAGCTTTACATCATTGGTCCAACTCAAATTAACTTTTAATGTGCCATGTGAAAAGGACTGGAGATAATACCTCCAAGTAAAGATATTTTAGTTTAAGCACATCTGTTGCAAGGCTGTGGAATTTCCTTCACACCTTCGTCAGAAGCCACCTAACCCAGCCTGGGCTTGTTCAGAGCTCCACATTTATGCTGCGGAGCATCTTGGGAAAGTCACTGTAGTGCGTGCACATTCCTCATTCTCTTGGGGAAATACCTACTTGGGATTTTCAGGAAAGTGTTTTGTAGGGTATAGAAGAAACCAAAACACCTCAGTGTGATCATAGCGGATGAAAGTCCTACCAGCTGTGGAGGTCCAAGGGCGACTCCATCATCGTGGCGATATTTGGTCCATCTTTTTAACTTTACACTTAGGTTGTTAAAAATCATCGTGGACTAGACCTTCACTGTCAATCTAACCTGCGTTTCGCTGAAGGCTGATGGGTCTGCGCATCATGTAGGAGCTCTCTGAACATTCATACGGAGTTATAAATATAAATGAGTTATATGCAAAACATCTTTTGCCACTTTTTCATTAACTTGGACATGCTTGCTCTTGATTTAGTTACGGACATAGGCAAACTGTTCTTGACAAAGCATGTCAGATAAATGAACTGTGGACGTCTCTTCAGAGTCTTAGCTTGTGATTTCCTCAAGAGTATATAGCTGCGCAGAAATCATCAGTGTCTTGAAGTCAGTATTGCAGGAATCCCCCTCAGTGGGACAGGTAGGGGAGGGAGGCAGATGTCCTGCCTCAGGTCGCTGACTGAGATCAGACCCTGGGTCTCTTACAGAGACGGACACTGCAGTCAGCCAGTCTATTCTGCTGCTCATCTCAGCCTGAGGCTGGGCACCCATCCCACCCTGTGAGCTCCGGCTTACCTGTCTGCCAAGAGAGCCCACTGTGCCCTTCTTCAGAATGTCCTAAGGACAAATGCTAGGCTCCACACTGGCTTGCAATGAATGACATCTTTTGGAACCATGTTCATCAGTAAGGTGTTAAATAAATAAATCTATAATTGCCCCCAAATGTTACTTCCATTGCGGGTCTTGTGGTTGCCCTGCCTCAGCACGAGTTCTTACAGACTTTTCCAACATTTCTGCAACTGCCCAGTTGGGGCACAGTTGGGGGCACAAGGATGAGCTTCCCAAATAACAGTATAAATGAAGAAACAGCAAAATGAAATGTGAAGTTAAAATAGACAAAAACAAAAACTCAGCAAAACAAACCCAACCAGAGAGTGCTGACCAGAACAAACATCCCAGGACCTGCATACAGAAAGCCCCAATCTGTGGACCCACAGTTTCGAAATCTATTTCTGTATTGCCACACTGTGAGCAGAGCAGACAACAGGAAGCCTCCAGGAGAGCCTGGTGCACCTGCTTTTCAGAGGAACTCCTCCCTCTGCAGGTCCCTTCCAGAGCAAGACCCAGACCACCCAGACAAAATTGGCTAGGAAAAAGGACTTGCATGCTTGCGGACCAAATGTACCTGTCCAAATATAACTCTTCAAGGCCTAATGAGTGCTGAGTCATATGGTCATTCACTGTGCACAGCATAAACCAGCTGGCAGACCTTGTCCCTTGCTGTCAACCCTCCTGTTTATTTTAGTTATAAATGGAGCCAAAGAAAACAGAGTAAGACCCCAACCTGGGTGCAAGCCTTTACCTAGGACTGTCTGGCCCACCCCAGGTGGCCACCCATCTTGGCTTTCAATCCTCCTCCCTCCATCTGGACTAAGCACCTTCTCCTAAGGCTCCTCCTCTCTTCTGCTTGCATGAGGCCACATGCAAGAGCTCCATCCAGGTGGGGCCAGCACCTGCCCCTGACCTCTGAGCTCTGGCCCGCACCGTCGACACATTGGATTTATACATATTTCCTCATAGAATGAAAAGCATGACCTTTTAGAAACATTAGTATACTTGTATAATCACATGTGTAGGTATTTGCGATCACAGCCCATAGACTAGCATGAGCTGTATAGGTGATTAGTTTTGTATACATGTATATGTCATATACACTCACCTAAAAAGCATATACTTTTATACACAGTGTATATCAGTGTATATTTTTTGTACATGTAAACAGATAAGAATGTCATTGAATGCATTTCCCTCTGTATCCCACCTTTGCCACCCATAGGCCCTGAGGAGTCCCCTGTGATAAGGCATGAGATTTAGCTTACTGTTGAGTGAGCACAGGATAGCCATGTATCACCTCCCCAGCAGCTGAGCGTTCATTCCGGTTCCCCAGTGTTATGTAAAACTCTGGAAGAAATTCTCCTTCACTGCACTGCTGTAAATTGATGGCACATGCACCTTTGTTGTCCTTTACTCTTGCCACAGGGCTTCCACCTAGACCACCAGAAGATACTTCTCTGTATGGGGGATGTGTCCACCGCTACTGTTGTGTGGGATGCTCTGTGAGTGCCTCTCAGGCATATCCGCTCTCCTTACCATTTTTATCTGGATAATCTGGCCACTGTGATAAGGAAACTAGTGTCTGGCCAGCATGGTCTTGCTGCCCGTTTCTCCCCGAACTTCCTGTGTGTAGATGCTGGGTACAGATCATGACACCATCCCTCACCCCACCCCCTACCTCCAACAGTGGACAGCGTTTCTTCTCAGAACGTTTCCATCTTACCAACCGTTTTGGGGTATTTGCCTTATGGACAGGCTGTTCTGCAAACTCCTTTTTACTGTTTTCTGTGTCATTTTAAGTACACTTTTCTAAAGAATGTTGGGCTTTGGCTCTGTGACCTGCCTCTAAAGAGTGACTTCCAAACCATTATCTGGCCTTGCTGATGGCCTGAGCCCTCTCACACACACCCTGGACCACGCAAGCACACCACAGATGTGTTTGGTTCCTTGTTCCCTTTAGGCTGGTGTTCGGCTGTCCATGTTTGCACTCTTCAACTCCAAAGTGAATTGTCTGCTATTGTGCTCCACCTCCAACCCACTCACACTGAAACCCCACCCTGGGAAGTATTAGGAGGCCCAGCCTTTGGGAGGTGACTTAAGTAGAGCCACTACAGATGGAATCAGGGCTCTTGCTGGGACAAAGCCTGGCATCTCTCTCCTTAAGATCTAGGACACGGTTTGCAAATCCCATGCACTTCAGGCATGTGTGTGGTTACATTTAGCAGACATCTGCTGAGACCCTACCATGTGTTGGACGGTTTGTCTGATGCTGGGAAGAAAGAGGCAAGGTCATCCCTCAAATACAGTGACTATTGCTAGACTTCCCTGCTTCTGCCCTTGAGGTGACAGCCACCTAACAGTACACAACATTGACTGTCCTCCAAAGGCACCTAGCAGCCGTTATAACTGTATCCTGGTCCATCTGGGAGCCATTATTCAGAACCTGCAGTGTGACTTGCACAATTCAGTGCTGTCCAAAGCCCTGCATTGATCCAGGGCTGGATGTTTCTGACACGGGACCCATGGTGTCTCACGGTGCCTGATCCTGCTCCCTGGAGAGGGGTGTGGCTGAAACAGAAAGCTCAGTTGACCTTGGCCAATATCCTGCCTGGGGTCTGTAGGTCATGGTGGATAAAGAACAACACAGGTCCTGGATGCCCAGCTTTGGCCTCTGGAGGAACAAAGGGCCTTATTGAGACTTTTCTCAGCATCTCTTCTTGAGTCCTAGCAGTAATCACAGCAGTGGAATTTCTAAAACCAGTAAGGGCTTCTAAAAGCATGGCTTATGTTAGCAGAGCAACTGCAGCTTTAGTTTGACACAAACGTGGATGCTCTCGGGACCTGGTGGCACATACCTTCAGTCCCAGTCCTTGGGATGCAGATCTTTGTGAGTTTGAAGCTAGCCTGGTCTACACTGCAAATCCCAGGACAGTTAGGCATACACTGTGAATTCAGGACAGTTAGGCATACACTGTGAATTCAGGACAGTTAGGCATACACTGTGAATTCAGGACAGTTAGGCATACACTGTGAATTCTGTCTCAAAAACACCTCTGAGGCTCTCCTCTCCCTGTCACTTTCCTGTATCTTGGGAACACAGCTGGTGTTGATCCTGGTGCAATGTCCACAGTGGGGTGGGTGCTTTCACCCAACCCAGGACAAAGCCTGAAGGCAGGGAAGGAAGAAACCCCCCTCCCAAAAGTCCAAGCAAGTTTTCCCCACTACTGTTTCAAAGGCCCTGTGACCCACACAGGACTTCTCTAGCATCCTCCCCTCACTCAAGGGCTGGACAAGGATCACAAAACTTGGTTGGCAAAAAACACTCTCCACATAAATCATGGCTGTCACTGTGTGGGTTCACCCGCTGCTCCCCGGCCCTGGGTAAGAAAAAGCCCTCTCACAACATGATGGTGCATGGTTCTATCTCCCAAAGTAGAGGCATGGTCATTGTTGGCTATCGTGAGACTGTGTGAGACCACACAGAAGGCAGGCCAATGAAATGGCCTCTAGTGTTCCCAGGGGGAAATAACCTCCCTGAAGGTGTCACTGGAAAGAGCAGAAGCCAGGAGCAGGACAGAAGCTAAAGTTCCTTTCATTTGGAGTTGGCCCTGACAGGTCGGAGGGGAGGGAGCTCCCTCCTCTTCTCAGTACTGCAGGAGCTGCAGGGCTTCCGTGAAGGGAAAGGACTCCACAGGGCACACACGGGCTCACATGTTCAGCTAGCTTACCACCCTGATGCAGCTCCAACTACACTGGTCTGAACACTAAGGCCAGAAGACGCCCTCCAGGGTTTCTAGCTGTGGTCTCTGGGCCGGGCTGGGTCCTAACAAGGTTCTCTGCACACACAAGTAGCCACTGCACAGCTCTCTGTCCTTCGAAGACCTCAGGTCTTTCCTTCCTGTTGAAGGCTGGGGATCCCCAAACCAGAAGCACCTCAGTCACCAGCATCCCCATCTAGCAGTAAGGACACTAAGGCACTGCCAACCCCGGCCCTGAAAGCGGCGAACAGGGTAACCTGGTGTGGGACTCCTGGAGCCTTCACTGTGAAACTGATATAAATTGTCGTCTTAATTGTCTCAGCTATTCGTAACCAATAAGTCTTTTAAAACTGTGTCCCACAGACTCTGTACCCTCGTCTGAGAAGCAGCATGGCATTTCTCAGTAGAAGGCTCTTTCGAAATCACTGCCCTAGCTAGGCATCCTGGACCTCTCTATTCTGGGTTTTACATGAGCAGCAGCTCTAGGAAGGAGGCTGCATAAAAATGTGGCGTGCAGTAGGTCTTCATCCACGGGGCAAGGGTTCATTTAGTCAGGTCTCCAAAGTGCTCTGGCAGGCATCCGCACATGCCTGCACAGCCCATGCCGACCCAGACAGTACAACCCCAGCCTCTGCACATGGAAAGCTGCATGTTGTGTATGCTACGGGAATAGACGCGGTTTATTCCTGTGTTTGCACAAGGGGAGGGGGATTGCAATATTCATCCAAAAGCACAGGAATTAAAGCTACCCTGCATGTTATGGTGCTGTTTTAATTTAAACAAGGACAAGGGGCTAGTATTCTCAGAGACCACAGCACCCAGTTGGTTCAGACAGTCCTCCTGTGATTGACCAGGTCCTGACTTCTAGTGATCTCTGCAAGGTCTCCTCAACCATCTGATCCTGTCCTGAGAAATTCAAGACACGTGGAGCAAATACAACTGGACGGCCTCACTGGACATCATCATCATCAAAGAGATCTTCAAAATCTGTGGGGAAAAAAATAACACATTATCAGATATAGGACAAGCAACTGAGGAAACTGCTTCAAAATGAACTGGATGACAGTTGGAAAGGCAGAGAGAGTGGCAGACAGTTAAGGACTCCCCAAGACAGGCTCTCACCTTTACCCAGCCAGAGAGAGAAGACAGAACTCCGGGGCGGGGGGGGGGGGGGGGGCAGTACTGTCTACAGTGTATTCTTGATCACATCACAATTTAGAAGGCATTTTTATAAAGCACATGGGGGTTCTGTAGACACACGCACAAGCACCTTGTAGTTTGGCATGAAAACAGCAATGCATCCCTGCAGGTCGAAGGCTCCAGTGTTACGTGTGTGTCCCCAAACCCCCACTTGTGGCACCAGTAGGGCAGGAGTAATTTCCCCAGGGAGGAATGCACCCATCCGACTCAAGCAGCAGCCACATGCCAAGGAGTCCCAAAACCTAGCTGGGCTCAGGACTTCAGCAGGCGGCTGGAAAGCTGGAAATCACCATGGCTTGATGAGCCTTAGTTCTTTGGGGAGCCATGTACCACAGAGCTAAGGTGGATGGAAGGGGAGAAAAACCCCACTACCCTCCCAGGAGGACACTTCCCTTAAATTCCCACTTGCCATTTGAACCCTAGGGAAGGGTTAACCAGTAGGAATGAGGCCTTCGGAAATCAGAAGAACAAGAGGATACCAAACATGCCCTGTTACGTACCTGGAGACTTTACAGTCAACTTTCACTGTTTACTCGGTAAAATATTCTAACCAAGAAAGCTCTGAGCTATGAGACAGAAGTATGTCCTCTGTCCTGACTTCAGACACAGAGCGAGCTCAAGCAGAGCACAGCTGTTACAACGCAAAGGCAGCAGAGGACAAGAGAATCCAGGTGGGCAAACAGGTGTGACCCAGGACAGAGTAAGAGAAGACAGAGCCACGCAGGTCCCTACGCCCAGGTCTTGGTACAGCCATAATCAATGTGTCCATTTGCATATGCTATCTATGCCAGCGCTCACACTCAACCTGGGGTGCTGGGGAGGGATTTATTTCATGCTTTTCCCCCCAAGTAAGGCTGACAGTCAGAACTAATAGCCAAGCGACTTACTCCATACATTTGGCACAGTACTGAGAAGGGCATAAAGTCTGGGCTACAGTGTGCCATCATCCAAATTACCCATGGCACAAAGCTGCCCACTGCAGAGGAAACTCAGATTAAGCCTGGCACCCAATCCTGGCATACTCACCATTAAAAAAGTCCGCATGAACGGCCTTTTCATTGGCTGCCAAGTCCATCAGGAGCCCGGTGCTCCCTCCAGCCTGGAGAAGGAAAGGTAAGGTCATTCCAGTGTGTTTGTTTTCTAAAAGCAGGTGGTAGGTTGATTTCCATGCCCACCCCTCCTCCCTGGAACAGAACACTGAGAGACAGGAAGAACACTCAGGTTGGAGCCAGAATTCTCCAGACAAAGGAAGCAGTGTGGATGGGGAAGTCAGGCAAATGATTTTAAAGGGCTCTCAAGGTCCTGTGTTCCTTGAGTCCTCCTTGGCATTGCCCTGTGTAACACTCTCTTGCTGGAGTCTTCAGCCCCCTCCTGGACCAGCCACCGGACACAGAAGTGCACCAGCAAGACTGATAACAACTCTGGTCCCTCCCCTCTGAGAATACAGCCACGCCCCTTGGGAAGCTGACCACCCCAGCATAGGCCTGTGATTCTGCTCTCACAGGACCCTCCAGGTCGGCCACCATATGGTGGTGGTAAAGCCAGGCCACAGCCAATCTGTGAGACATGATGCTCTGGGAGACTCTATGCCATTTAGTCACCTGAGAGATGGGAGCAGAGATCTCTGGTGGGCACCCTGGATAGGCTGCCCCAGGCCCCTTCCTGCGTGTGCCCTAACACCCCAAGGCTGCTTGCCCAGCCCTCTCCTGGTTCTCAAATGGCTGAACACCTTTCAACATGCTCTCTGGACTCTGCCTCCCTCCCTAGCTCCATCACCACAGTAAGCCATCCCGATTCTGCCTCTGAAATCCTGACCTTCAGCTGCCTCACTCAGAACCTCTTCCGGTCTTAATCCTTCCTGTCTCCATTTCTCTACTGTCTCCCTACATACCCAAACTCCGACCCTCCAAAGGACCAATCTCCACAGGAAGTCGGCCTGTCTCTCCACACTCCCTGCTGCAGTACAGAGGAGCTGGGGCTGAACGCGACTGCCTCAGCCACGATGCAGCCCTGCCTGTTCCCTCCCCTCTGTACCCGACTAGGTGACATTCCCTTTCTTTTGTGGGCCCGGGAACATCACTCTTCCAGAGCTCTGCTCCTATGGCTCTTTTCATCCATGTCCACATGACAACAGAACACAACCTTCACCATTTGGCTCAGGGGAGGGTCCTCTCTTGAGCCTCAACTGAGCCAACCGAAATCCCATGGATACTTCTGTAGGGCACGCCTACCCTTGCTATTACACTTAGGATTTGCGATCGGCCTCTTCTGTCCATACCTGATCTCTCTAAGGACAGCAGCTGCATCTGAGCATCTCTCTACTCTCTGAGATTTTGGTGGGAGCAAGAGGTTCTGATTATACAAAAGCCGACAGACACTCCTCATCATAAGCACCTCACTGGAGCACCTCTTCCACATAAAATCGTTCTGTTGCCATGGTGGAGACCAAAGGCTTAAGCCCGCTCCAAAACTCTGTGTGTCTACAGGAATTAACCGAGTCCCAACGAAAAGCACACAAACCCCAAACATCGCCCCTTGCCCTTCCCCCAGGGCTTTAGGGGCTGGCGGCCAGTCAGGCCAGACGCCTCGCTCGGGCTTTCTCTCCTGGGAAGATTTAATCGGAGCCCCTGTCAAAGAACTGTCTGCGCTCAAACCCTACGTCCTCGCTGCAATTCACGTTAACACTGACTCGGGCCCTGAGACTGTCACCACCAGCTTCCGCTTCCCCAGCCGCCTGCAGCTTTTGACTCCGCAAGAGCCTGGGCTTCCGCGCGTGCTTGCGAGCCGTGCTCCCGCCCCCCACGCCCCGATTCGTATTGCCGCAGCCCAACCTCGTCCAGGTCCACGTAGGGCCCCGCGCCTTCGGGAAACATCTCATCCACCGCTGGCTTCATCTCCGCGCTGCAGCCTTGCGCTCACTTCCGGCTAGCCCCGTCCACTTCCGGTGAACCACCGAACTGGTCTAGACGCCGGAGGACCGCGCCTCGGTGGTGTCCTGCCGCCCTTGTTTCTAGGCACCTGAGCTGTCTCCCTTCGAGCAGGCTAGGACAGCAAATCGCCGGTTAAGGACCAGCAGCACCCCACGGGCACGAGTGATCGGAGGAGAAAGGAGACTGTCCGTTTCTCAGCAGGGATGCTGCTCAAAACCGTCAGAATGACTAATACAGAAACCGCAGGCGGTAATGGGGTAACGAAAAGATGGGGGTAACAGAAATCCAAACGTTGTGCACAGTGGCCGTGACCCAGAATCCCTGTCTAAGTTCACTCGGAAATGGCTCAGGATCACCGCAGTCAAGAGGAGGCAGTAGCCCAATACCCGTGGACGCATGAACGCAGACAAAACCGAAACAGGTTTTACCCACACGGGGGATACTGTGCAGTCTTAACTAAGAAGGGATTTCTAGCCCGTGGGCATGGACGAGCCTTGAAGATGTTGTTAAGTGAAATAAAACAAATGCTGTGGTCCCACTCATGAGATTCCCCGGGTAATGAAACTTCTAGAAATGCCGCAGTGTGGTGGCTTCGGGGGTGGCAGATGTTCAGTGGACAGTTTCAGATCTGCAAAGAGTTCTAGAGGTGTGTTTTACAGGAGGCAGGAGAGTTGGTTATATCACTGGACTGTCCATTTTAAAGTGCTCTATTGTATTGTACCATGGTTTTTAAAGAATGAATGAAAGAAAAGAGATGAGGAAGGGATGGAGGGGGCTGGGATCATTGAGAGAGAAGAAATCCTGAGATACTCTGACAGTCTAGACTATTCTGGTGAGGCTCCTGGAGGTTCCATAGGACTAACTGTGTGCCTCCTTCTAAGATCCAGTTTTAATAAATATCCTTGTGAAATCAATGTAGCAAGAAGCCTGAAACCAACTGATATCCGCCTATGCTCCATGTCTGAGAGGTCTCATCACCTTCCACTATCCCCAAATGGTGTCATTTGACCCTGCCTTCAGCAAAACCCCTGTGTTACTCCTGAGTCTTTTCCCATCCACCTCCACCCTTCTGCTTGGTGGTTAATCCGTGTTTGCCAATGTCGAGCCAAGCCTCTCCATGCAGTACAAGGCTGTGGCTCTTGTACCTGTCACATGGCTTTGGATGGGCCCCCTTACTCTGGTTTGATAGTGTTCAGGGACTGGGTTGTTGTTGTTGTTTTTCCTTTAACAACTTTGAGACGTCTAGGACTCAGTGTCTGGGCTGCTAGAGTGAGAATCGGGGTCAAGGGAGAAGAGAGCTCCTGGGAAATCGACTTAGCCAAGGTTTAATGGGAATCGTGGCCTGGGCAGTCATTGCGCCCCTCTCCCCACCCCCAAGCCTAAGTGCAGGATCCAGGAGAAGTAAGCAATGGCTGGAGAGCCTCAGGTGCCAGGTCAGTGTTGTCCTGAGATGTCCAGGTGAAGGTCAACCCAAGGAGGCTGAGACAGGCTGGAAGCCAAGAGGCACCTCCTATTCAATTCCTCTCCCAACTAGTGGCGGGGGAGAGGGGCGGCATTAACCAGTGTGTTCTTGACTTGACGCTTCGTATGTGTCGTGGAGTAAATAGGCCTCTGCCTTACGCCGCACTGTCTGTACATCCTCCCACACCCACGGGACTACCCAGGGTGACCGTTTCCTTCCCCCAGTAGCCTCAGTCTGGAATCTTTCCTTCAAAGACCAAGTGTGGTATATAACTCTCCCTTCCAGACGGGGATATGACTCCGTGATTCCTGCTTCCCCCAGGAACATGATGTGTGCCAAGCCTGGGTGCCTGGCCCCAACGTGACTGCTGTTCACGAAGGAGCTGTCCGGGATGCTGTCCGCTTGCCTAACTGGGCACATGGCCTTAACAAGTCAGGTTGAACTGTTTGATGTCTTTGTTTCAGATTCCCTGCCTACAATCTGGGGCCACCATAGCCCACGCCCAGGTCATTATGAGGACAGAATGACAAGGTGATGCCTAAGGGTGAAAGCCCTGATTGACACTCCCGGGCATAGAAATCATGCTGGTTTTTATTAAAGGTGTGCTCAGTCGTCGTCAGAATAAAGCTACTTCACAGAGTGATACAGCACACATCAGCTCCTTGAAAGAAATCCACAGGGTGTAATGCATCTTCATAGAGAGTTTATTGAGCACGAGTCCCATCCCTTGTCCATCACTGGGTCTCTGGACCACCTTAGGCCCCAGCCAGTGCAGCCAGGCAGGCAGCAGACTGGACACTGCTCAGTCCTCCTGGTAGGGGACATGGAAACCCAGGGTGCTCCCCAGAGGGAAGTGTGCAAAGAAGGTCCTGGCCATGTCCTCGATCTGTGGGTATGCACCCTGGGTCTGGAAATACTGCACGTAGTTCCAGAAGTCAGAGGTGGAGAAAGGCCAGTAGGGCATGGCTGGTGGCTGAGTGTAGGGGTCTGAAAGACACAGGTAACCTCCTCAGAACCTGTCCCATCACCGCTGCCAGAACACCCCCTATACAGCCAGGGCAAGTGGATGGTGTCCCCCAGGGCCTGCCACAGTGATGACATCTTTTCCGTCAGGAGTGGGGTCGGAATCATTCTGAGTGTAGCTTTTGGCCATTAGGGTACCTGGTCTGTTAAGCAGAGGAGACGTGGGGGAGGACTATGGCCTTGTTCTTGTCTGGGGAGATGCTGGGCAGAGAGGCAGATGGGTGAGGGGTGAGGGGCTCAGGCGCATGCCAGACAAGGCTTCAAAGCACACAGCACCCGAGTTCTAGAGCAGAGGACAGGTGGGATTGGACTGAGCTGGGATTCCTGAAGAGGTCCAGGGTCTAAGCCCAGGCTGAGGGTGGGACCCCGAGGGCTCATCCGTCTCCTTTCTGCCTGGATGCTTCCTTGTCCAGAAGACAAGGTCCAGGGTCTAAGACCAGGGTGAGGGTGGGACCCCGAGGGCTCATCTGTCTCCTTTCTGCCTGGATGCTTCCATGTGGCAGAAAACCAGGCCAACCTGATGCTGTCCTGCATCCCTCAGCATGCACAGCTCCCTACTGGCGATAGCACCTGCATTGTCATCCTCCCAGGAGAGCTAGGGCTCCCACTGTTCAATGCCTGCCAGGGAATGGCAACTTCTGCCCCCCACCCACCCGCATGTACCAGGAACTTATTATAGAGAAAGGAAAGACATTTTTTAAAAAGTACCTGTTTCCTCTGGCATCGGTTTGGCTCCTGCAAAAGAAAAGGAGAGCCATCACCTAGGGCAACCCTCCATTAACCCCTGCAGACCAAGACAAGGACGGGGTGAAGGAGAGACAAGGAGAGCTACTGCTCCACCCAGTCCCTGAGTGGCCCCTCACCTGCAGGAATCGCCAGCAGGACGCCAATGGCCAGCCACCACAGCATGCAGGCTTGCATCTTCACCAAGGATATATGCAGTCGATATACTCAGGACCACCTGCAGCAGGAAGAAGCCAGGAATGCTGCTGCTGCCTCCGAGGACTAACCCAACCTGTCACCCCAAAGCGGACTCCCCTTGGGAACACTAGCCTCATCATAGCTACTTCTGTTTCTCTTTTCCTAAATTATCATTCTGCGGTGAAATCTTATTCATTCTGACTATTTAAGAGATGACTTCCCTACCCCTCACCCCCACCACACACACCCGGTTCACCCTATCTGTAGAGAAAGCGGTCCAAACCCTCCCAAGAGATACCTTGGTGCTGGTCTATTCCACCCGATCTGCAGCCTTGTGGGGCCACTGCCAACGCTCAGTCTCCTCTTTATAGGAGGGCTGGGGACCAGAAAGGAAGCGCCACCTGCCTGAGCCATCAAACTGAATATTTCATCCCCAAGCAGAGGACTGTGGGTCTCTGTTTCCCAGCTGTCTGGCGGGAGGAGCTGGGAGAGCAGCTGGGGGAATCGGACCACAGATCAAATCCAGCAGTTTTCAAAGCTGAGTTCAGCATGGCTGTATCTAATACCCCCTCCTCCCCAGAAGGAGAGGTGTTCTAGATCTGATACAGGAGCTGCTAAGATCCATGTCCTATGCTATGGGCCCCCTGTGATCCCACAGCCCCCTCAGTAAGCCTGCAGACACTCCCTCATCCAGGACCCTGGCAGAGCGGTCAGGGACAGGAAGTGTGGAGCCATGCTAGACCCCTTCCCCAGACCATAGCTTTCCTCCAAGTCTCTACCGGGAAGGCACTGTCCCAGCCAAGGAATATTAGAAGCCAATAGGAACCCTGTGTTTATCCCTTGCTAGAACCTGTGTCCACCTAACCAAGTAAGCATAGCCCTGTGGCTCCACCCCTGAGGTCTCAGCCCCTTGCTGGATGCAGAGCCTATGTCCATATTAATGGTCTCCATTGTGTCCTTGGGGGTCCTTCATTATGCTGAATGCAGGGCCTGTTTCCAGAGTAATGGTTTCCATTGTTCCTTAACACTTCGGGGATTCTGGTACCCTGTTCTGGAGTTGTGTGGCCCAAGGGTCCCAGGTTCCTTGTAGTTGCCCCTCAAGTCCTCATCCAAATGACTCCTGACTTACACTTTCCCAAGTAGCAGCCTAAATCTAACCAGAGACCCAGAGAGGGGTATAGTTCGGTAGTATTGGCATTCAGCCATGCAGCAGAGAGCGTCTGGTTTCACTTCCAGAACGCTGGCCACTGTGCTACAAGAGGTGAGGCCACTATCAGGGCAATTGTGTCAGGATCCATGAAGCAACTCCAGGTATATGATTCACGGGGACAATGAGGGCAACGCAGCTGTGCTCATAACTGTGACTTACAGCATAGGCAGAGAGGCCCTGGCAAAGGGACAGGAAGCTCATCAGAACCCAAAGGAGCAGACATCCCGAGCCTGAGCGTCAGGCCATCAGAGGTCCACCAGGGTGTGACCATCAACCATCCACCCCAATGAGACTGTATCTGAAAGTAACACGGAAAGACACTTGTGGTCGGAACAAGCATGGGAGGAAATGTGTGGTTCCTTGAAAACTGCTCTCCTAATTAAGACTGAACTCAGCAGAGTCTAGAGCTAATAATCTGTAATGGGCTTGGGAGAGGAAACTGGGCGTCTGGCTGCTTTCTCCTCCCTTTCTGGATGTGTATTTTCCTTGGTTTATTACCTTTGCAGAAGAAAACTTTAAATAAACCAGCCCCACCATCACAGCTCTGGTGCTTACGCTGGCTTGCAAGGGCCAGTCAATCTTCCAGGTCCCCACATGTCCCAGAACACACATTCTTCTCCACATCACATCTCTACTGCACACACTTTCTCTCCCCCCAGTCTTTAGGACTCCTTACCTCACTGGCCTGGACGGAGACCCTCCTTGGCCCACCTGGAGGGCCACTGCCACCCAGAACACACCTCCTCTGCACCCCACCCATCCCTCTCTGTCTCTCTCCCTGTTATCCTGCAGACCACTCAAAATAACTTCAAGAGGGGCCGCTACAATGGTTCAACAGGTAGAGGCGCTTGCTGCTAAACCTGAGGACCTGAGTTTGATCCCCACAACCCGCCTGGTGGAAGGAGAGAATCTGCTCCGACAAGTGTCCTCTGACCTCCACACGCACACCCACAACACACATGCAAACACATAAACAATAATTAATTCGATTTTTAAACATGTTAAATGTCAGCCCAGTCCCTTCATATGCTCAACACTCACCAGGTTTTGCCCTGGTTTGGGGCCTGGGTGGTAGCTGATTTGGTCAGCCTGCCAGTTTTCCCTCACCGACACCACCAGGGCCAACTCTCCATCACTGCCTCAGCTAGCTCACCCTCTGCATCAGACAGCAAGGAGTGGGGCCAGTTCTCCTGCTCTCACATCCTCAGGACCAACTCACCCACACCCACATCACCAGGCGGCTCTACCGCTTCACCCCAGTGAGGTGCAGGGCCCGCTCTCCCGCTCTCCCGCTCTCGTGACCCCTGGGCCAGCTTTCCTGCCTGCCATAGGTAGCACGGAGTGAGCAGAGGGGGGCTTTTTCCCTCACCCATGCCACCACATGACAGATGAAGGGGGCAAGGTCAGATCTCCTGCCCATGCCCTCAGGGCCGGTTCACCCAAACTCCCACCCACAGAATCAGTGCTACTGTGTTCCCTGGGTGAGGTGCAGGGCACATTCTACCAGGTGCTGCACATCCAAGGCTACCAGATCTCCATGACACAAGGCAACAGCAGGTTATCCAAGAGGAGTTCCAGTGAGAGCCAGCATCAAGGGTGCAGCAGATGCCAGAGACTTTGAACCAAACCAATGATTCATTGCAATGAGCATTTACAAATAAAGATGTATGGAATAATCAATAAAAATGTCGAGAGAGAGAGAGAGAGAGAGAGAGAGAGAGAGAGAGAGAGAGAGCGAGCCAACAACAGCAAAATGCTAAATGCCTTCCAGGGGCCTTGAGTATCCACGTTTGGTGGGAATCTCAAAACGGTGGCTCCATCCTTTAATAACAGCTAGGATTCCTTCTAAACTTCAGCGCTGGGAACGGGGAGTGGTTTGTATCCTTGCAAGCTTCCGAAGGATGGACCCAGGTACAGTATCATATAGGGCGGGCAAGTTTGAAACCTGCCCAGTGACTGCCCTGAAGCCTGGAATTCCGATATTCAGTGTCTGGAGGACAGTGCCTGTCCCCTGCCCCACACAGGACCTCCTGCAGAGACATCCAATACCTAAGGAGTCTCTTTCCACTTGGGGTCAGGAAATTCTTAGGCTGTATAAGGCCATCTTTTTGTACAGAGCGCCACCTACCCCGTTACTCCCATAGCTGTCAGTGGTTGCAAGGAACGCCAGGATTGGGAATGATTCGGAGGTATCTGGCGCCCCCTGCTGTGTATCCTGGGACACTACGCATGGCTGTTGGGTAGTCCCTGAGCCTCACAGATACCCAAGCCTGTACTTCTAAGTGCCAGTCCAGTCCACCTCTGTTTTCCCAGAAGGCAGAGCCTAGAGTAGCTGGCCATCAACTCTGAACTGTCCCAACTTGAACACAGACACTTGCTCATAATTTAAAGTCCCGACGCCGCAGTCCATCATGTCACCAAGCCTCCTCCATCCTCCTCCCCAGCAAACAGCCACCCTCGCTTTAATGTGTTCTAAATACTTCCACATTGTTTACACAGCCTCAGACTGTAACTGATCCTAGGGTAGTTTCTGGCATCCTGGACTGTGGCTAGGGTTGGTACTGGGGAAGGGGGTGCCTCATAGCTTGTCTTCCGCAACTGGAAGTGTTGCCTTCCTTGTCTACAGTCTCAGCTTCTGTCTCTCTCTCTCTTTTTTTTTTTTTTTTTTTGAGACAGGATTTCTCCGTAGCTTTTGGTTCCTGTCCTGGAACTAGCTCTTGTAGACCAGGCTGGCCTCAAACTCACAGAGATCCGCCTGCCTCTGCCTCCTGAGTGCTTGGCTTCTCTCGTCTCCCAGCCTGTCACTATGCCCTGAGTCCTCCACCCGGGAGGTAACATCTTCTTCCTGCTTATGTGCTTGTTGTCAGGCACCTGCAGAGTCCTTGGGTGCCCCAGAGACTGACAGAGTGGTATCTGACTAACTCACACAGGCTGCTTAGCCTAGGGCTCAAAGGAACCCAAAACAGTACTTCGAGCTGCCTGATTCTGAGATGGGCTCCAGGGGGCGCCATGCTCACAGAATACTGTGCAGCTGGCCCCCAAGACAGAGTTGGTGTCCTAACAGGATCAAAGCCTGCTTCCATGTCATAAGACTAACCACTTATGTATCTGGAGCGGAAATGTGCGAGCATGTGACCACCTTATTTTAAAAAACCGCATCTCTTCCCTGAACTGACCATACAGTTTCTGAACAGGTCCAAGGTCAATCCTCGAGTCTCCAGAAGCAAAGGGGACCTGACCTGGGGTGGGATGAGATGGGGTGGCGGGGGAGTGGGTGTCCTGGGGACAGCAGGGCGGCTGGAAGAAATGCAGGCTACATGTTTATATTTGCGTTTCAAGCAATTGATGAGTACTTTCCTAGTGTTAAGTTTTATGTCTCAGCCATCTCCAGGGATCTATTTGTGCCTCAAATATTCTGTTTAGCTGAAACTACCTTCCAAACATATGCATGCACAGGTGTGTGCACACAGCACACACAGGCAAGCAGACACTTATCCCTGCCATCCCATAGAGTAGGGGAAGAAGTGGACTCGGTAGAGGTTGAGATTGAAGTCAGAGGGCATCTAGAGCAGAACGGATGTGGAGCTGTCCGAGGCCAGAGTCCAGAATCACTACTGTACCCTCGATGCTCCCATGGGCATCTGGGTTGCTGATGGCCAATGGACCCAGATGCCAGCCCAGGCAGAACTGTGGGATTATGCCAAAGTCAAGAATCCAGGCATTGCTATGGGCTCTGCCTTGAGTACAGGAAGCTCCAAGGGCTCTAACTGGTGACTTTGGGATGACCCAAAGGGCTAACTGAGCCACTGAGCCAGACAGCTCCCTAGGAAATTACTCGGTTTGCCACAACTGAGTAACAGCTCTCAACCACCTCCTTGGGAAGTTGAGTAGGGTTCCCAGCAATGGATATTTAGCATGTGGGCATTCGTGACCCCCAACAGAGGGACAGGCCCCACATAACTCCGCATGGTTTTGCCCACAGGATTATTTAACCTCTGCATTTCTCTGCCTCATGGGAAAAAAGTTCCAAGAACTCTGGAAGGGCTGGTGCTGACTCTGGGCTGGGAAGGCTGAAACCTGAGGCATTTCCTCCAAGGGTGTCACCCAAGTGGACATGCTGAGACAGGTCAAAGGACCTCCCACAGACCCCGGTCGGGTGACAGGATACCCGAGACTCAGAAAGCAGCTTCAGTAGAAGTGGCACCAACCCCGTGCTCTGCAGGCCCACCCACTTAGAAGAAGCCCTTTAGCAGACCAGGCCCATCACACCCCAGACTGCTGGAGGGAGCCTATCTGCTTGCTATAACCCAGCCTTTTGTTTAGCTCTCTTTGAACCTCAAGTGGCTTACCTGTAATGTTCCTAATCCAATAGAGAAGGTTAAATGTTTTCTAGGGCTGGACTAAGAATGTCCCCAGGGCTTGGTAGGGTGGGCTACAGGAGTATCAGAAGCAGCCAGGCCCTGTGGGATGGACTGCAAGGATCCTGGAAAGAACCTGTAAGCTCAGAATGTAAGTGGGTATGTAAGTGGATCGATCCTGTGTCTGGGGGAAAGATGTCACGAGGGGTCACCCAGTCACCCAGTTGGAGGGACAACTGGTATCCTGTAGACAATTCACTGGCCTTCCCACGTATATCCCTTGGTCACCTCTCCAGGGTCACAATAGTGACCCTTTCTGGTGTTCTGTGTTCCTGGCTTTTAACCAATGTCCCTCCTAGCCACTCTTGCTCTCAGGTGGGATTTTCTTTGTGGCTGCCTCCATAGAGGACACTCGATTAAGGCACACTTCCCTTTATTTGTCTCCCTTGGGGAAAGGGCTCCCAGGCTCGACTCTTACAGTCTATGACCTTCTGGAGATCTGACAGCAGAACCAGGAAAGGGCAGTCAGTACCACCAGACTGTAGGTTGGACACATTGCATCCCCTACCTGGGTCTGAGATACCTGCTGGGAGGGCTGGCTGTACAGGAGGAGAGTTAGACATCCCATAGGGTGTTCTGGGACTGGGAGGGTTTCTCTCCTGAGGAGACATGACCCTAGGCAAAGGGCCAATGGTACCCACATGATGGGGCAAACATACAGCGGTCCATCTTGGCCACATCCTCCTTTGATTAAGATTGGGCCTGCCCAGCTGCAGACTCCAGGACCCTCAGTGCCTAAAATTCAGTGGCATTTGGCTTCCTGAGGCTCTGGGCAGAGCCAGGGTTCCAGAGCCGCTATGCTGAGCCTCCCGATGGCAAGAGGAGCCCCAGGCTGGGCCAGTTCTCTGTGGCCTGAAATAGATCCATTGTTTGTTCTATTCAACACCACATGAAAGCCGGATTTATGGGAACCAGGGCTCAGTGTGTTTCTCAGCCTGTCTGAGGCATCTGGGCAGCGTGGTCAGTCCTGTTGCCCCTGGGGGCCCCTGGGCTCGGCCTCTGCAGGTCTAGGCTGGAGTTGGCACCCGCCTCCTCCAGGCTTCCTGCTGACCACCCACTGTGTTCCTCTCTGACTTTTTGGCTCTCCTCTCCCGATGCCTGTGGAAACAGAGATGAAAGAGCAAGTCCCCGGCCTCGCGTTGGCTGCCTGTCCTAGATTTTCGATCCGTTGATTCATCCAAGAAGCAGGTATTATGAGCCCACAGCATGGGGCATCAGGAGGCTCCCTCTGGGCAGAGCCCTGCTAAGCCAAGAACCATGTATGAGAATTAAAGGGCTGACTGTGCTTTGAAGCATGTGCTAAATCTGTCTCTGCGGGCGGAGGGCCGGGAGGCTTCTGTCCAGCCCACGGCCTTGAAAGCAGAATGCATTTCCCATTTTGCTCCCAGGGAGGCATCAGCATCTGCTGCTGGCCCCAGAAGCAGACTGAGGGGTGTGTGCACACTGTAAATTGAAACATCTTTGTGAAGTGAAAAAGAGAGATGAAGTGCATTGCCTTCCACGTCCCTGTCTGAATGAGCACTCTATGGCATTGCCCTGGCTGGACTTCTCCGTCACTCTGGGCTGTATGCTCTGTGCATAGCCAGGCTCAGCTACAGTCCTTCTTCATGGTGGCATTTCTTCCTGACTGGTCCATTTTGCATGTCTGCCAGGTTCATATACTTTTAGGTGCTCTCCCTCTTCCTGACAGTGGTGGTACTTCACTACAGGGTCCCAGTGGCTCGTTGATCCCCTTGGTGGACAGGTTCTCCAAGGAGGAATGGCCTTGCACACTGCAGAATGTTGCTGTCCCTGGCCTCTGGCCCCTGGATGCCAGGGGCTCCCCTCAGTCATAAACCTAGATGTCTCCGATGTTGTCCACACCATCAGGGACACCCTGAAGTTGGGAACACGATCCTGCCATATGCATAGGGTGCTTCCTTAGCTGTCCCCTGTAGGTGGGCACTGGATACTTCGGCTACTTCACTGCTCTGAGCAGGATGCCAAGGGCAGCATGAAGTGGGCCTTAGGTTCTTGGTTTTCCTTTGCGTGGTCAGTTTCTTGGAATGGGTGACCAGGGACAGAAGTCTCACCCTGACCTCCTGAGACACGAGCTTCTGTGGGAATCTGCCTGATGCCCCAAAGTGTCACGCAGGGTGCTCATGAGTCAGGTGGCTTTGCAAAACTTTTGAAACGAAACCAAAAAGTCTTGGTAAGAGCAAATCTTGGATTTCAGGGGAACCAGGTAAACTTATTGTCTCCCTACCCTCCTGTCCCTTCTTTCCACTATAAACTATCTGGGGTGTATGGGACCATTAGTGTAGATTTGGGGAACTCCTTTACAGGTTTGTGTCCACACCTTGCAGAACTGGCTGCGGGGAGCTTGCTTGGGATGGGAGTGCGCTGCCATGGGTCCTGGCAGAGTATGGTTTCGCTGTGGCGTGCGGAGCCAGGCCTGAAGTTGCTTTACTATGAAAAGGTAAGCAATAACTCATGATTTCACGAAGACTTGGGTAGGAAGGGGCAGAACTATACACAGGGCCCTTGAACTCTGGAAAATAACCGAACATTGATGCAGCGGCCATTAATATGTCCGTAAAAGCAACTATATCTGCATGCCCAGGGCCAGCATGTGACTAGAAGCCTGCTTTATAAGCGATGGGAAACGTGGAACTTGGGAATGCAGACTCACTGGAGACAACCTCACAACAAGGGGAGAGTTCCTCCAAAGGCGAAGGTTACCTATGAAAGATGTCTGGTGTCTCCTCACTAGGCTATCACACTTCTGGGTACATCTTGTCCTAACATCTGGGACTCCAGGGTATATGAAGTTCATAAAGAGTCGTGAGATTCCCCGAGTCTTCTTAGAGAGCTCAGAATAAGCAGATAATCGTGATTAATAATAAAAGTGTCAGCAGAATGAAAGCTAGGGCCACTCACTCTGAATGAGTTGCCTCCTGGTTTTGCCCCCAGTGCCATGGAGAGGTGTGGAGTGGATGCCACTGTTGTCCTCAGATGTGACCCAACATGGCATGGCGCGGGGGGGGGGGCTTTGGATAGCCTTGTTCTCTTATGTCTTTGTTGTCCTCCATGGGACAGGGACAACCACAGCCTCGATGGCTCTTCAGTTCAATGACCCACTCTCCTTCCCATTGTGAGGCATTCTGGGACGTGTGTGTCCTACAACAAGTGCTTCGTGTGTGCTACAAGAATTACCGAAGTGTGTGACCCCACTGGTGGCCAGGCAAAGAAGCTTCTCTCATGGCAGTATAATTCCTGCTGTCCTCCTCCACAGCCCTGCCCCACTGAGAAGCTGCTCCTTTTAATGCCTCACGTTTACATCCCAGGGGACCAACATTCCTGGCATGTTCTACTCAGCATGTCCAAGTCAGTGGGGGAGGGGGGGGGAGACTGACGAGCACGGAATAAGCCTGGGAGGTGGCTCTGAGGTTGTCAGGAAGTCACTCAGGGCCAGGAGGCCTCTGAGTTCAGGATCAAATGAGCCTTTGCACAGGGGTTGAGGGCAGGGTCCCCAAGAATCTGGCATAGCAGATCCGTGAATGGCTGTTGGCGGCGACTTCAGGAACCACTGGAGAGGAGTCAGAATCCCTGAGTGCAGGACACAGGCGTCCCAAGTGCCCCTCCCCAACCCTGGCTCTCAGGCAGGCTCTGACCTGGATCCTCTGAGCCTCCACCTGCCTCCCACTAACGAGCCCCATGCTAGGCTCCACATACCGGGTTCAAAGCTTCAGGTGCAGGGCTTGCACCCCTACTCCACTTGGCTTGTCTCCATGCATGCTTCCTGCCGTCTTTGGTCTCGTGGGCTCATTCGGAGCCCTTCTGACTCTGAGCGGTGTCCAGGAAGAAAAGCCACAGGAATGTGGTACAGCGGCGCTCCAGCTGCCAAGCCAGCCCAGGCCATCCCTTCCTTGTCTTCAGCGAGAATAGCTGAGCTTCCAGCATAAGGATGGAACACAACATGGTCAGCACCACACCCACGTGACTGGGACATCCCTGCCACAAGGAAGCAGCTTGTTCCAAAGCAGCCTTGCCTCAGGGTGTGCCGTGCAGGCAGACACACACACATATACATACCGTATACACACACACATATACATACATTTACAAGTGCACCCTTCTTGTGCTGTGTGACTCCTCAAGGCAAACTGGATATTTCCAGTATTGATCCACCCAACAGTGATCCTTAAAAAGTGTGCTATAAGTGATCTGTTATAGTGATCTGTTTTTAGGGGAAGAAACAAAACAAAAGCTTGACTCTTTTATGCAGTGGGACTCCGGCAGTGCCCAGCCCCTATCCCCTGCATGAGCAAACCCCACCCAAAATGAGTGCAACCAGGGCAGGATTGTTTTAGTGGGCATTTTCCCCACACAGGTACTGAGAGACGCGCTCAGCTTTGGTTCCATGAGTAGATGGACGATCTGGGGCCCTCAGAGCAAAGGATAGAGGGGGATTAAATGTTGTCTCCAAGTCATGGGGGCAAATTCCAGATGAGGATTTGACCCTGTCTGTGTCAGAGGACCATATCACACACTGAGTGTAGATGATCTGATGATGTGGTTTGTGCCAGGTCCTGAAACCTCAAGCACATGGCAGAGGTGGAATGTCACAGAATGGGAAAATCCCTGAGGGTGGGTACCAGCTTCAATGTCATTTGTCATGCTTGCACCCCCAAATGGCCCAGAAACCCCATCTCTAACAGTTGAGACACTCTGCTTTGGGTTTTGGGTTTTGTACACCCCACCCCGCCAGGACCCTGCCCCCTGCTGCCCTGGACTTGATGACATGCTTGAGGCAGCTTGGGAGAGCGTGCAGAGGCTTAGCATGCAGCCCTACCTATGATTACGCTAGCCTGGGCTCCATGGCTGAGCTGATTGACCGTGAGGGAAACCTTCTGTTGACCTATGCTGCTGCTGGGTCTGCTCAGCCTGGAAGGAGAGAATGAGGCTAATCCAAACTCTCTTCTCTTGGAGGTGCACAGAACCAGGCCACACCCTGTGCCCTAGCTGGGAGGTGCTGCTGCCAGAGACGAGCTTGATGCAGAAGAGGGTGGATGGAGGCCCCAGATTTGAGAGAAACTGGGCTGTTGGGTGTAGGCACATCGTTCCTAGGATAGGAAGAAGCCGGGTGATCTCCTGCAGATCCCATCGGGGAATCGGTGTGGGTTTGGACGGATAGACACAAAATCCAGGAAAGAAGTGCTGCGTGTTTGGTCACAGGTGGCTCGTAATCATAGAGGAACCCCGAGGGAGAAGAGGGGACAGAGAATGAAATGGACTGGCCTGTGACAGGCATCCGAACAAAAACACAACGATGTGAAGGTTGGGGTCTTCTCCACCTGGCAGCCTTCTAGAAGTCTGATATCCGACACCCATGGCTTTTCTTGCCATCATTTCGAGGCTCCCAGCAACCTTTGCCAGGTTGAATGCCTGTGCCCATGGCAGGCCCCTGCTCTGGCCTGTGGGGTAAGAGTCACCTTTCTTCCTCTCCATCCTCTCTAATTGGGGGCCCCCCTTGCTGCGCAGAATCACAGAGTGGGATTCAAGGAGGAGGCTTCAAAGGCTCTCCGCTCATCACTCATTAGACCATCAGCAAATGTGTCTTTTAGAAAATTGATTTTTGGCCAATTTGTCTTGACTTGGTGCTCTGTGTGGTGACTGATGGGCTCGTTCCACATGAAGTATGAGGCCAGGCGGCGGTAAGAAGTGGGTAGTGCTGTGGCATTCCTGCAGTCAGGGCTCCCCTGTCCTGGATGCCGCCAGAGTCCTCATACCCAGCCCACACCAAGAAGCCTGTGTTCTTGTTCTGGTGAGAGTTACTAACGAATCCAGTCTGAGGGTGGCGAGGGACAAAGGCTGTTAGGGATGAGGCTGCAGGGCCCTTTAAGGTCACTCAGGGTGGAAGCCAAGGCCGGGAGGAAACTGGAGAGGGCAGAGGGGTAAAGTCCTGCCGCAAGGTTACAGACAGAGCCTCCAGAATTATTAGAGACACCAGCCGGAACCTTCTAGACATAGCTCGAAAAAGGATGGTAGAGGAAAGTGTCTGGGCTTGGAAGGTTCCTGAGCTGAGAGCCTGCCTTTTTGTAATCCCCAGGAGAAGCCTTAGTGGGTGATGGGCTCAAAATGATGCTGAGGGAAATGGGATAATGAGATTGTGAGTTCATGCTGGCCAGGCCAAGAACTTGCCTGAACCAAGGTGTCCTGGAGGCCCTGTACAGGGAGCAAATGACCAGAATCAGGTTAAGCCTGAGGTAGCTGTGGGCTGAATTGTGTCCCCCACAAAAAGACTAGCCCCAACCACCAGCACTTCCTTCCAGTTTCTTTCTGCTCCTTGCTCTGCCCAGATGAGCATCTCTGCTGCTCCAGCCATGAACCACTTCTATACCCGGAAGTCATGGGCTCGAGTAAATCCTTCCTCTCTCAAGTTACTTCATGTCAGGTATTTGGCCACAGTGATAAGGACAGTAAAGGACACAGGGACATTTGTAATCTTCATAATTCTGAGGTTCAGATGGGAGCAACGTGTCGGCATCTAGGTCCCGATTCAGTGATTCCCTACGGTGAGGTCACGCCACAACTGCTGCTGTTTTGCGAGATCAGGAGAGGAGGACTTGTCTGACATTTGTCCCCAGAATCTTTCCTGCAGGCTCCATGGTAGGATAAACAAGGCAGCCACCTGCTGGGCACAGGGGAAAGAGGGACCAGTACCATAATGTGGTGGCCGCCCGTAGCATTCACACAGAGGCAGGCCGTTCTCCATAAACCTCAGTTGCCCAGGCAGCCCACTCCGCATCCCACCATTGGAGAACTTTCTAGCATGGCCCTTGCCTTTACCAGGCTCCGAGGATGGCCCTGGAGCAGAGTGGGTTCACAGCAGCTGCCCTCTCTCCCCTAAGCTGCCACCAGTCTTGACAAATGCAGTCACGGTGAAATTGCTCTTGTGGCCTGGGACCAGGAGAGCAGGGAGAGCCATAAATCCCAGGTGGGGGTCACTGTAGGGAGGATGAGGACAGCTCTTGCTAATGGCACGTTCCATCCAGTGGCACGTGTCACTCCAGCCCCCTCATGATTGAGGGGCCTGGGGTGAGGGATCGGTGTCAAGCCCGACCAGTGATTCATAAAGGGCTGGCTTGTAGGGACCACACAGAGCAGTCCTCTGTGTGATGACTTTGATTCTGGAGCAAAAGGCTGTGACATCCAGGGGCCAGTGGTGGCCTCCTAAAATCTGCAGCTATTTCCATCCAGGTCTATCCACAGGGACCCACAGCACAAGGCCAGCACTGAACACAGTGCCTAGGAACCGGCAGAGTCACCCTCTACAGCTATCCCCAGGCATCTGGCCAGGCACGGGTCAGAGTAGTGAGTGACCTCATACCAAGTCAAGGTTGAAGGTCGCCTTCATCTGCCACCTGGCATAATGAGGTGACTGTCTGTCACTTCTGAGTACCTATAGCATGCTGAGTCTGAGGGAGAGCCGTGTCTTATTCCTCTAGGGTCACTGTTTAATTGTCACATGTCTCCAGAATCACTGTTGTCCTATGCAAGACCCTGAGATAGAACACACTAGCCTGGAGTACCCAGGAAACAGCCCAGGCTTTCCTCATACACGCACATACTAGAGATGAAACTGAGTTTAGTGTACACACCCCAGAGTGCCCCAGCACCCTCATGGCACCCTCTGTCAGCAGGTGCCAGTCTTGCTTGAGGCGTAAGAAACTTTGTCTCTTTAAATGAGAAAATGCCAGACCTCTCATAGGTCAGGGGCAGCAGGAAAAAGGGACTGGATAGACTCACAAGCCCCCAGGAGCTCTGAGGGACACATGTCTGTGATGAATGGGTCAGAGGGAGCAGGCTTGACTAGCCCCACCCCAGATGTTCTCCACGGGTCCCATCTGGGCTGTGTGCCCAGAGCACAGCACAGGAACTGCTCCCGTTCTTCTCAGAAGCTGAGACACCATGTCAGGAGAAGCTCAAGGTATACAGCCCCTTGGGGTACACAATGATGAGGGCATTTCCAACCAACAGGTCCAGTCCACCCTTAGGCAGCTTCCAGGATGAGGATGTAGGCATAGCCCTGGCTACCTCCTATGATAGGATCTCAGGTGGACATGGGTTCCATGGCCCCTGGTACAATGTGAGCATCACAAGAACTAAAGTCTATTGAGTGAGCTGCTGGTGCCACAACCTTGGGCATCTTAACTCACCTCTGGGAGCCTGTCCTATGAGCACACTGCAGGGCCAGTGTGGATGTGGTGAGGCATATGGAGCCCTGAAAGTTGGTAACCAGAGAAATCAGGGCTCTCTCTGGGTCCTGGTGTCACAAGAGGACCGTGAGCACAAGGGTGGGTCCACAACTGCACAGCAGAGTCTCTTTGGTGCGGGAGAATTGTCTGTATTCTGTCAATCATGTTTTAAATAAACGCTGATTGGCCAGGCAGGAAATGTAGGCGGTAAAACCAGGAAGGAAGTAGAAATGATGTAATGAGAATAGGAGAATCCTGGGAAGCAGGAAGTTGATTCCCCACTCTCCTGCCCAGACCACCGAAGCAGCAGGATGTGATCTGCTCCACTAAAAAAGGTACTGAGCCACATGGCTAACATAGATCAGAAAAATGGGTTAATCAAGATGTGAGTTAGCCAGTGAGAGGCTAGAGCTAATGGGCCAATTGGTTTATAATTTTTGAAGACCTATGTGTGACGGGTAAAAACAATAAAAATCCATTTCTCACAGTGCTGGAGTCCAGAAAATACAAGACCCAGGATAAGTGTGGACCTGCTTCCCGATTCACAGCTGGTACCTCTTACTGACCCTAGACTGAGTCAACTTGGATCTCAGGTGGCTCCGTTCACTGCATCCTCACCCTGGCTCACAGGCAGTACCTTCTCACTGCTTCCTCACTTGGTGTAAAGGCAGAGCTTCGGAGACACTTTGGTAAGGGCCCAATGCCAACCTAGACCCCCCCTCACATCCTAATTACTCCCCAGGGTCCCTATTTCCTGTACCATCACACTGGGGTAAGAACTCAGCAAAAGAGAGGACACAGCCATTCATGAGCCCTTAGGCTTTCTCTGGCCTCTACTTCTCTCTGCGTTTCTTCATGCCTTGAGACCTAAAGGCCTGGGAACAGGGCCTCAGCTATTTCAGAAAGGAGCCAGCTTCTGTGTCTTTGCTGGTGTGCGCTGTACTCCACTGTTGGGGACTAGGATGCAAGTGGTCCTGGGGACTCATGCCCAATCCTACCTCTGTCCCAGCAGTGAGACCAGTCCCTACGCAGGACAGCTCCAACACAGCTCTAGTAGGAACACAGGGATGAGGCAGAGGCTCCAAGAACATGGATCCTCTATTGCCTGTGAAAGGCAGGCAAACCTCTCTGCCTTCATGGGTAGACCAGCAGGTTATATAGCCCAGCCTGTTTATTAAAAGTCACCCCTCACTTTTAAAGCTGTCCTGTCTGTTGGGTGACAAGTTACGTAGTATCTCTGAGGCTTGGAGATGTGGAACTTGGATGTAATGACCAGGTCAGAGGCCAGAATTCAACTCAGTTATCTCTCCCCTTGCTGCCCTTGGGCAGGACAAGAGCCACCCTTCCCAAGCCTTTGCCTAAGTTCTTAACAGGGCTACTCAGCCCATACAAGCAACCTTAGGACAAATGGCCTGAGGAAGAATCTCTGGGGCTAGGGTGTCACCAGGGGCCACATATTTCTATTCTGTTCTGAGCAAAACTGCAGCGAGATCACAGAGATTTTCTGAAAATGCCAAACGTCTGATTTTTTTCGCTCTTCAGTGGGAAGTGGTTAGAATGTGTTTTCAAGGCTCTTTATTAAGCTGAGATACATTTTACCATTTTATTATGTCACCAGTATTGAGTCAGTTGAGAAGTCGATTTTGAGAGTCAGGGAAGCAGCTGTTTATATAACTAAGTTAATTTAAAAAAAAAAAAACTGTATCTGTGGTTAACACCTTTTCATGAACTCAGTTTGGGTTGAAGATCAAAGACTCAAAAATGATCAAACTTTGTTTGGGTGCCTGGCTTGGGCTTGGCTAGTGTCTCCCTGGATCTGGCCACTGAATCCAGCCACGTTAAATTCCATCCCGGTGCTTCATTTCAACCTCAGGAAGCAAATTATGCTGTCAATTGGATCTTATGTGAAAGAATAAATCTGTCCTCACCTGGCAAACAATGATTTCTGGATGTCCCTGTCTGCAGGGAACGTACAAGCTTCTGGATCCTCAATGCTCATGGGGACCCAGCTAGGATCACCAAAAGGGACCAGTCTCTGAGTTCATAAAGTTTCCGACCTGTATAGGTTGGTGGCTATAGGACTATGTATAGTCCTGTAACTGTGGACTTTATGGCCAGCAAGTAGGTCTCTGGCTGCAGTGGGTAGGGACCATCGTACACATCCCACAATCATGGGTGACATCTCGTCACCTGTGCCACACTGAACCACTGAGTAACACTTCTGGAAGCCATCTGTGACCTCGACCACACAGTGGGTAAGAGTATTCAGGGGATGTGTGATTCATCAAGTGGCACCCTAGGCTGTCACACACAGTAAAAGAAGAGGCTTTAATAGAATTACATACGGGGTTTTCAGCCAGAGCAGGCTGGGCACACAGAAGGCCGGGGCCTCCAGGGCCAGGGTCTGCAGGGTAGGTGAGCAGTGCTAAAGGTCTGGATGTGGCTGAAGAATTTAAATTTCATCTTAGGAGTATTGGGAGGTGCTCACCGATCTAAATGTTTATTTATTTCCAATGCTGGGTCCTTGAACCCAGAACCTTGCATATGACCTGGACTCCAACCGTTGGCTTCTTGAGCAGGTGACACTAAGTGCTCCAGGCTGGCATTGACCTCCTGATTCACAAGGGCTCCATGGAATTCATATATGCAAATACTCACACATAAAGGCAGTTTAGAATATTTAAGATCCTTTTAGGGCATTAACTAGGAGTTAAAATAAAACTTAGAAAAACAGTGACTGGAAAGATGGCTTAGCAGTTAAAACCACTTACTGTTCTTGCAGAGGACCTGAGTTCATTTCCCAGTACCCACACCAGATAGTTCACGAGTGTCTGTAACTCCAGCTCCAGGGAATCCAATGCCCCTGAACTCCGTGGATACTGTAGTCATGTGTACTCTCCCACACACATACACAGAATTTAGATAAAATAAATCTTTAAAAATTAGGAAATGGGGGCTGGGGTGCAGCTGAGAAGCCGAGGTCCCAACTACTGAGTGTGAGGCCCCGGGTTCAATACTCAGTAGTACTAAGAGGCAGGGAATAGATGTTTTTACCCTGATTGTAGACAGGTTTGTTGCTTAACTTTGTTTGTTTCTTACTAATGCTTGGGGTTTGAAAATTAGGTCATAATAATTCTGATTTATTAAATTTTTCTACTTCCTTAAAAAGATGGGCCCTAAAATGAGGATAGATCCACCCTTTGCCATATCTCCTGCCCGTTTTTGATCTGTTATCTTAGGCGAGTAGGAGGGGGTGGAAGAGGGGCTTTGCTTCTGGTACATGCACTGGGGAAGGAGTCGTGGCCAGCCATTGCCTCTTTGTTTCTTCGTTTCTTACTCGAGTAGCTCTTCTAGAACTCCACTTTTAGCTAGGATACTGGGGTAACATCACTAGAAGTTAGACCCTGAACACAAACTGAGGCTGTAGGTAGAGACAGGTGGGAGCTGACCAAAGAGGGAACAGAGGTGTCCCCTCCCCCCCGGTAGCTTTAAGGTATCAGAGGTTACTGCATATGTGTACTGTGGAGGAAAACACAACACATACAAGGGCAAAGTACGTGTGCACACACATGCTAGTGAGGAAACAGGTGTTCCCAAAATGAAGCCTAGTAGAAGCTGTGGAGTTTCTTTTACCTAAATACCCTCAATAATCTTTCTCAAACGTATTTTTTTTGTTTTTGTTTTTCAAGACAGAGTTTTACCGTGTAGCCCTGGCTGTCCTGGAACTCATTCTGTAGACCAGGCTGGTCTCGAACTCAGAGATCCGCCTGTCTCTGCCTCCTGACTGTTGGGACCAAAGGTGTGTGCCACCACTGCCTGGCCCTCAGAATTTTTATCGGGCATGGGAACTGGGTAAACATACCATTTGTTCATTCCTTTCTTTTGCAGTTAAATTTTTAAACGTTAAACCAACCTCCAGTAATGTGACAAGCCATATTAGGTCATCACAAGTTATTACCTTTTCACATAGAATTTGGTCCAATTTGTTAAAATTTGGTTCACAGTGCAACTGTGCAGGAGAGACATTAGTTGGTGGCTTCCTTAGTGCGACCTCACATTTCGTATTGGGGTGATGTTGCCTTCGCAGGATGAGCTGGATGCCTCCCCTTTAGTCTTCTGCAAGAGTTTTGTAGAAAGATACTGTCTCTTTCACACATCCAGCTAAGTTCCTCTGGGAAGCTATTGAACTTCAGTCTTGTTAAAAAAAAAAAAAAAAAAGAAAAAGAAAAAGAAAAAAAAGAAAAAGAGCTTTTTGCTACATGTTCAATCTATTTAATGAAGGAGTGGTCACTCAAATGCATTTTTGCCATGAGTGAGCTTCAGTAATTGCAAAGAATTTGTCTGTGTCATCTCAGGTGTCAGATCCATTAGCATAAAGTTGGCCACCGCGGTCCCTTATTATCCTCTGATTTCTGCGAAATCTGTCATGATGTCACCTCCCCATTCCTCACACTGGTAATTTGTGTCTTCTCCTTTTTTCCTGATACATCTGACTGAAGATTCATCACTTTTATTGATCTACTTTGAGAACCAGTGTTTGCCTTTATGGATTCTTCCCTCTAATCCTTTTTTCTAGCTCATCGATTTCCATTGTAATCCTGGTTTTCCCCCTCTGGTGTTTACACTGCGCTCACTTAATCTTTTTCTGGTCTCTTACTGTAAGAGGTGGGCCATCCGTCTGCATTTGCTCTTTCTTCCTGTACTGGGCATTCGGGCCTCGAAAGCCCTACTTAGCATGGCTTGCACAAGGCCCAAAAGAGGGTGCAGACGGCTTGGGCTTCCAAGCTCGTTCCGTTCCATTTTTCTTTTCCCCTTTGATATCTTCTCTGAATTATGGGTTATTTGAGTGTGCTATTGAATTCCCAAATACTTGTATATCCTTCTGCTGATGAATTTGAATTTAACTCCATGCAGTCAGGGTGCATGTTTTTGTGGCTTACATCTTTTTGAAAAATTGGTGCTTGGCTTTAAGGCTCAGTGTATGGTCTGTCTTAGTTCAAATGTTTGCTCAAAAGAAATATTTCTTATGCGGCTGTTGGGAATGTTATTACGTCATGTTTTCTGATAGTGACATATTCAAGTGTACCTGTTTTTATTATTGAAAGCGGGAGTAGTTGAAATGCTCACAAGGTGTTTCCTCCTCTGTTAGCGTCATAAACAACACAGCAATGAGCACCTTGGGGCACTCCCCCATGGCTCTAGGAGTCTTGGGAATACTGATACATCCCATCTTCTGAGACTGGGGCCATAGTTTAGTCATTCTTTTAGTCAGGCACTATCCAAAGTGGCCTCCATACAGCTTTAACAAGCTAAAGACCACAGGGTGGGACCCACGTGCAGGGTGATGAGACTCATGTACACAGGGGAGGGGATGGGGGCGTGCCAACTAGAGTGCAGAGGAAACAGGACTTGGGGAAAGAGAGTAAGTAAGCAACACGGGGCTCATGCTGGAAAAGGGACGGTGTCTGCCAGACTTCCTCTAGCGCTACCTGCAGCTATGGAGGAGCCCTGCAAGACGGAAGGGAGGGCCTTTCTTGCATCCCAAGGCAGGTGAGCTTGTCACCTTGAAAGTAGAGTCTCCTGATGAAGGTTAATATTCAGGAGGATGACTATATGTTTTTCTTTGGGTTCTCCTTCTTATTTAGCTTCTCTAAGATCACTAATTATAGGTTCAATACCCTTTATTTATGGATAGAAACCAAATATTAGTAAGTACATCCCGTGTTCCTCTTTTTGGGTCTGGCTTACCTCACTCAGGATAGTGTCTTCATCAGGCGATGAAAGGAGACAGAGACAGAGACCCACATTGGACTGGACTGAAATCTCAAGGTCCAAATCAGGAGCAGGAGAGAGAGCACGAACAAGGAACTCAGGACCGCGAGGGGTGCACCCACACACTGAGACAATAGGGATGTTCTATGGGGAACTCACCGAGGCCAGCTGGCCTGGGTCTGAAAAAAGCCCGGGATAAAACCGGTCTCTCTGAACATAGCGGACAAGGAGGACTACTGAGAACTCAAGAACAATGGCAATGGGTTTTTGATCCTACTGCACGTATTGGCTTTGTGGGAGCCTAGGCAGTTTGGATGCTCACCTTACTAGACCTGGATGGAGGTGGGTGGTCCTTGGACTTCCCACAGGGCAGGGAACCCTGATTGCTCTTTGGGCTGACGAGGGAGGGGGACTTGACTGGGGGAGGGGGAGGGAAATGGGAGGCGGTGGTTGGGAAGAGACAGAAATCTTTAATAAATGAATAAAAAAAAAAGAAAGTAGAGTCTCACGGGGCTGTGGACAGCGCCTGCAGCCGACCTGAGGGGTTATGGCCTGTCCCTGCTAAGCCTGGGCCTGGAAATGCTGACAGTCTTATGGGAAATCCAGACAGAGACTTATGGAGAGTTGTTTTCACCAGTGAGAACCGCACAAAACAGGATCCATAAAATATTGACTGAAAATATAGGATTGCAGACAGATCTGCATTGATTGTCTTCTTTCTGTGCGTAGCCTCATTTCTCCCCTTTCTGTACAAGGAGCCAAATGTCCCCATGTGGGTCCTCTTCCCCAGAGCCTGCCTCCGCCCCTGGCTGTGGTATTCCACGAACTTGTATAACCCACATTCAAGGACTAACTCACTCCTGGAGGGTCTCTTAGCCTTCCTCTCCCATTCTTCCTAAATCCCCCACCCCTCATGCCCACCTGCTGTCCCTCGCCTCCTCTGAACCCTCTCCGGAGGTGGCTCTGCAGTGAGCCACTCTCCATAAAGATCTGTGATGGCCCACCCAGTGCTCAGCAAGAACCTAAATCCTAACGGCAGTTGTGTGAATGAACTTGAAAGTGGATTGCTCCCCAGTCTTGTGTTGGCTCCAGCCTTACGCCTGAATTCTAGAATTGACTGAGCCTGAGTTAGGGTATCAAGTTGAGCTGTGCTTGGAAGCTTCACCTCCAGAGAGCATAGGTGTGTGTTGTTTTATGAGGCTAAGTTAATGATCATTTGTTACACAGCTATTGATGACTATTACATAAATACTTAACTGCTCTTGCTTCCTCTTTTCTTATCCTTCCCAGCTGTCTTTACATCTTCACTCTTCAGGAGGCTACATTTTTTTTTGCCTTGATTTCTCTATGTCCACGCTCCTTGGCCACCTTCCACCTGGCCAGATCCTGCTGAAATGCCTCTCGTGGGGAGGGAGGACAGGCTCACAACGCACTACAGACTCATGTTCTCTGTGCTGGTAGATGGAACCCACCATTGCTATTTGTGTTTGTTTAGGGGGTTGCCACAGCGTACCAGAGACTGGATGACTTAAAACAACTCAAATTTATTCTTCCACAGTCCTGGAGGCCAAAAGTCTGCAACCAGCTGCCAGAGGGCTCCAAGGAAGAGCCATGCTGGGGTTTTCCCAGAATCCTCATGTTCTTGGCTTGCGGCAGCATCACTCCAACTTCTGTCTGTGTATATCTGTGAACAAATTGCTTCCTCTTAAAAGGACCTAAAGTGTCACCCCAACCCAATGACCTCTTCTCAGCTGACTATGTCTGCAATGATACTATTTCAGGTATGCCACATGAATAGGTCCTAGGTGAGACTAGAGTGGCATGTGGCTCTTGTCAGCTCATGGAGCACTCTAGGCCTCCCTTATCTTCAGCTGTCTCTGTCTTCCCATGTACTGTAAGAAGTCCCTGTAACTGGAGGTTTCTGTCCCACCTGCCAGTTCCTGATTAACAACTCTGAGGCTTAATATTACCTACAAGTGTTTGCCCTATTAGCTCAGGATTATTATTAACTAGCTCTTAAAACTTAAATTAACCCATTTCTAATATTCTGTGTATCACCCCATGCCCTGTGGCTTACTGGCAATGCTCTGGCATCTTACTCCTCCAGCGCCTGCTGGTGTCTCTTAGACTCCACCTTCATTTTCCCTGTATCATTACTTGGATTTTCTGGCTTTATTCTACCTGGCTATCAGCCAAATTGGCTTCTTTATCAACCAATGATAATAAAATATAGTAACAGCATACAGAGAGACATCCCACATCAGGCCCCCAGTGGAAAAGACCTACTCCTTGCATGATCCCTGTGCTACATACATAATGTCGCCTTTCAAAGGTGAACCTCCTTCCCAAGTCCAGTCCCAGCCTCAGGCTCTCCTCAGCATGTCCCTGCACTCTGGTGAGGTCTGCATGTCCCCTCCACACCCCCAGGCTTTGCGCTCAAAGCACCAGCCATGGGTATGATGTTTAGGTCCTTGTCCTCTCTGTCTGGAGGTGACAGACCTTGGAGGATGTGAATGCAGCCTGAGGTGACCTGAAGACTGGGTTTGAGGAACCCAGAGAACATGGGCTGAGTTGGGAGGGAAGGCACTGAGGAAAACATAGCAGCAGGAGGGACTTCTCAGGTTTGATCACAAGGTCCCACACGTCTGCTATTCTGAGGGCTCGGGAAGTCCTCCTACCTCTCTGAGCCTCAGTTTTCTGGGAAATGATCAAACCCCTTGCAGCTGTCTTGGGTTTCTGGTGGAGGGTCTCTGACATGCTTAGGAGGCTCGGCACACAGTGTGCTGCAGCCTGAAAACCCCCACACCAGGAGTCCTGAGTGCCCCCGAGACCGTGCCCCAAATGCCATGGAAGTCACATCCTCTTTCAGAATAGACTCCAAGAGGGGAGGGTCTAGCTGGAACCCACAGGCATCCCTGAGTAGCCATGCGGCACTGGGGCTGTGCCCTGTGGTTCTGAAGTTTGCTCTGGCCTCTGGGATCAGTGCAGACTCTGAACTATATTCAACTGTTTTTGATTGTTTGTTTTGTTTTGTTTTGTTTTGTTTTGTTTTTTAGCTTGGTGCAGACGAGGAGCCAGTAGGAGCTCTGCTTGGGGCTGACACTACATCAGGACCTAGGGCCTCTCTGGGTGATACTGGAAGGACTGAGGGAAACGACTGCATGGTGGAGCCTGGAACCTTCTTCGCTTTGCTGGAGCAGAGCTGATTGGCCACAATGCTGACCTGGAATGTCCTGGATTGTTATCAAGCTTGGCCTTCATATACCCTCACCATCACTTTCTGGGGCTAAACACTTCAGTCACCCACAGGACAGGGATTTGGCCCCCGTTGGTTAGGCAACCAAGCTCAAGATACATGCTACACGTGGTTTTTTTCCCTCTCCTGATTGTCAAGGATATGTGATCGCCCTGGGTATCACATGAGGTCTTGTTTGATGTCCAAAGACCCTGCATGTGGTAGTAAAGATGCCATAGAGTACCTGTAACTTCCGTGACCACCTGGTCTTGGGTGTGATGCCCATTTGTAACTTGGTATCCTTCCCATAACACTGTACCCCAGTGCTTCCTGCCAGTGGGCACTTGGGCTCCACTGTTCTCACAGTTGTTTATCTTACATCCCACTATACCCTGATCTATGTTCAGTCTGAGCTTTGTCTTTGTCCCCATGAGAGCCCTAGACAGTGTTCTGGGGTACAGGGGTGACCCTAGTGGAAGTAATTTTCAACCTTGAGAGAGGGGAGACAGCCAGGAAGAAGAGAGTAGACCTAGAAGGCAAAAGACATCCCGGGATTGAGGGTCATAGGGTCTGCTGGGTCAGGGAGCAAGAAGAAGGGGAATCACAGATAGGGCTCTTGGCAGCTGGGGACCAAATTGTTCCTGCTACCAGGCAGAGTTCCTGTGGGTGGGCTCTGCCCTTAGGCATGCGCTGTGCTGCTCTGGTCCCCATTGTGTTTCCACAGGTTTAATTAAGTCTCTCCAGGACTCGGGACTTTTCAAGCATTCTTCAAAATGACCTGGCAGGTATTCCTCAGAGGATGCCATCTTGATTAAAAAGAAAATTGAAAATCTTCACTCCTTTTGCCTCATGATAATGAGGAATGGAAAACTTGAAGCTCTTTCCGTTCAAGCATCACCAAGCCACCATCTTACTGCCAGCCCCTCATCAAGTCGGACCCACAGGAGGCTCTGAGACATGAGAGGAAAGATAGCAAGGAGGCTATTTGGAGCAGAAGAGTGACTATCAGTGGAAAGACTGGGACATGAAGGCCCTGATGTCTACACCCCTCCATACAGGTGCTCTCAGGAATAGTCTAGTATCAGGAGCTCAACACTCTTGGAGGAAGCAGTTAACTGGGGGGTAAGCTACACAAAAACTAGGTTAGGACATGTTCCAAGAGTCACCATTGCTCTCAGTGTGTGCTCAAGACGTGACTTGCTTCTGTCAATTGATAAAGGATTAGATGTTAAATTCAAAGCAGAATCTGTCTCATTTAGGAATAGTCACACATTTCAGTGTGACTCGGTGGACTGAATGTGTTCAAAGGTGGACAAGTAGGAGTTCTGGTTGGTAAACAAGATATTCTGAAATAATTCCACGAGGATCAATAACCAGAGTGCCACTAGTCTGCCACCAAATAGACACTTGCCAGGTGGACAGATGTCCTCACAGAATGGTTTTTTACACAGGGCTGCAGTGTCTAGCTTAGTTACTTTTCTATTGCTGCAAAGAAACACCATAACCAAGGCAACTTATAAAAGGAAGAGTTTATTAAGACTTACAGTTCCAGAGGATGAGTCCATGACCACAGTGACAGGGAACATGGCAGCAGGGGCCATGGTACTAGAGATCACATCTGATCCACAAGCATGAGGTAGAGAGAAAGCTAACTAGAAATAGCATGGGCTTTTGAACCCTCAAAGCTCACTCCCAGTGACACACCTCCTTCAACAAGGCCACACCCCCTAATTCTTCTCAAACAGTTCCACCAACCTGGGACAAAGTATTCAAATATATGAACCTATGGGGGGTCATTCTCATTCAAAACACCACAGAGGCCTGGTGGGTAAAATGCTTCTGGCAGAGTCTTTGCAGAAGTTGCTACTGACCAATCCTGTAAGCTATCTTTTCACAACCTCTCAGCTTTCATTGGCCAAAACTAATTCCACAAAGTGCTCGGCTTCCCAGAGCCATTTCTATTCATATGTATGGTGTCCTTTGATCATGCTGTTCCCTCTGTTGCTCTTCCACAGCCCCACTGCACACCTCCTCCCCACCCCAACATTTCCAATGGCCTCACTTTTACTTTAATGAGAGAAAAACATGTGAGCCGGGCGGTGGTGGCACACGCCTTTAATCCCAGCACTCGGGAGGCAGAGGCAGGCGGATCTCTGGGAGGCAGAGGCAGGCGGATCTCTGAAAGTTCGAGGCCAGCCTGGTCTACAAGAGCTAGTTCCAGGACAGGCACCAAAGCTACAGAGAAAACCCGGTCTCGAAAAAATGGAAAGAAAAAAAAAAACATGTTACATTTATTTCCCAAGTCTGTCTTATTTTGATCTGTCATGTGACTAACTCCAGTCTGTCAGATCCATTTTCCTGCAAATGAAATAATTTTATTGATCTTCATGGTTGAAAAATACTGGTGTGTGTGTGTGTGTGTGTGTGTGTGTGTGTGTGTTAGTGCTGTAATAAACATGAGCTCTTGCTTTTTTGGTTTTTCAAGACAGGGTTTCTCTGTGTAGCTTTGGAACTGTCCTAGAACTCACTCTGTAGTTCAGGTTGGCCTCAAACTCACAGAGATCTGCCTGTCTCTACCTTCCAAGTGCTGGGATTAACGGTATGTGCCACCATCTCCCTGCTGAGCATTTTTTGTTTGTATGACAAAGTGGTTCCATTTTTATTTTGTCATTTTCACACTTTATCCCCAAAGCTATGACTAAGTGGTAACTTCTGAGCCTGGTTTTGGGACTGTCTTGCCCTCTTCGGCCCTGGGATTTGTTCTGATGCAAAACTGCAACCATGTTGCTGTGTTATAAGTTGTAGAGAAACACAGGCTTCCAGAATCTAAAGTGGTCCAGGCAACAACCATGACAACGACCCCAGGAGTGAACTTGGAAATGCATCACTTCCCATGAGTCTTCAGATGAGACTACAGTCCTGACCAACAGCCTGACGGGAGAGCCTTGAGCCTAGATGCCAATCAGTCTAACTTCCACAAAGTCCTGGCCCAAACTGATCCAGAAACCTGTGCCCTATCAAGAAGCCCCTCTGGACTACCCAAGCCTGCAGTGACTGGGGAATACATGTGTTATGGTTAAAATTTAAAACGTCTCTCACAGGTCCATTTTTTCAGGGCTTGGTCCTCATTGGCTGACACTAGTTCAAAGGCCTTCAGATGATGGAGTCTGATTGGCAGAGGTAGATCAGTAGGGGCAGGCCTTTGGAGGTTTTGTTTGCCCTGCTCCCTGCCTGCTGAGCAACCTGGCCTTTCTGCTCTGACAAACTGAAAAGACCCATTGACTCATGCTCCTGCGCTCATGAACTATGCCGTGTTGATACAGGGATCCTGAGAATGATGGTTCACAGCCCAAACGAGCATGGCTCAAAGATAGAAGATGCGAAACAGTCACATTCATCAAACATCAAGCTAGGGCAGTGGCTCAGAGCTCATTGTCCCACGCCAATGACAATGGAGGCTCTGAATTCCATGGGAGCATGTAAAGGAGAAGTGAGTTTTTTTGTTTTGTTTTGTTTAGTTTTTTGAGAATCGTGGTTAAGTGTTGAAATATGGAGCGGTGGCGGGGCTGTGTCCCCAACACCCCGGCCGCTTGGCTAGCTCATGCCCGAAATAACAACACACAAACTGTATTCATTTAAGAACTGCTTGGCCCATGAATTCTAGCCCTTACATGATAATTCTCGCACCTGGACTAGCCCATTTCTAATGATGTGTGTAAGCACCCCAAGGTGCGCTTACCGGGAAGATTCTAGCCTAAGTCCATCGTGGGTTGCAGCTGCCTGGGAGAGCAGAGCATGGCGGCTTTCCGGTCCCTCTGGAAGCAGTGCAGAGTCTGACCTCACTTCCTCTTCCGCCCAGCATCCTATTCTGTTTACTCCTCCCACCAATGCTTTAACCTGTCAGGGCCAAGCAGTTTCTTTATTGCTCAGCCAATGAAATCAACAGATTGATATGACACTCCCACATCAGTTAAGGATGAAAACATCTCCATTGACTCTGACATTTGAATACCTAGTTCCCAGGTGGTGGTGCTGTTTGCGAAAGTGGCTTCCCTACTCTACTGGGGGGGGGGGGTGAGGTTTTAAAACCCTGTGACCTACCCAGTTTGCTCTCTCTGCCTTTCTGTGTGTGGTTCAAGTTGTGAGCTCTCAACTTGCTTTTCTAGTTGTCTGATGCTTCCCCACAAAAATGGACTCGAATCTTCTAGAACCATAAGGCCAAATAAACCCTTTCTTCTCTAAGTTGCCTTGGTCTTAGTGGTTTTTTGTTTTTGTTTTTGTTTTGTTTTGTTTTGTTTTACAGCCATAGAAAAGGAACCAACACAAGAATTATTACAGAAGAATGAGAAATTGAAAAATGAGAGAAACTCTGGTTTGGGAGAGGATTCCAAAAAAAGGAAAAGCCATCAGATCCCTTTGTCGAGGAGTCGTGGGATGAAACCGGACAGCAGCTAAGGTCATCTACACTGAGGTTTGTCCTCTGGAGACTGTAGGGGAACTACTGGCTTGGCCCACACACTGCACATCTCCCAGACCCGACCAGAGTGGTGAGCCGGTGCTGTTCTTGCATCTCCCACACAGTGAAGGATGGCTGAAGCCCCTATCTTCCCAGCCCATGGCCTTGATTGTCTGCTAGCTGTGAGTCCTGGCCAGTGTAGCCACCTCTGGCCTTGCAGGTGTCTGGATATATGCTAATTAGATTGTGTTCTCTTTGTTCTCACAGCAACTTGATCATTTGTTGTTTTACCGTGGCAGGGAGTTAACCCTATCATCACCAGCAAGATGTAGCAGCAATCTTTCTTGGACGCCTCTTTGCCTACAAGATGGCATGGGTCTCTTTCCTGAAATAAATGGCGGTTTCTTCCATATTTGTTTTACAGTTAGTTACTTTAGCTGCATTAGAAGCAAGGGTATAGGTATAAGGAAGGACAATGATGCATTGTGTGTGTTCCTAAGGGTGGTGGCCAGGGTAGGGGTTGGGGGTTTGGGCAGTAGATTGTCTTTACTGCCCATAGGCCTGTCTCTCCCCTTACCTAATTGGCTTAGTTATCTAATATCCAGCTAAAAACTCCTTTTATTCATCTTTCTCCATGTTCTAAATGTTTGCATTTTAACCCTTTAACCCATCTTCTGTTCTCACTGCAACGAATGCAAGCAACTTAACTATTCATCACAAGACCTTTTCCTTTCTACCTACAGAGAGCTGAGCCCTGAACAGAGACCTCCTGAAGCCATGAAAATAACTCAATTCTCCCTTCCTCCAATTGCTCCTGTGGGGTATTTGTCATGGAAAGTGGACAAAAACCAGTACAGAGAATTAGTTCCAGACAAGCAAGACCGCTGCTGTGACTTAGGCTGGGAGTGTGATCCTCAGGTTTTGGGAAGCGGTGTGTGGAAGAGTCTGGAGATGTGGCCTGGGGTAAGCCCTAGCATGCTGCAATCCAAGACCGCTGGATGGTTCAGACAGGAATTTGGACGGCCAGGGTGTTGACAGAAGGGAAGACATTTAAGAGCGTGCTCGTGAAGTTTTGGGTGAGAACAGCTGCGAGGAGCTGGGTTCGAGTCTACATGTGGTATACTTGGCAAAGAATCCAACTTCATTTTGCCTACATGTTAAACATTTGAATGAAGCTGAATTCAAAAGCAATGGATTAATTAATTTGGCAGAGAACATTTCAAGATGGCATAGCATCCAGGCTATGACATGGTTGTTGGTGGCCACTTGAAACCAAGTTTATGGTGAAGAACAAGAGCCAGAAGTGGATCAGAAGGGAGCAATGCGTTGCTTGGCTAAGGAAGGAGTGTAAACATGCTTAAAGTTGTGGACACGGTGGCTGTCAGAAGATTGGAACACTTAAAGAGATGCTAAGAGAGACCTTTGTACTGGGATAATAGGAACGGCAACAAGACAAAATTTCGTCTATGGACGCTCCAGAGGTATAAAACTAAGACTTTCCATTTGAAAAGTAAATACCACTGGGATTCACTGCCTACACAGGTGGTCCCCAGACTCAGCCATACAGACAGAGGCTGCTTCATCAAAGTGGTGCATAGGAGCCTGGCGGCTTCTCAAACTATAGCAGAACTCGGTAACGTCTGTGTGGTACTCACTTTGCAGACATGCAGACTACGACACAGATGGAGTCATGGAGGCTTGTACCAAGACTCCGGATCACTCTGGGGTTGACAACCTCTAAACTAGTGGTTCTCAGCTTTCCAAGCGCTGCCACCCCTTACTACAGTTCCTCGTGGTGTGGTGAACTCCCCAACCATAACATCAATTATTTGTGTTGCTACTTCACAGTTTTGCTACTGTTATGAGTCGTAATGCAAATATTAATATGCAGATGATCTTCGGAGACCATCACCCTAAACATGTCATATCAGACATTCTTTATGATACAGAGAAGAACAGCAGCTGTGTCTATGAGAATCTGATAAACTTTGACCAGAAACATTGACTGAGCTCTTAAGTACTGTTGCTGCGCTGGTCAGAGGTGCTGGCCGTGCATGTGGTAGCCCCCAGGCTTCTCTCACCCACAGCAGAGGCTTTGGGATGGTGGAATCCTTGGGTGGTCCAACCCCAACCAGGACTCTTACTCACTGAAGCACGCCCTTGCTCACTCACGTGACCCATCCTGCTGAGCATGACTTAGTGAGACCAAGATCTTGTGGGCTGGTGTTGGCTTCTGGGTCTCAGAGTAATGGAAGAAAAACGTAGCTACTGTAATGGGGTAGACACTGTCATTCATGATGTCCAAATGCTGCAATGAATGCCACAGCCCAGATTTTGGGAAAGCGTGGAACTCTTCTCAAGGGGTGATGGCCCAGCTAGCATAAGGCAAGAGGGGGGGGGGGAAGTCATATATAGGACAAGGGTATGTGCAACAGGCAGAAAAGTGGCTCCGAGCTAAGCCCACAGTGGCCATGCTGTCTGCAGATCCCTAGTTGCCCATGGGATTGCCTATCATCCCGTGATTTGCCTGTTCTCCAGGGACATGTCTGTGGTAGGACATATTTCCTGCTTTCCTGACTTTGGGTTTTCAGCTACCCTTCCCGCAGCCTTTGGTGCCACAGGGCTTGCAGATCCCTTGCAGATCCTTTGCAGATCCCTTGCAGATCCCTTGCAGTTTATTTACGATGCCCCCCTTAACCACGGGAGGAATCAGTCTTCCTGAAAGCCCCACCTTTTTTTTTATCAGGCCAGAGGAGAGATTTGGAGGTGGCCCCTTCCTCCTTTCTCAGCTAACTCATTTCTCTCTGCTAACTCATTCCCTGAAACTTAGGCAATCTGATTAAAATAAAGAAAGGGATGTGTTTCTCTCGACACCTTCTGCTGGAAAATCATGGTTAAAGTAATTCTGTGCGGTGTGGATTCAATTAGGATTGGATTCTGAGTGCTGGGGATGAGATTAGCAGTCCGCATTTGGTCTGGAAGATCTCAGATGTCCATCGTGAAGATGGAAGGCTTCAGGTAAGTTCTTTCTGCTGTCTGGGCCTCTTTGTGCCTTATCGCCTTGATTTGATGAACTCCAGAGGTTGCTTACTTCCCCTCTGGTTTCCTGCATTAGAAATGTCTCAAGGTGGAGGAAGGAATGGTCACTATGAGCCGTTCCCTTGAGCAGAACAAGAAAGAAGAGTGGAGAGGAACACCGTCACTACTGCCAGACTGGGACCCCTGCCTGACTTCTCCCCTGGCAGGATGCTGTATTCTGTGGCTAGAAGAGTAGTGTGCACCAGGAACCCTGCGAACAGACGGTGTCCTGGCTTGGAAACAAGACCTTACTTAGGAAATACAGTTAGCGGAGGATATCAGCTTAGAGCAGGCCCTGTATCCAGCACAGTCATCCTTATAACAGGGGGAGGAAACCGAAGATTTGGAGATAGGCTGGAGCAATGCAGTCACAAGCCAAGGAAGCCTAAGGCCTGGAGGCTGGGAGAGGCAGTGCTGTTAGCCCCCTGGATTTCAGACTCACAGCCCCCAAACTGTGGAAGGACAGAACTGAGATCCGTTCCTGATTTCTCTTCACTCCTGAGTCCTGAGTGGGTTCCCAGGCAATGTATTAATATCTGCTAGCTGCTTTAGGACAGGTCAACCCAGCCTGCCACATCCCTAGTCAAGGCCTGAAGGGGGCCCCAGGCATGGGCCCTTTTCTCTAGCCTTGTGTCCACAGCCTCACTGCTTCTGGTTCCACTCAGCTTCTTGGGACCTGTCCTGCTTTCTGCTGCTGGTGCCTTTTCTATTCCATATCTACCATGTCTAGGAGCCTGCCATGGTTGGATGTTGTTAGAACGAGTGAAGAATAACCTCTTCCCAGCACAGTCCTGAGATGTCTGCTGGATGCAGCAGCTCCTTCATTGCCCAGCAGCCCTGGGGACCCACTTGCTCATCCCCAGCCACCGATGGGGTTTAGCCATGACTACGAGCCAGAATGGCTGAGGTCAGGTAAAGAAATTGCTTCACTATCTGACAGTGCTTGGGTGATTAGTTATCACACTGGAGGAAATGATCTGACCTCTATGTGTGGAGACCAAGCTTGCCCAGAACAGTCCCGACCACAACTAGGACTGTCTGCTGGGAGCTCTGTGAACCCTGGCTTCTCTCAGGCACCTACGTCTGCCATGCCCCTATACCTCTTACAAAGGGACCCAAACAGCCCCTTATTGGGTCCCAAGGATCCGCTCACATTCACTGGTGCCCAGGTCTTTGCCCCACTCCTATGGGCCTCCTATAAGACTATGAGAGGACATGGTCTATCCAGGATGTCCTTGGTGTGAGTAGGGGTTGCTTCATCTCATATCCCAGCCCTCCTGCCTGGAAGCCCCACGGATGCCCTTGCTGCTCTCATCCCACGCCTGGCTCATGGTCATCAGTCATGGTCCAATTTGTCTCATGCCTCTGCAAAGTCTTCTGGGTAGTTTATTTGGAGGGTGCACGCCCGACTGGTGATGTGGCTGTGGCTTGGGTCTAATGCTATTTTTGCACACCTCCATCCTCCACCACTGCCTATGTTGATGCCTGATGCCTCAAGGGACAGTTGATCTGAAGCTGGTGCGAATCTTGAACAGCCAGATGTACTGAGAGCTAATGCCTGCCTGGACTGCCCTTTCCTTGTTCCACAGAGACCCTGTGCAGTCCCAGGGTGATCAGCCTCTCTTCAGCTTCAGCATCTAGGAATTTCAGGCCAATCAGGTCTTCCAGGGACCCTCGCAGGGTAGCTGTGTGGGCCCTGTCTAGCCCCAGGTGTATAGACAGGGTTCCCACGGCCGCCATACCTCCCACTGTGAGCAGGAGCACAGACAGTCACAGTCACTGACACTCAAGTCTTCATCATCTCCAGCCATCAAGGCCTTCCACACTGGCCCACTCTGCTCACACACCGTGGAGGCCCATCCCCCATCCCCGACCCTGCCTCCCCTTCTACAACCAGCAGACACACAGGAAATCAATGCCACGGGGACCAGTTCTGGCCTTGGTCATAACAACCACTTCCGGAGCCTCCCCAGCTTTCTTGGGTACTGTTGAAGGGGAGTAACTGGAAGGCCCATCCCTCACCATCAGGGCACCGTGAGCACAGGAGCTTCTCCCAGAACAGAAATAGTCTTTCGCCTTGAGAAGTCATCTCCACCCCTGTCTATTTGATATCTGCCTGGAGCCATGTGTGCCATGCTAATGTGATTTCTTCTGTGACTTTAGTTCACATTGCTGTCCCAAGCAATGGGCTGCTGTAAACTCCCAGCATGCATTTGATGTGGATTTGCTGCTGATGGTGCCTAATAATATGTGTGGTGGTTATCTTCATTGTCAGGTTGCCTCGCTTTGGAATCACCTAGGAGACACACACCTCTGTGTCTGTTTGGGAAGAAGCTTCCTCCAACAAGTGGTCTCCTGTCCCATGTTTTACTCAATAGCCCCAAGAAAAGTAACCAGTCATGTGATGTGCAATCCAGGCTGTATCAAGAATGATCCCCTCAGGTCCTACTTCTCTTGAGAAGTGGGGTCCGCAGAAGCTGTAGATGTGGTTTGGAATGAATTCTACAATCTTTGAGGCACTGCCCCACAAGTAGAGTGCTCCCTGTTCCTTGAACCTGGCTGGACCCAGAGTTCAGCTTCTCACAGAAGCATGCAACAGCAGAAGTGACAGCTGAGGGACCAAGACTCCCAGGAAGGATGCAAAAGAACTTAACATTGGTCTTGAGCTATACTCACCTCTCTTGTCTGTCATCTCTTGTTCTAAACCTCAGAAGCCACCTCGCATCCTATGGAGAGACCCACGTGATAAAGAGTGGAAAGAGACCCAACCCTACAACGTGTGAGGACCCGTGGCTGGTTTACAGCCATGCTCAGGTATCCCCACAGCTAAGTTGAACCTCTGTGTGCACTCACTGAGCCCCACTGTATGCTGAGTTAGCCCTAAATGCTGGAAGCCTCAAAGGACAGAGAAAGATTCCAGGCCCTCAGCATCCTGCACTGGCAGCAGAGGAGGGCAGACTACCCGACACCTTGGTAACCGGTGAGGGCAGCAGAGGTGCGGAGTATCCAGGCATCTAAGCCTAGAGCGTAGTGCAGAATGTTCTCCTTTGTGGTTCACACGTGTTGCCTCTGCCAAGTGGCCGAGCTCAAAGACAGCTGTTAATCCTGCGGACCAGTGTCATACACAAATATTTAAGGATGCGTGTGCCAGCAGGAAAAAAAAAATTAAAGGGAGGTGTGGAGGGAGGAGGCATCAGCCAGAGACCTCATCAGGGAATCTTATTAACCACACCGTGCACAGCTGTTAATTACATAAAAATTAAATTGGCGATAACTCAAGCGGAAACCTCCAACTTGACACCCCTCTCGTCCCTTGCTACAGAGACACATGATCTTAATTAGCTGCAGAATCTGGTTCTTTGCCCTCCTGTTCCCCGGCCCATTCGTTTGGTTCCTGGGTCAGCTCTCACAGCCCTGATTGAGCCCCAGCCATCCCAGATGGTGGAAGGAGGAAGCCTGGGCAGAGAAGGAAATGGGGTGTACACCTGTTCTTCATGGTAGTCAGGGGTGTATTCTGACATGGAGGTACTCCACACTGTGGCCTGACCACTGGAGAGCCTGGGGCCCCGTGATGGTCTCTGCGCCATGTGCCAGGAGAAACCCCCGCCCCGCTGCTTGCCACCGGCTGCCACTGGTTGAGCCTATGGCACACACTCAATGCAGAGCCCACCGGGGACTTTGAAAATTCAGTTCCTTGGGTTTCAGAGCTGCAGTCAGTGGGGTTCAGCAGGTAAGCCAACCCACACAGGCACAGCGAATTCATTGTTCTGCTCCGCCCCCTCCCTACTGCTTCTTGGAGAAAAGACTGCAAGGAATGACCAGAGCCCCCCCAACCCCACCCCCGCCAGGATGCTCCCTACTCCCTCCGAGGGAGGCTCCTTCCCTCTCGGGTGCCTCCATGTGCAACTTTAGAGGCCTAAGCCACAATGCCCTGTGAAGATCTCCTCTTCTGACTGTACAAAATAATTTGATTACGGATAATGGAACTGCTTTGAATAATTAAGCAGCTTCTGAAACCGAGGCAAAATTCTGAAGTCTCCTCTCCTTTATACTTAGAACTGGGAAGCTAACTGAAGGTGCGGTCAGGCCCTATCCTGTCCCAGACTCGGAATGCTTTCTGACTGAGCTCCAGGGTGATGCCCATGGATCCTGACTTACAGCAAGTTCACTGGAAACCCCCATCCTCCATGCCTCTGGGCTTGCCCGCTCCCTCCATGTCCTTAAGTTCTCTGTGACTCTGGGCTTGGACCCATGCCTATTCCCACTTTCTTCAGCAAGCTCACCTGTGCTGAGGGTTCTCCAGCCCACCGGGAAGTAACAGGTTTTTGTGTACAACTCCATAAGCATCTAGAAGATATTCATAGAAAACCCCACAAAATTTCAATAAAGTGGAAGGCATTTCTCAATCCTTAATAGGGCAAGTAGATTTAAGAGCAATTCAGAACTCAGCATACGAACATTTTTCAATTAATTATCATTTAGGTGTGTATCCTGTGTACCGAAAAATATATTCATTGCATGTCAAGGAAATATTGACAAACATAGACTATGTGCTGAACCAGTGGGGTCTTAACATTTCCTTGAGGCCCAGTATATGGATATCTATTGATCCACCTATAAATTATTAGTCATAACAAGACACAGATATGAAGCATAGCAAGTGCACCATAGCTGTGACAACAGCGCTTGTGGGGGTGAGTTTTGCCTCTTCCCATCTGTGCACTGCCTACCTGCTGGAAGCACATGCCTTCCTCAAATATAGACACACTTCTTTTTGCAGCTGAGGTAACTTTAACTCTCTGCTTAAATCTGTCAAGCAATTTCTAAGAAAGGAAAACCACAGGCTTTTGATGACCATATCTTAAATGAAGTCTTAGGATCTGAGGTTTACTAGTATGTTTGAAAAGCTCAGTCCTGCATTCACTGACACGGAGAATGCAAGGATGGTTCGATGTTAAGAAACCTGTGAAATCCCTATATCGAAGGATAGAAGGAGGGAACGACACATCCATCGCAGCCCTTTGTATGGACAGTTGAAAGTCGTCCATGAACCAAACACACATCAAAGTGGAGTGGATGAATTAGTGATAGGCAGTCCTCAGGATAGCCTGTTATGCAGCCATCTGAAAGAGTTAGATAGATCTGTAGGTCCTGCATGTGAAGAATTTCAACATTAATTATTAAATGAAAATAGAAAGCAGAGAGGCAGGAGTGTATTAATATCTAAATGCATGAGACATAAATATGAATAAAGTATTTTATGTATTTATATAAAATATGATGCATAATTTATGTATGAATTATGTATGTGCGATTCACAAACAATTGATACATAACACAAGATGTAATTTACATCTATCTTTTATAAGGATGCATGTGTGTCTGTCCCTTGTGTACCTCAGGCCTCGACAGCCTGGATATCAAAGGAAGCTGCACCCGATGTTATTCCAATTGTGTTCCAGCCCAGCCCCCCCATGCTATGATCTCCCTTCCCTCTTGAGAGATCCCAGGCTCCCTGGGTGGGCGGGGCCCCACTCTCTCAAGGGTGGGCGGGGCCCCACTCTCTCAAGGGTGGGGCTACACTCCCCTCATTGTGAAGTCAGTCCAGAATGGTCTCTGCGCTGTCTTCCAGGCTTCATTACTGAAGAACACCCATCCAAAGCCAGAACGATATACATCTTCTTACTGCTTCATCTGGACAGGCAGGCAATAGCAATCTCTGAGGCCAATGGAGGCCTGCTAGGATTCAGACCGCACGTCCTAGCCCTCCTGAGCCCAGAGGAAGGAGTGGTTGGTGTGGGGGTCCACTGGTCCCTGGAACCCTCAGACATGCATCCTGAGTCTGGTGTCATGAGAGCAATGATGGCCCTGCCTTTCTGGTCCTACTTACACTGGGCCAAACTGATGGCCACTTAGAGCAGAAAGGCCCCATTTCCTTCTTCAAAGACCTTTTCATGTCTGCCCTCCAAATAGACCCCCACAATACACAACCAGCCCCTGGGAATATCATCCTGCCTAAGGAGGCTTCTCCTGAGCCCCCACCCCCAGCCCAGAGCTCTCTAGGTCATCACCAGCTGGGAGGAGCTTGCCTGGGGAGTGGGCAGGGGACAGAATTTCTGTGCAGCTTCTGTATGAGAGAAATCCAGATTACAGTTCATGCGTGGGTCCCGGTAAGCCGATGGGGGTCCATAGTCTATGGTCTGTTACTTAGGGAAAGCAGAGAACTCCTATATAGGACTGCCCAATGGGAATCAAAAATCTCACTCCTATAAGAGCAATAGGCACAGTTTGGATCTGTAATCAATTTCCAAGCCTCTTCCTGGCTCTAAAGCAGTTACTTCCCAGAGTGCCAGCTTGAGCCCCAGATGAGATCTTGTCCCTAGATCCCAGCTGGGTGAGAGCTCCACGGGTGTCTTCTGCCCCCAAGTTACCCCACTTCCAGCATAGGGGCTCCAGCTGTGAGTCCCCTTCAGCCCCAGCGTCATCATCTAAAAATAGGGTCTGCCTGGGCATTTCCATTCAGAATCTACCAGAAGCTGCAGGCCCCCTCAGCCCAAAGCCCCCAGAGCAGAAGACGGACCCTGGCGCTTCACTGCCCTAATCTCAATGTCAAGGTGAGAAGGAAGAAGGAAGGTGGAGAGGTCAGTGGGAGGGGCCAGCTCGGGCAGGCGTGGCGGCAAGCTCGGGCGGGGAAGACACCTGCAGCAGCCACCCCACTGCTTAAGCCGGAGCTCATTAGCATGCACCCACGGAAACTCCGATCCGTCATCTTGACGCTGTCCTCCCCAAGGCGGAGCCATCGCGCGCTGAATGTGACCGCTTTTCATCTGAATTTACTCCCTGACAATACAAGATTACAGGAGGCTTCCCCCGAACAACAACAGAGACTGACAAACAGCCATTCCTGCCCCTACCACATGGGCAGCTGCCATACTCCACTGGGTCTCCTGGGCCGAGTCCAGCTCCCTCAACCATCTCCTCTGGGCATGATCTTATGAATGGTAATGGCAGTAACTGTGGCAAGCCATCCGAGTTATGGTGACTTTCCTGTTCCCTCCTCTCAGGGAGGTTGGTCTTCTGGCCTGTCTCTGGGGAAGTGCTGGGTGGGGGACATTTCCTCTGGGTGCCCTCTGGCAGGGTACTGACCAAGTTTGTTTTGGTTGTCTACAAGTCCTTCAGTAGGCTACCGTGTTCTGTATTCACCAATAGTACTGATCCTGGCCAGCAATGGGCTCTCCGTAGGTCTCCAGTGGGAGAGAGAAGTTGTGTTTTCCCTCTGGGATCTCCGACAGCCCACAGCCCCAGGCCTCAGCTCATCCTTGCCTTCAGTCTGGCCTGAGTGCCCAGAAGAAGCGCTGTATCTTCTTTCCCCTCACAGTAGTTCTCAGGGCTGCAAGGTTGGGAGTAAACACCTTCCCCAAAATGTAGGGCAAGTTTGGATCAACAGAAACCCGCTGAATCTGGAGAAAAACCTCATAAATTCTGTTGCCCTCATTTAAGCCAGGATGCCCCCAGGGCATTTCCCTTGTCCCTTTGTCCTCTGATTTTACTGTCCCTGGCCAGACATGGACAAACCACCACCACTCCCCAACCCTATGACCACACTTCACTCTTCCTGCTATTCATTTGGGGTGCAACTTGTTTTGCATGTGGTAGAAAAGTCTTGCTTACTGACCTCACTTGACAAGAGTCCTTGTACACCCCTCATGGGCCTTACCCCACAAGTATCCCTGCCCCTGGGCCTGTTACAACCCACTTCCCACCATCTTCACCCGCTTCAGGCAGGGATCCATTCTCCTGCCTTGTGTTGAGTGGGCCTGAGCCTCCGAGTTGCACCAAGGGCAGGAAGCTGGGAGACGGGCATGGGTCAAGTCCGGGAGGGGAATTTGTCCTCCAAGTCAGTGCTAGCCTGACCTCCTAAACTGGTTGTGGTAGAATGTGTTCACTCAGCAAGTAGGCAGCCAGGCCTGTAAAGGAGGCCCCACTGGCAAAGGTTCTCAGTTCCTGATGACGAACAGAGCAGAGGCATGGTCTCCAGGATGGGGAAGGGACTGTCTCAGCAAAGGAGACCATTAGAAAAATAGCAGACTTTGATGTGGGAGTGTCATATATCAATCTGTTGATTTCATTGGTTAAGTAATAAACACACTGCTTGGCCTCATAAGTTAAAGCATTTGGTGGGTGGAATAAACAGAATAGGATGCTGGGCGGAAGAGGAAGTGAGGTCAGACTCTGCGCAGCTTCCAGAGGGACCAGACAGCCGCCATGCTCTGCTCTCCCAGGCAGCTGCAACCCACGATGGACTTAGGCTAGAATCTTCCCGATAAGCGCACCTTGGGGTGCTTACACACATCATTAGAAATGGGCTAGTTCAGGTGCGAGAATTTGCCTGTAAGGGCTAGAGTTCATGGGCCAAGCAGTTCTTTAAATGAATACAGTTTGTGTGTTGTTATTTCGGGCATGAGCTAGCCAAGCGGCCGGGGTGTTGGGGACGCAGCCCCGCCGCCATTCTTATTTCAACAAGACTTACAGCAAGAGCCATGTGCATCTCATACACTGTAATTCTGGGGAGTGTTTGCCTCCCTGATCATGTGCCTGTGTACCACATAGGACCTTAAATTCCATGACACAGTAGACCCCTGTCCCCAACTGTACCCCAGGAATCTCCGGCTTTAGCCAGTGACTTGCTAACACTGTTGTTTTGACCTTGACACAGCCTTTCCCTCCTTTGTGTTCAATCCTCTTTCTGGTTTTTCTCCCATGCCCCCAGATCTCCTAGGAGCCTCTGTAGAGCCTTCCTAAGAGTTCACAAGGAACAGGAGGGGCAGGCAACCCCGAACCAAGGCTTGTTGACCCTCAAGCTGAGTCCACTTCTCATCCTCGGCTCGCAGATGATTCTACTGCTCTAGAGAGAGGGATAAGGGTCCTCTGGGAAGGCAGCTGTAGTCTAGTGCGGTCTCCCCATCAGGTTGCAGCTCATCCTCACTCCCTATCAAAAGCTCCAGGCCTCAGCTGGCAAACGGCTATAGCAAACGTATCATATAGGACTTTGGGATGGTCAAGGCTACCAGCTCACCTCTGAGGGTGCAGGGGCCTCCACTAACACACGAGGCATCTGAGCTTCTGGACAGTGTGGCACCTGTCCAGCTGAGTGGTCTTTCTTGCTGACCGGTTCTCATTTTCTCTGCTAAGGCAGGCTCCAGCCAGGCCTTAAAGGAGAAGCTAAGGACTGTTCCTGCTGGTCCTCACAACCTGACAAAAGCCTAGTTCCAGCTCCAGAGCCGGTTATCTGCCCAGCCGCTCAAGGTGGGCTCAGGCCTGGCTCCTGGCAGAACGTGCCTCTGCCTGAAGTGTCCCTGACAGGCTGGCACCCGTCACTACCCTGGCCTACGCACACAGCACTAAGTAGGTAACAGCTGTGTCTGTCTGTGCCACAGCCTCCAGCACAACTGTGATTGTTTCCCTGGAAGCTTCGCTGATGACTAAGCAGAAAGGGAAGGGATGGGACACAGCCTGTCTTTATATGACAGAGCTGAGGCCTCTGCCACCGCAGCAGGCAGGGTCCCTCCACAGAACCTACCATGTTCTGGTTATGCCAGAGTGATATGCCCTCTGCAGGGACCTGGAGGGTCTCCCAGGGCTGACATGAATCTCCGGCTGTCCTAGAACAAGATGGTCTGCTAGTGGTCAGGTGGGAGGCATGAGGAGCCTGCTGGCTGAGTCACAGAAGAGTCTCTCCCACCATAACAGGCCCAACCCACCTCCCAGAATGCTGCTACCAGGGGTCCATGGGCCATTGCCTGCCATGGCTAAAATCAAGACAGCTAGGCCCACTCATATCCACACTGTCAAGGACACTTGGGGACCACAGGGGGCATTTGAGAATCAACAGCAGGGACACTGTACCCACTTCCTTAAAGCCCAAAATCCTAGTGAGCTGGCCTTTACCAAGCGCTCATGACCCTGTTCTAAATAATCAATGCCAGTCACCCCCTCCAGCCAGGCCACTGAGGGCCAGGTCTCTCTGGAAGGTTTGACTGGCTACTCCCCTCCCCTTATACGTGTAGCCCAGATACTCACACAGCAGTGAGCCGAACCCCTAGTTAGGCCCGAGCTCGTCTGACCAAGGCTCTGGTCTGTTACTCTTCTTCCATGAATTATTCCAGCACTTTTGGTCCAACAGATTTTCCTGCTAAATTTCCTTCCTGACTATGTCAAAAACTCAAGTGGCCACAAAATGAAGACAAAATTTCTGGGTTTTCCATCCTACACAGCAACGTGATTAATTCTTGTGCTAATATTATTCTATGCTGGCTAGTTTTTATGTCCATTTGATACAAGCTAGCCATTTGGGGAGAGGAAATCTCAATTGAGAAAATGCCTCCACCAGACTGGGTGGTGGACAAGCTTGTGGGGGGCATTTTTTTGGTTGATGATTGATGCGGGGAGGGCTCAGCCCGTTGTGGGTGGTACCGTCCATGACCAGGTGGTCCTGCGGGTGTATAAGAAAACAAACCGAGCAATCTAAGAGGAGCAAGCCACTCTGCTTCAGTTCCTGCCTCCAGGTTCCTGCCCTGCTTGGGCTTCTGCTCTGACATCCTCTGGTGGGGAATTGTTAATACTAGAAGCATAAGATAAATAAGCCCTGTCGTCCCCAAGTTGCTTGTGCTCATGGTGTTTCATCACAGCAATAGCAACCCTAACTAAGACACTCTCACAATGACTCCATTGCCTGTGTATTGGAGGTGGGGAATGTGTGTAAGGCACACTGGGGATTGAACACATGGCTTCACTCAGGCTGATCAGGTACTGTAGTACTGAGCTCCATGAACTCAACTGTTATAATAAGTGTTAAATCACTATAGGGGCTCCTAAGTTTCTTTTTCCAGGTTGCTTTCTAGCAGGGTTGTTTATTCTGCCTGTGGGTCACATGTGCTCCAGGACAGCTAAACTGACCTAAAACATGAAAATTTTTCCCCTTTAAAAAATGTGTGTGTGTGTGTGTGTGTGTGTGTGTGTGTGTGTAGCATGCTTGTTTTCCACACAGGCATACATATGGCAGCAAGTGCCAGGGACCCGCTTTTCTGTGCCTTCCCAGGGCTGAGATTGCAGGCAAGCATCACTATGTTTGATTTGTTTGTTTGTTTGTTTTTGTTGTTGTTGTTGTTGTTGTTTCTTTGAGACAAGGTTTCTCTGTAGCTTTGGAGCCTGTCCTGGAACTAGCTCTTGTAGACCAGGCTGACCTCGAACACACAGAGATCTGCCTGCCTCTACCTCCCGAGTGCTGGGATTAAAGGAATAAACCGCCACTATCCAGCTGGCTATGTTTGATTTTTTATGTAGGTGCTGAGGGTTCAAATGCTGGACCTCATGCATGTATGGGACTCTTCACCAACATCTCCATTGCTCCTCAAATGTTCTCTTAACAGCTACAGGGTCATTTGGTTCCTCACTTTATTCTACAATTGAGTTGACTGGTTTCTACTGTTAAACTCTAATCGTATTATACACATAAAAGAAATACATGTAAGAGATATGTATATACATATGTTAGGTATACATGCATATAAATACAAGCACATATCTGTGGAGGACTTGCTGATATTTACAGACTGCTTTTTAAACGTATATTTCCATGTGAAGATACTGCATATATTCTTATATGTGCAAGATAAACTTTAGGCATATTTTATTTATATGTAAATATACACATATGAATGTATAATGTACATACTTTTATATAAATTTAACCTACATGTTTTGGGCCCAGTTTGTAAATCTTACACTTAAAAACAAAGCCATCAGTCAAGTGGTGGTGTACAACTTTAATCCTAGCACTCAGGAGGCAGAGGCAGGTGGATCTCTGTGAGTTCAAGAATATCCTGGTCTACAAAGTGAGTTCTAGGACACAGAGAAGGCCTGTCTCAAAAACAGACCCCCCCTCCAAAAAAACGTTAGAGCTATCAAGTCAGGCAGTGGTGGCACACACCTTTAATCCCAGCACTTGGGAGACAGAAGCAGGCAGATTTCTGTGAGTTTGAAACCGGTGTGATCTACAGAGCAAGTGCCAAGACTGTTACATAAGAAGCCGTTTCAGATAGATAGATAGATAGATAGATAGATAGATAGATAGATAGATTAATAAATAAATGGAAAAGGAAAGGAAAGGAAAGAAAAGAAAAGAAAAGAAATAGAGCTATCAAACTGGAGGCCATGAATTGAGCTGAAAAAAAATATCCAAAGATGTCCTGAAAAATCAACGCTTAAGAAACAGAATTTCCTACATGTCTGAATTGGTATTCTTCTCATAAGCCAAACCATATTCCCCATCTCTGATAAGAACTCAGGCAAGTTAGAGACGGTTCATCTTTGGAGTTGTGTTGCGGATTGCATTTCAAAGCAAAGCGTGCAATCTCTCTTTGGAGACAACTCACTTTGGCGTTGGCAAGTGGGTCACTTGGGGTCAGTAATGTGCAGACTAGCTATGCTCATGCAGCAAGGCAGCTGGGTGAATTCAAAAATAATTATATCTGCAACATTACACGTTGCAGATTTATCCATGTATTATATATAAATTATGTATACACTTATATGTATTATATACTTAATATGTATGTGATAAGTACTCGTGTGTTTTATGTACATGTATAAATATAAACATACAATATATAGCTAGGTCCATTTGCTACAGCTTTGCGGGGTATTTTTACTTCCTCTCATGAGGAAACCGACTGTGTGAAGTGACCTTTGAGTTGCTTGTGGGTTCTGATATTAGGTTCATGCTGCCTCCCAGAATCTGTGGGAGAGTTTCCTCCCACCCATTTTCACAGTGTTATTTTGCCTTCTGGTACTATGTTAATCTGCTGACGGAAGCTCAGAGCCCTGAGGCTTCCTTGTGGGAAGCGGTGTTGACACATGCCTTTGCCTTCTCCCTTAGGTGGACGCCTGGTCACAGTTTGTGTTTCTACTTGTGTGTGTCTGGGTGCAAAGCCCTTTAAATAGTTGTCTCTTCTGTCTGACAGCTGAATTGTAGGCATGGAGTTGTTGGGGACATTAATTTCTTCAGCACCCAAAGTGGCCCTGCCTTCCTGTGACAGGTGATTCATGTTCTTTTATATGTGGCTGGTTATCTGCTTGGTTTGTCTGGTGGAGGAGTTTATTAATTTTGTTCTGAGAGAACCACCTGTGGTCCCATTAATCTCTAATATTTATGTTCTATTTTACCAATCTCTGATCTTTCCTATTTACTGTGTTTGCTTCAGTTTGACTTACTACTATTTTTTCTAGTTCCTCAGGGTGGAAGATGAGATCAGTGATTTGATTTATTTGTTTTTTTCTAATAGAGATATGTATACAATAAATTGTGTTTTCTCATCAGTTCAAAATATTTTCTAGTATTCCTCTTACATTCTTTGACCTGTGGGTTATTAATTAGTTTCTAAATGTGTGGAAGTTTGCCGTCAAGAGACACACACACGCTAGGAAGGACCTTGGCAGGAAAGCAGGACCAGAGAAGAACAAAACAACATTAACACATGGATGAAACTGGTTGGCACAGGCCTGAAATGATGCCCACCTGTGCCACATGTAATAGTTCTCTTGTAGGAAATCCCAGAATTTGCCAACAAGAGAGAAGCAAGCACTACAAAAATGACCTGTGAAGAATTGTGAGCCTTGGGTTCTGGCCCTTTGACCTGATTCCTTCCCAGCTCTTTGTCTAACACACACACTCTCTCAAGCGTGCTATAAAAATACTCTCTCTGGCAGGGTCTCCCTATTAACAGTTGTGAAAACAAATAAATTAACAAAAATGGAAACTTTTCCTGCTGTGGGGTCTGTTTGCTTTTTCTCTTCTTCCTCCTCTTTTGCCTAGCATGCTCAACCTTTGTCTAGCTGGTTTTTGGTTCCATGAAGCTTTTATAAGACTTGACCTGACTTATATTTCTCCTCAGTGGTCCCAAAACTCCCTGGGCTGCTGCCCTGTCAGCCTTGCTGTACACACCTTGTCACTTCTGTCTGTCTATCTGCTTGGGGACCCAGCTTGGGACACAGTAGGAACTCAGTGAGCAGATGGGTGGATCTGGAACACGAGGACTCAGAAAGTGCTTTCCTATAATGTGAAGACATCCTAAGGCAGGAGCCATGGAGGAGGAATGGGATGCTGTGGAGGCCATCTGGATGGCGAGCTCCTTAGTTCATTGCTGTGATAACTTATCTAGCAAGATGAACTTCATGTAGAGAAAGGTTTGTTTTGGCTTGGAGTTTGAGGAGAGGAGAGAGATTTACTGTATTTTTGCCTCTTCCATGAAAGCTGGGCACATCACACCGTTGCCCTTCCAAGGGGAGGGGTGAGACACACAGGGATTCCTTCTTACTCAGCAAAGAAAGCGCAGCTGTAAGGAGCTGGCGGCGGCTCCCCACACCACTGCTCTCTCCAGGGATGGCCAGCTGATGGCTGGCTTCTCATGCCTCCCACCTCACCCTGTGTTTGTAAAAGATGCACACCCTTTTCCCCAGGGGAGTTCTGCTTTTCACCACGATGAGATCACTGGGAATGTGTGGGTCAGCCGTTTTCAAATGTTCGGTTTCTCCCTTCTCGTGTCTGGCGATTATTGCCTTGAGAAGTCAGGAGACTTCTCTCACCCTTAGCAATTCCTACCTGCAACTTACAAAAATAAATGTGTGACGTGGGGGTGCTAGGCAGAGAGGGATCACATTTGCGCGTTAAACCATCTACAGCTGGGCCTTCAGTCACCAATCAGAAGTCTTTACGAATAAATGGCAAGCTGGTGCTGCTGCCTTCCTGACAGCCCCACATCTGATTCTGCTTAAGTTGTGTCTGTATATTCCCAGTCAAGTCTCCAAAAATCTGTCAACCTCAGAAGTAGGTGCTATGGCTGAGCTGACTGGGCTAGGCCATGGGATGTGTGAGTTTGGGCCCCAGTGTCTTAGCGAGGTCTTCTCCTTGCTTGGAAACTAGACCTGTGTTGAACTGTGGTAACTGGAGTCAGAGCCCCACAAGTGACTCTTTGGATTCCCTTGTTTCGGGCATGCCTGGACCTTGTTTATGTGTTTGTTTTTATCCATCAGGTGACAGGGTACTTTCTATGTGTGCTCTAGATGTCTGGTAGCCATGGAAACACCTCTTCTCTTTAGTAAAGGCTTCTTGGGTGGAGACGGGAGGATCAGAAGTTCAAGGTCATCCTCTGCTATGTAGCAAGTTCAAGACTAGCCTAAGCTACTTGAGACCATGTCTCAAAAAGAAGAGTAAGAATAATCGGAGAAGAAATACATTAGGCCCCGTTATTCCTGACTTATTTTATGTCTATCTAGCTTTTGAAGATGCTAGAAATAACCCTCAAGCCCCTAGAGAGATTTTTTCACCTTCCAGATACCATCACCCCCTCAAGTCCAACTTCCCATGGTAGCCAACTGCTCTTTAAAAAAAAAAAAAAGAAGATTTATTTATTATACACTGTGTTCTACATGTATGTATGCCTGGGCCAGAAGAAGGCATCAGATCTCATTATAGATAGTTGTGAGCCTCCATGTGGTTGCTGGGAATTGAACTCAGGACCTCTGGAAGAACAGGCAGTGCAATTAACCTCTGAGCCATCTCTCTAAGCCCACCAACTGCTCTCTTGAAAGCTGGTCCATGTTCTTGTCCTACCCAGGACACAGAGTGCCATTTCCAGATTCCTGTGCCAGAAGCTACTCTGGAAACACCTCTTGGTCACTGCCTGTGCTGGCTAGTTTTATGTCAACTTGGTATAAGCTAAAGTCATTTTAGAAGACATAACCCTCAATTGAGAAAATGCCCCTACCAGGTTGTCATGTGGGCAAGCTTGTGGTACATTTTCTTGATGGATGATTGACATGGGAGGACCCAGATTATCAATGTGGGCAGTGCCAACTTTGGCCTGGTGGTCCTGGGTACTTTAAGAAAGCAGACTGAACAAGCTATGAGGAACAAGCTGATAAATAGCACTCCTCCGTTGCCTCTGCTTCAGTTCCTGCCATGAGTTTCTGACTTTCCCGGGCGATGAACTATAACTATTAAACTAAAATAAACTTTCCTCCCAAGTTGCTTCTGTATAGTGTTTGTCACAGCCCAGTGACTGCTGCCCAGGGGGCAGTGTTATCATCAGTTGGGGTGGGGTGGGCTTTGCACCACAGTTAATGTGATCGAGATAATCCCACAGGCATGCCATGTCTCCCAGGTGATTACAGACTCTGTCAAGTTGACCGCCAATGCTAACCATCAACCTGCAACATGAGCCCAGCATGCCTTCCAACAGCTTCTTCTCCTGGGACACTCGCAGTATAATCATGACAGGCCCCACCTGGGGCCCACATGTGCGTGAGATGCGGAAACATTCTTGTGATACACACCAAGCTGGCCCCTCATCCGCCGAGGTTTTGGGTGGGAAATCAGAGATAAATTCTGAGAAGGACGTGGCTTTCTTTATCACAGATCACACACACACACACACACACACACACACACACACACACCCGTCCTGCCTGGGTGGTTGAGGGCTCAGTGGGGCCATGTGAGGCCTGAGGGGAAGCAGCCCCTGAAGGCATGTCCACAAGGCACCAACGCACACACAGGTACGGCTCAGCAGTGAGTCAAACACTTCCTTTGTTTCATGGACACTGGTTACCTCAGCTTTGCAAAATGTAAAGGAAAGGCAGACACAAAAATGTGTGGTTACTGAAACGTGAAGTGATGGTTGGTGGCCATTTCATCTCAAAAAGTTTTGACTCATCTGTTTATTAGATAATGAATATGGGTGAGTTTTATAACGAAAATGAGGTTTTTTGAAAGCTCTTTCAGAAAACATTGGCATGTGGATTTTATTCCCGTGACTTCTTGTCTCTGCTTAGCTAAGACACAGGGTGGTAGAAGAGTTGGGTTGTCCAAGCCCTGCCTGAGGACCGCGTTGTCTTGTCTCTGCCGCACCCTGCTTTGGCAAGTGTCAGGCCCTGAGAGCCATGTCCCGTTGAAGCAGCAGCCACAGCTCTGTCCATAGCAACCCCATTCTAACGCACACTTTGTAGCCCAATCACCACATCACACCACAGGGCCCAGAATGGCCAAGGAGCTGAGCAGCTCCCCCTCAGCCTGGAAGCAGCTCTTCAGGAAGTGGGAGTCAGCCCTTCTGACTGGGGAACCTATACCAAAGCCTAGAGCAGATCCTTCTAGAATCTTGGTGCACTTGGAAAATCGTGTTCCTCTCACTGAGTCTATTTCGTAGTCATGGCCTCAAGTGACCATGCACCCCTGTGAGCTGAAGTCTCACCTAAGAAGGAGGGGTGGGTCCCTTGGCTTCTCACCTGGTGCTCACTACCCTGCCCTCAGTTTTCCTGTCTCTGTCCTTAGGAAGACAGGGGTGGAGGAGGGGCAATCTAGAGCATCACTGTCTATGGTAGGGTATTGGGGTTCAGGAAGTCAGAGTACACATGAACCTCATATAGGGGGCTGGGTTCTTACAAAGGAATTCAGTCTCTACAGTGACCTGAGCTTGTTTCAGGAAGACCCTCTCTCTGCTTCCCTCTCCAGGACCACTGCTATCAGACAGATCCTTCCATCTTAGCTGGCTCTCCCATGCCCCACTGTCCAGCAGCACTCTCAAGGGAGGCCGCAACTCAGCAGCTAAGCTGGCTGCAGCTCACTGCAGCATCAAAATGAAGCCATCAGTAAAGCTCTTCCACCCCACCATGCCATTAGACCTGGGGGCTCCCCCTCCCCGAATGAGCATATTCACAATTTAAGAGCCAACACCCCAGTGTCAGGAATCTGCTGACAACTGCCTGCTAGGACCTGCAGCACAGCTGCCCCTGAGTGACATTGGTTTCCAAGGTGCTGCATCTGCCTCTTACCCACTACTACGTCCGGGCATGGGCTGCCCCCAAGCCCCTGCCAGCCCATTCCTACCCAGAGGCCTTCACTTCCTGGAGAGATTACAGGCTACACCAGCATGCCTGATTTATGTGGGGCTGGGGATCAAACTAAGCAAGCTACATCCTAGGGGCAGTTATTCATTTTTATATGGACATATAAAAACTCCCAGCTTAGAAAAACCGAGATTAAAATGTAGGCAACCGTTGCGTCTCACCCCAGACACAACACATGCTGGCCTTTCACGATTCCAGCCACAGACATGTTAGCAAGAAATGACACCACAGCGCCAAATGAAGACAGCATATTCCTGCAAGACACATCCTGCCCTGCCTTAATGCTGTGTGTGCAGCTCCTGCTGGCGAGGACTGCAGGCACTGGCATGAACTTTGCTAATTAGTGACTGAAAAAAAATTGACTAGCAGGTTTTTACTACCGGCTCTGAGCTGCCGTGTGTATGTAGCCCATTCCTATCTCCAACTGATTGGATACGTCTGTCTTGAAAAACCAGACTGCAGGCCTAAACTGCCTGCAGATTATTCTACACAAGGCCCTAAGCTAATAAACCAAAGCCAAAGCTCTCACCAGAGGCTTGCTTTCATGTTCTAGTTCCCCAGATGTCCAACAGTGAGCGTGTGTGTACACCTACGTGTATGTGTTTGTGTGTATATGCATGTGTGTGTAGCCATGCGTGTTTGGGGGAAATCTCATGAATATGAGTTTAGAAGGTCAGCGTTTACCAAAAATAGAAAGAGTAGCATCCCTAAGAACTTCATACACCAAGGAATCTAAACCCCCCAAATTGAATATCTTTTAAAGAGGAGAAATTTGTATCTCAAGAGCCACATTGAGAATGTGTTAATAAGATCTGAAGAAGAACTAAGCAAACGTCTACAAGTTACTGTGTAGGGTAGGTATTTGGAAGTGAAACTTAACAGAAGACCAAACGAGCAAATTAACAGAACTGGGGAGATGGCTCAGGTGGCAAAGTGCTCGGTGTGCAAGCCCGCTTTGAGGAGATGCAACTTGGGGTGGGGGTGTTATGCAGCACTCAGTTCCCGATCCCTGCCTACCAACCTGGAGCAGCTGCCATATTTACAGTCAAGAGCAGAGAATGAATGTCCCATGCTAGTGTTCCTCTCACTCTCTTTACCATTTCACAGTCCAGGATGCAAGCCTAGGGAATGGTGCCACCCATGGTGGACTGACTCTTCCTACATCAACTAATGGAATTGTAATCAAGACAATTCCCCACATATCTGACCATAGGCCAGCCTGATCTAGGTGGTCCCACATACCTGACCATAGGCCAACACGATCTAGGTGGTCCTTCTTTGAGACTCTCTTCCCTGGTGAGTCTAGATTGTGCCATCTTGGCAATTAAAACTAACTACACCCCAACACCTTGGGATGTGACTGTGTCTGAAGAAATGTGCATAAAGACGGTGATTAATTTTAAGGTAAGCTCATTAAGATGGGCCCTAGTTCAAGGACCTGTGTGTGTCCTTAAAGAAAAGATTGATAAAAATGCAAAAGACAAAGAGAAACAACCACATGAAGACACAAGCAGGAGATGGTCATCTACACATGAAGAGAGACCTAGTCTGTGCATTACTAAATGTGCATGGACCTAGTATGTGCAAGTACTGAATGTGCATGCACTAGTATGTGCATGTACTAAATGTGCATGCACCTAGTATGTACATGTACTAAATGTGCATGGACCTAGTGTGTGCATTACTAAATGTGCATGGACCTAGTGTGCAAGTACTAAATGTGCATGCACCTAATGTGTGCATATACTAAATGTGCATGGACCTAGTGTGTGCAAGTACTAAATGTGCATGGACCTAGTGTGCAGATACTAAATGTGCATGGACCTAGAGTGTACATGTACCTGATGTGTATGAACCTTGTGTGAACATGTACTAAATGTGCATGGACCTAGTGTGAGCATGTACTAAATGTGCAGGGACCCAATGTGTGCATGTTTCTCCTTGACTTTTGAGCTTCATTTTGTTTGTTTGTTTGCTTGCTTGCTTGTTTGTTTGTTTTTCAAGACAGGGCTTCTCTGTGTAACTTTAGTGCTTGAGCTTCAATTTTTGTTGGTTAACCCACCCAGTCTGTGGTTCTTTGCTATGGCGGTCTTAATGGGTACATACAGCAGATGTAGTAGATTCTCCAGAACACAGTGCAGAAAGATTGAAGAGGTGAAAAGCCAGCAGAATCAAGAGAAATGGTGCAAAGAACAGCAGAAACCAACATATATTAATGTTAGTCCTAGAGGGAGGGCCTCCTCACCAGGGAAAGGATATATTGATAGGTAGACATAACTCTTCAGACTCTAGAAGCCCGTGAGAATCAGCACAAAAAATGCCAAACTAAGCCACCTGGAACCCAACACTGAGGCTCCAGTTATACAACCCCATCGGTTATCTGCTCTGTGTCTATTGCGAGCGTCTGCCAACGTGTCTTCCTCTACCTCGGAGGCAGGTGTGGCTAGCAGTATACTTTCCACACTGCCTTGCAGCTGGTCACTGCTATAAGTCAGGAGTCCCCCAAACATGGCACCTGCCTGCCTCTTAGTTGGTAGTGTGGGTAGCTGTGGGTGGAGAGGTGGATCTTGGGACCCAACAGCAGAGGTAGAGCTGGTTCCTCAGAGGTGGCCATTAAAACTACATCTCAAGAGTGCCCAGTGTAGGTGGCGAAAGCTATAATGCCAGCTGACTTTGGTGGCTTTCCAGGCAAATGTCTGAAATGATTCAAGAAATGGGCTTTTCCCAGTGTAGTCAAAAGAAGGAAAATGGGACTGTGGTGGACAGGAGTGGTCCAGGTAATAGGTCACAGTCTGGACCAGGAGGAAATGACAGGGACTGGACTGGGAAGAAACCATGACAGAAGGAAGTTAGTTATAGGAATAGTCCGGAGAGAATATACCATCTGGAGGGGGGCGGCACTTCCACCCACAGCAGAGTTCAGGGAGGGGGGGCAGAGAACCAGGGTCTTGGTAAGTGTCACTGTAGTGGCCAGGAAGGCTGGCACTGAGAATTGTGTGGAAATCAGTTGGTGTAGAGGATGTCTCAGAGCAGGCCCCAGTGTCTGATGAAGGGAAACATGAGCAGCTACAGAAGATCATGGTTTCGAAGGCAGTGTCTTAGCAGGGGGTTACCAATAGCAAAGTAACAGCTGCAGAAAGAAAGGGGACCAGAGCTGAAGGAGGACCCCTCCATTCTGCAATCAGAAGGTAAGGTGAATTACTGGGAAGGTCCTGTATTTTTCCTTGGGAGCTGCCTTCTAGGGCCATCCTGGTAGAGGGGGCGCCGACAGCGGGTCACAATGTTTGGGGGTTCAGGAGCAGGAAGTGGGGCAGAGGTGTTTCTAAGAGGAGAAAGAAGTCAGCTCCACCCTGGATGGACCAGGAAGGTGTGGCAACATCTCTGATTGAGACACCATGCTTTGGGAACAAGTAATCAAGACACAGAGGAAATCTTCGGTAGGAAGATGAATATCCCCTTCCAACACTTCCTTAAGGTGCATGGCAGAGAAGGGGCCCTTGAAGTCAGTAGGTGAGAACACTCATTTGCCAACTGCATAACTCTACTTGCTTGCTTTATTTATTTATTTATTTATTTATTTATTTATTTATTTATTTATTCATTTATTTATTTATTTATTTTAAAGTCTCATGTAGTCCAGGCTGATCTCAAACTTGTGCTGCAATGACCTGGGACTTCTAATCCTCTGCCTCTGCCTCTGCCTCCAGGATGCTGGTTCACAGACATAGGTGTGCCCACTGTACCACACAAGTTTATCAACTGTGTAGCTCTTTTTTTTAAATTGTGTTTATTGAACTATATAGTTTTTCTCCGTTCCCCTCCTTCTTTGTCCATGTTCCCAATTTACTCAGAAGATCTTGTCTTTTTCTACTTTCCATGTACATTAGATCCATGTGTTTCTCTCTTAGGGTTCTCTTTGTTGTCTAGGTTTTCAGAGATTGTGAATTGTAGGCTGTTTTTTTTTTTTTTTTTTTTTTTTTTTTGTTTTTCAGCTCCTTTTTTGTGGGTACATACAATATTTGTCTTTCTGGGCCTGGGATACCTCACTCAATATGATGCTTTCTAGATCCATCCATTTGCCCACAGATTTCAAGACGTCATTATTTTTTCTGCTGTGTAGTACTCCATTGTGTAAATGTACCTCATTTTCCTTATCCATTCTTCAGTCAAGGGGCATTTAGGTTGTTTCCAGGTTCTGGCTTGACAAACAAAGTTGCTGTGAACATCGTTGAGCTCATATCCTTGTGGCACGATTGAGCATCCTTTGGGTATATACCCAAAAGTTATTGTTGGGTCTTAAGGAAAGTTGTTTTCTATTTTCTGAGAAATCGCCATACTGATCTTCAAAGTGGCTGTACTGGTTTGCATTCCCACCAGCAATGGAGGAGTGTTCCCTTTACCCCACATCCTCTCCAGCATAAGTTGTCATCAGTGTTTTTGATCTTGGCCATTCTTACAGGTGTAAGATAGAATCTCAGAGTTGTTTCGATTTGCATTTCTCTGATGACTAAGGATGTTGAACATTTCCTTAAGTGTCTTTCAGCCATTTTAGATTCCTCTGTCGGGAATTCTCTGTTTAGGTCTGTACCCCATTTTTTTTTACTGGATTATTTGTCCTTTTGATGACCAATTTCTTTAGTTCTTTGTATATTTTGGTTATCAGCGCTCCGTCTGATGTGGGATTGGTGAAGATTTTTCCCATTCTGTAGACTGCTATTCTGTCTTGTTGTCCATGTCCTTTGCTTTCCAGAAGCTTCTCTCCAATGTGTGAATCTTTAGCTCAGCAGTGTGAGCAGAGAGAGCAGAGACTGGACCAGGTGAAGGAGGGGTCTCAGTCACCAATGGGAAGCAGTAAAACAAAACAAAACAAAACAAAAAACTTTTTACCATTTTAAACCTTAAAACAACCAGCAAAAGATTCAGGGTTAATAAAAAGTTTCAACAAAGAAGTAGGGTGTGAAAAGAAACCCAATAACCAAAGATGTTCCCCGAGGCTGAGACAGCCTGGCAGAGCAGATAATAAGACACAAAAATAACTCATAATTGCCTCAAAATCCCAAAATGAACAGAAGCAAACCAAAGCACTATGCAGGGTCCTGTCTGGGGGTGGGGTATACCTCAATATAAATGGGGACAAGTGACATTGTCATGTCCCCAAGTGATAGACTAAACAGGTCAGAGTTGCTAATTCTTTGCTAAATAACTTACATGTTCAACATATTAGCTCCCCCCATGGGGGGGGGAAGAATATTTAAAAAGTAAATCATACTAAAATTTATTTGGAAAAAAAAAGCAAAATACTTTATCATGCAGATAAGCCAGTTTTGTATTTTAAACCATAAGAAAACCAGAGGAATTAAGTCAGACACACACTGTGATGCTAATAGAAAGATTAGGGAGACAAAGCACACACTGGGGAAGCTGCCTGGGATAAGATAAGCACCAAGGTCCTCACTGCAGGCCTGTGAAAGTGGTTCGGTGCCTCTGGAACCACCCACCACCGACAAGGAGCAGAGCACTCCAGGCCACAGCAACAGAAATACCGAGGCAAGAAACTCCAGACTATTAAACAAGATAGCAGACAGAGGCTGAGGGTGAATTTCCAATAAGCAAAGTATGTATCAGTGGGGGAAAGAACCAGGGAAAAGGTGGATGGAACTTCTGTGATACTTGCCCATCAAATTCAGAGAATAGTAAAACAGAATGAAATAGTGAATAGAACTGCTATATGAGAGCCTGGAAAGATGACTTGATGCAAGAGTGTGAGGAACAGCGTTTGAATCCCCAGCGCCCACTAAAAGCCAGGGTAATTCCAACACTCTAGAGACAGACACAGGATCACAGGGGCAAGCTGGCTAGGGAGACTAGCCCAAACTGGTGAGCTCCAGATTCAGGGGGCAAATAAAGTGGAGATTGACCTGACATTACCCTCTGGCTTACACACACACACACACACACACACACACACACACACACACACACAACTGCTAAATAGATTTGAGAATCAACATACTAATATAGTTTGTTAATCCAGAAAAATTAGAAAAGATACAATAAAAATGATAGTTTAGCTTACTCCTTCACAAACAAAATATCCAGTTTGACAAAAGGACTGGAAGAAACGGGCACTTCCTGGGGGCCATGTGAACAGCTGGACACAGTGGCTCATGTCTGCAATCCCAGCACACTAGCTGCAGACTGAGAAAGGAGGGCTGTCACACGTTTGAGGCTAGCCTGGGCTACAGGGTGAGGTCAAGGCCAGCCTGAGCTACAGTGTGAGGCCTTAACTCAAAACCCACAAAGCCAAGAGAGAATAGAGCTGGACCTCATAGGGCTCTACCCTAAAGACATGGCGCCGAGCTTTAAAGTTCTCTCTATCCGCCTGTCTTAGTCTCTGTTCTATTGCCATGAAGAGACGCCAAGACCAAGGCAACTCTCACGCAGGAAGGCATTTTAACTGGGGCTCACTTACAATCTCAGACTTAGTCCATTATCATCGTGGTGGGGCTATGACAGCACCCAAGGGCCTGGAGCAGTAGCTAAGAGCTACATCTTCATCTGTAGTCAGAGAGACAGACAGACAGACCAGGCCTGGCATGGATATTTTGAAACCTCAAAGCCCACACTTCCTCCCACAAGGCCGCACCTTCTAATCCTTCTGATCCTATCAAAGAATTCCACGCCCTGGTGACTCAAGTCTATGGACCTATGGGAACCCTTCTAATTCAAACCACCACACCAACCATCAAATTAACTTAGTTTTCAGGTGCTGGCACCTCTCCATCCCAGATGTTTGGCCACTCGGAATTAAACACAGAGGTCAGGGCACGCAGGCAAGCCCTGTACTATGCCTGGGCAGAGCCCGTTCCGTTCTAACCTGTGAGCCGGTCTTCACTCCCCAGGTCATGTGGACAGGTGTAGTAGGTGTGAGCCCAGCTGAAGAACAAATGCCCAGAAGAGGCCCAGCGAGGCCGCCCTCCCAACCAGCAGCCTCTCCCAGATGTCCCTCCAGGACCTCCTGTCTGGGACTTCTGGTTTCCAGGGAGAATCACACAGGGGAGATGCAAGTCCTGGCCTGTGTACCTAGTGTGACATGCCACATGTCCTGACACACACCCCTCCCCAGACAACCGTGTTGTTGGGCTCAACTTGGCCCAATGCCCACAAAGAATAATTTTAAGTCACCGAAGAGAAGCAGTCTCCTGGCCTGCTCTGTGGGATGTACAACAGCCGTCTAGGAAGCCTTTCTTCTCCAGGGCATTCATTCCCTTCCCTTGCCTGTGTCCTTTAGTTTCTGATTCCAGGTCCAGGCTCCTTTCTTAGGTGTGGGGTTCCTAGCAGCACCCAAATCCTAAGACCAGGAGGGCTGGGGAGACAAAACGCTGAAGCACCCATGGCCTACGGCAAATGATGGCCTCCCACCACTAAGGGGCGCTGAAGCTCAAGAAAGACCTTGGAGGATGGCTCAGACACACTCCTTGTCAGTCAGTCTCTGAATCCCTGTTTATGGCCCCCACCCCAACCCCATCACAACTGCCAGAGTTAACTTGCTAATGAGATGTACCCCCAACTGATCTGTACTGATTGGGACCCCCAGATCTACAGTCAGACTGGGGGGAAAAACGGGCCTTCCTTCCGGCTTAGAGATGGAGGCCTCAACCACAGGAGATGCTGTGGCTCCTTGTGTGCAGGCACCTATGCCCCACACATGGTTCTGACAAGTTCTTTTGTGGAGAACCTGGGAGGTCCCCCCTCGACCATTTGTACTGATGGCAGTGAGGCCCTGAAGGCAGGGTGCTGGCCTCAGGAGGAGCACAGGCCCTTGCTCATAGTATGGGATAAGGAATGTTCCTTAAGCAGATAACAACTAGGTGGCCTCACATGGCCCAGGTCCTTGGGAGCCCTAGGAGCTCAGGATAGGTGCTCTCTCTGGTCACATCTGCCCTGTGATACCTGTCCAGTATGACTCAAGTGGGACCTGTCCATCTCATCCCGGCTGCACCACGGTCCCCCAGGCTTCGCGGTAGGAAATCTCCTACTAGGCAGTCTCCACAGGCTGTGTGAGGTGCTCTGTGAAGGAGTTCACCTAGTGTTCAGTGCACCCGGATGAGGGATGCACCATGGTTGCTCTGTTTACATGCAAAGAAGTTGCACCCCAGAGAAGTTTGATGATCTAGCCCAGGTGGCTAAGCCCAGAAGCAGCTAAACTGGGACTGACCCCCGGAACGTTGTACACCGACATACAGAACTCCCTGATCTGAGGGCTAAGAAGCAGCCCTGGTACGTAAGAATGGCGTTAACTTCTGCAAACCTTCAGCAGGCAGTGAGCGGCTCCCGGCCCCAGACTGTCCCCTCTACTTGAAACCACTTTGATGACCCTGGAGACTGAGCTCTTGAGGCTGGATGAGAAAGGTGTTTTATGGGATTATGCAGAATCCAGGCTTCTCTGGGTGGTGTCCTGACTGACCTCTCTGGGCCCCAATTTGTTGTTTTAACATGCCCATTGAGGCCCCAGGAAGTATTGTGGAATTCTGCAGCCAGCAAAAAAACCCACGCTGGATACCAGCCCCGGGCAGAATGTTTTTGAGTTCCCTCATGCACGGGGCTCTCTGATTATCCCTTGGGGCTCCAGTTTCAGGGTAGCTTTTCAGAGCTCAAAGACTCTGTGGGCTGTGAAGGCACCTGCAGGTCTCAGCCGTCCACTGAGCAGGATGAGACCAAAGGACAGATAGGCGAGCGCTCAGGAGAACTCGGAGTCACGGGTGCTACACAAAGGAACAACACAACCTGCATCATTTTGTCTGTACGTGCTTGGCTTCACAGTGCCCCCCCCAAATCCTCTTGAGCCCCAGTTTATAGGCTGTGTGTCCAGACAGAGCTCAAACGTGGGCCCTGGCAAACACCCACAGGGATAGGGCTGTTTCTTAGGGCTGGCTCTGGGCAGGCAGCTGAGGAGAAAGGGGTAAGACCCAGTTACGCCATGATCAGGGTCCGCCTCTTGACTTGGAGATCTTTCCTTGAAAGGATTCTCTGACGAGGTTGTGGTGCTTGGGTTTGGCCCCCAAGCACAGCTTAAAAACAGTCCCTGATGTTCTATCGGGAACCCACCAAGGCCAGCTGGCCTGGGTCTGAAAAAGCATGGGATAAAACCGGACTTGCTGAACATAGTGGACAATGAGGACTACTGAGAACTCAAGAACAATGGCAATGGGTTTTTGATCCTACTGCACGTACTGGCTTTGGGGAAGCCTAGGCAGTTTGGATGCTCACCTGGATGGAGGTGGGTGGTCCTTGGACTTCCCACAGGTCAGGGAACCCTGATTGCTCTTCGAGCTGATGAGGGAGGGGGACTTGATCTGGGGGGACAGGGAGGGAAATGAGAGGCGGTGGCAGGGAGGAGGCAGAAATCTTTAAAAAATAAATTAATTAAAAAAAATAAAAACAGCTCCTGCTGATAGCTGCCCTTGCCCCCAGCCTGGCAGCTCCGGCGTGATTGTGGCCTCTGCTGGTACAGAGGCCACAGGCTGGTCTCAGCTCCTCTGTGTGCCACCTCCTTTGCCCTTCAGGAGTTCCCTACCCTAGAGCCAGTGATAACTTGAGTTTCCTCCCACCATAGCCCACAGCAGCTGTAAAACTTCTGCACTGAGTCTCAAATTATGTGGATCAAACAGTAACACAGCGCCATGCAGGAAACCCATCCCGCAAGAATAAAAGCAATATGGAGACTTTGCCTTTTCCGTGGAGATGCCCGATGCTCCTACTGCTTCATGAGTAGGAAGAAGCCATGGCCTCCTGGGATGGAGCTGTGGTCCTGCCAACACTGCTGTGGCTTACTGGGTGGACCAATGGCAGAAGGGGCCTGGGTGGATCAGCAATGGGTGGTGCTGTGGGGGGGGGACTGGATGCCTCAATATCCTTCTTGTCTTTGGTTCTTCTGTCTCCTGGTCTGAAGTGGGGACCTCATCTGGCCCTGAGCCAACTCCACTGGGGTGTTCCAGTCCAGAACCCTCCAGGATACCCACCTCCATAAATGGCATCCATCTAAGTCCCACTGTCCCCCAAGGTTTGCCGTCATAAACCTGAGACACGCCGCCCCCTCCAACTTGCACCTTTTTTGCTTCCCCAGTGCATCCCATCCCTTCTTGGCCCACTGGCTCTCCTGTCTCCTCCCCATGTTCGTCCACCAGCAGCCACTTTCCTGAGAGCATCTCCCTAAGCGCCTCGCCTTTTCTCCCTCCTGCAGGGCCTGTTCATGCCAGATTCTGGAGGCAACTGGACAGAAGCACGCGCTGGCCCTGAAAGAGCCTGTTGGGGGCAGGTCAGGGAGCGGCAGCTCGGCAGGACTGTTTGTCCTGGTCCTTGGGCTTGATGGGCTGCTGACAGGAGGCAGCTGGTTCCCAGTGACAGGCAGCCGGGGGGCGGTGGCACCTGTCATCCTTTCTGCCCTGCGTGCTGAGCTGAGCTGAAGTAGCTGCCTGTTTGGGAGGAGCTGTGGCCCTCCCCGCTGGGCTGCAGAGTCACCCCTGCTTAGGCTTCAGGGGTGAGGAGATGGCCAAGGAAGGCCACGCCTGTTGTCTCACAGCCCAAATGGCCCTGGGCCAGTCTGTGGTTATATATGTAGCCTGCTCCCCCCACTTCCCGTCCAGCATGGTTTTGAGTACCACCCCGCCAACTGCAGCCAGAGACTCATCAGCTTGGAGCCCTGGACAGGTGCTGCCTCTGCTCCTAGGTGTGTGTGTGTGTGTGGTGTGTGTGTGTGTGTGTGTGTGTGTGTGTGTGTGTGTGTGTGTGCAGCTGTGGGATAGAAGGGGCGTGGAGTCCTGGGCTCCAGGAAGAAAAGCACCCTAGGTCGCGTTAATGGATCCAAGCTTCTTTTGACACCCCTCCTTTCCTCCTTCCATTCTAGCCTCTTCAGTGAACTGCAGCTGCCCTGCTAGAGCTAAGCCCTGGTTGCCCCAGATGTGTCACCAGGACCCGGAGCTTGGAGTGGTCCTAGGCCAAATTAGCAGGGTCTTTCCCTCAGGGAGTCCTCAGTGACCCAGCCTCAGAAGCCAGCTCTCCCCTGCTCCTCCTAAGGCTGCCCTGTGCATAATTAGTCTGAGAGAGAGAGAGAGAGAGAGAGAGAGAGAGAGAGAGAGAGAGAGAGAGAGAGAGAGAGAGAGAGAGAGAGA
>NW_026068130.1:1544781-1551695 GCF_014885135.2 Alexandromys fortis | reverse complement strand
CTCTCTCTCTCTCTCTCTCTCTCTCTCTCTCTCTCTCTCTCTCTCTCTCTCTCGTGTGTGTGTGCATGTGTGTCCCAATGACTTTATTTAGCCTTGCTTACAGAAGCACGAATGTGCTGAGGTTATTTATTTGAGCAGGACAACTTACCAGTGGCCACAACACTAGAGAAAATAACTCCCCCTCCTTCAGCAGCCAATAGATCCTAGAGAGGGTGGGGCCTCAGAAGCTCCGCCCCACCCATGATGGAAAGGTGAGGGACCCAATCTCATGTATATCTCGTGCTGTTAGCCTGACCTGCTGTGAGGTCTTGATTGTAGCAGCCAGGCCAAGGCCAGGGGACAGCATTGGCAACACTCCCCCCACCTTTGTCTCCTCCTTTCTTCTGACTCCCTGCACCTCAGAGGGGATATAGAGGTCTCACTTAGCATACGTGTAAAACTTTTTAAAGAACATTTTTTTGTTGTTGTTGTTTTATACTTAGACTTATCTCAGGAAGATTTAATGCTGAAAATGCCACCGGGATAGAAGGTGAAGTTTAACTGCTTAATTTCTCACAGCAACGTGACATCGCTTAGATCTCCTTATTCCTACCTGTCCCCAACTTAATAAAGTATTCTGGTGACTCAGGTAAACACTGCTCACGGGAAAGTCAAGGTCAGCCTCTCAAATCTTCCTTGGTTTCCTCCCTCCCACACCCATGGATGGCCTTCATAATTACTTTGGGAATTACGGAAAAACATCAGAAGCACAAACAAATCCACCTCACAGCATCCCAGGCGCTACCCGCACTATGCTCTCCCTGGAGACACCAAGATAGGCCAGCCCCGTGCTCTCCCCCACCTCCCTGAGGCTGCACCCCACGCCCTGTGGTCTGGACCAGCACTGTGTGTCCACACAAGAAACTCAGGGGGTTTTCTGTTTTGCTCTCGCTGTGAATAACCACAGCAAACAGCTCATGGGAATGACACTGTGTGCTCCCAGCATGCCCTTGGAAGGGACATAGAGAAGTGGCATTAATGGGGCAAAGCCGTTTATACACATGACTGAGCAAGATATTTGAGCTGTGAGTCCCTCTATGCCGTTATGAGCCCCTGTAGGCCCCTGTGAGCCCCTGATAGTCCCTGTGCACCCCTACATGCCCCTGTAAGCCCTTGTGGACCCCTGCAGGCTCCTGGGATTCCCTGTGGGCCCCTGACGGCCATTGTGTGCATCTGTGGGTTTCCATGAGCCTCTGTGGTCCCCTGCAGGCCCCTGTGAGCCCCTGATAGTCCCTGTGCACCCCTACATGCCCCTGTAAGCCCTTGTGGACCCCTGCAGGCTCCTGGGATTCCCTGTGGGCCCCTGACGGCCATTGTGTGCATCTGTGGGTTTCCATGAGCCTCTGTGGTCCCCTGCAGGCCCCTGTAAGCCCCTGACAGCCCCCATGGGACACTTCAGGCCCCTATAAGCCCCTGTTGGACCCTGTGGGACACTGCAGGACCTTTCAGGCCCATGATCCCCTGTGGGACCCCTGTGAGACCCCTGTGAGTGGGCCCTGTTAGACCCTTGGGGACACTTCAGATCCCTGAGAGCCCCTGTGGGTCCCTGTTGGATATTTCAGGCCCATGAACCCCAGTACCACCCTGCAAATCCCTGTGAGGCCCTCTGTGCAGGAGAAGCCATTCTCATTCCTGTCAACCAGCATATGGACACCTGTCTCTAAGAGCTTCTCCAGGTAAAGTTGTTACTCGTTTTTTGTTGTTGTTGTTTTGTTTTGTTTTTGTTTTTTTGTTTGTTTGTTTTGTTTTATTTTTCAAAACTTGTGAAACAGAATCTCAAGGCTGCTAAGATTCAGGTTTATGTCTTTGGAACCAGATCAGGGTCCTTTTCAGCCATGTGGGGGACATTGTGCTTTCACCCAGTCACGCCTTCTGTCAGTTTTCCTCCAGGTTGCTCGATTTTCCTCTCCAGGAACTCCAGTCTATCGGTGACCTAAGCCCTTGGCCTGAGCCATGGGTGTCGGTCAGGTGGAGGACGACCCTTTGACGTAAGCACATAGCATGCTCACCTGCAATCTTCATGCTTGAGATCTGCACATTCGAACTTATAATTAAAAAGAAATCATAATGTTCTAAGTTTACAACGATCTGCTGGGCTTTGTTCTCTGCTATCCTGAGCCCCATGGGGGCTACAAGCCGTGGGTCAGACATGCCTGGTAGACCATGGTGTGTTTTGCCCACGTAAGCCTCTGCAGTGAGCTCTTGCTTCTAATTTCAGGTCCTTTTGTCTCAGGTGTAAAGGAGGGTACTGGAATGTGTCTCGCCTTGTGTGACCCTCGTAAAGAAAGGTGGGTTCACGTCCGTCTCCATTAGCATGGCTGTCAATGGTCTGGAGCCTATCAGTTTGTCTTAACCAGGAGTGGTGGTGTACACTTTTAATTCCACTTGGAAGGCAAAGGCAGGTAGATCTCTGAGTCTGAGGGCAGCCTGGTCTATGGAATGAGTTCTAGGACAGTCAAGGGTGTACAGTGAAACCCTATCTTGAATAACAAAAAATAACAAAACAAAACAACAAAAAGTCAGTCTTCTCTGCATTCTTGAGAGAGAGCTTTGCCCCGTTCCACCTTTGTGCGTCTAATTCTGTGTTTCTGCTCTACCCCTGTGTGCCCCCCCACTTTCTCCTTGTTCCCAGAGACCACCACTGAGTGCCTACAGGAGGAGTTAGCCCCTTCCCTAACTACTTGGACCAGAGTTCTGTGAGGACAGAGACTGGTCTGACTACATCCTGTCCTATGGAGAAGAGGTGGTCACCATGGTGACAAGACCTAGGGCAGCAAGGGAATCACTTGGGCTCAAAACTCTGAGGGTGTTAGCTGAGGGAGGCTACAAGGTGACATGTGGCCCCTTAAGTCCACAGAGCCAGCAGCTTGTCTCTAGCCCTGAGATTCTCTGGGAAGATGACTTTGGCAAGAGGGACCCTTGATGCCTGCTGAGCCTGGTTCCCTCTCTGCCACACCAGCCAACCTCCAGCTGCTAGAGCAGGAAACAGGACAGGTGGTGCCCACACATAGGCCAGGCACTAGGGTAGGATGGGGTCATCATTCCCAGGCACAGAGTCTCAGTCTTTACAGACAGGATGAAGATGTAAAGCCCGCCCTGAGGTGTGGAGCACAGTACTGAAAACAAATGCTTTCGTCTCCATCCCTGCTCTCCCCTGCCACATCTCCCCGCCCTTCTTTTCCTTCCTTTCTGTCATCCCTACCCCTGTTTCCACGTCTTTAACAACCTCAGCAATGTGGTCGGTGTGTCATGTGTTCACCACTTAAAATGGAAGCCTCCCCAGGTTCACCCTCTCACAGGGTCTTGCAGCCATCAGCCCGTTCTAATTTTAGAACATTTTTCCTCCACTCCCAAAACCACGTCCTGTGGACAGTCCCTCTGCCGTCCTTCCCTCCTCTCCCAGCCCTAGGCAGCCATGAATCAGTCCCCTCTCTGCCTCTGCAGATGTCCCTCGTTGGGACATGTCACAGTCGTGGGATCATGTGGTGTGGTTTGCCGTGACTGTCCTCTCTCCTCCACTGAATGTTTTCAAGGACTTCCGTGTCTAGCCTGTGTCAGGGCTTCATTCTCTTCCGTGCCAAATAATATTGCATTGCACCACCATGATACCTCACGTAATCCCTCCTCGCGTCGGCTGGTGGAAAGTTGGGTAGTTTCCCAGTTGGGATATGGTGACTAAGGCTGCTGCTCCGAGCTGCGGCTGCTCAGAGCTGTGCCTCCAGCTACCAGGGGCCTCATATAGATGTGCTTGCTGCCAGGCAGTAGGCACCTCTATGCTCAGCCGTTTGAGCTGCGACTTATGTTTCCATCAGCAAGACCTGGCTGTCCCATGTGGTCACACGCTGTCCACACTTGGTATTGGCTGTGGCCACCCTCCTGGGTCTGTGTGACTGTCAGCCAGTTTTCATTTCCTTAGTGGCTAATGATCTTGAGTGTCTTTTCCTGCTTTCAGTGGATCTTATGTAACTTCCTGGAAGAGATCTCTCTTCCGATCCTCGGCCGTTTTCTAGGTAGGCTATTGCCTTGGTCAGCTTTGACCGTCACCTTGTCACAGCCTTGAGTCATCTGAGAGGAAAGCCTCGATTGAGGGGTTGCCAAATCAGACTGACTTTCAGGCCCGTATCAGGAGTACTGTCTTGATCATTGACTGATGTAGTGGGCCCAGCCCACTGTGGGCAGCACCATCCCTGGCTGAGTGTGCGGGAATCCATGGTAAGCCATCAGGCAGCATTCCTCGATGGTTCCCACTTCAGGTTCCCGCCCTGACTTCCCCCCATGATGGCTTGTGACACAGAGGTGTAAACCAAAGAAACTCTTTCCTCCTCTGTGATGCTTCTGGTCAATCCTTTCCCATAACAGAGGAATGAGACGAGAACGATGACGTTTTCATTGCCGAGAGGCAAGGGATCGTTATCAATCCTGACTATTCTCTCCATCCTGTGTGCTTCCCTTGCATTGCACGCATGTTCCTGCTGGGGGTATACATGCACAGGCAGTAGAGGTTAGAGGTCAGCCCTGAGTGTCCCTTACCGGTTGCTGTCCACCTTATTTTTCTAAAGCAGGGGTTTTTCACTGAATGTAGAACTCACTGATTGAGCAAAACTGGCTGGCTAGCAAACCATAGGAAACCCAGGGGTTTCCTATCTCCCCCTTTCCCAGTGCTGAGATGACAGGCACACAGCTCCATGTGTGGCTTTTTACGTGGGTACTGGAGCTCTAACCTGGACTGGGATATCCAGCCCTCATGCACGTGGAACAATCACTCTACCCAAACCCCTGCCCCCTCCTCGCATTAGCTGATTTTTACAGCAGTTTTAAGTTCCACAGAGTCCGAGTCATCTATCTCTCCCTTCGCTTTTGTCTTTTTATCTTTATGTAAGAAGCTTTTGTTTCTATTGACTCGGAACCCAAAGCCATCCAGGTGCACTCCTGTGTCTTCTCAGACTGTTGCGGTTTTAGCTGGTGTGTTGAGCCCGTGGTCCACTTTGCCTTGTCATGTTCAGCAGAAGAACCCAGCTCTGTTCTTTCATCTCCATTGCCAAGGCTTGTTGAAGTGACTATATTTTTAAAGAGAGGATTCTGTGCGCAGGTTCTGAACGTGATACACATCTGTAAATTACGAATGCGGATTTTCACAGCACAAAGGCCATCGCTTTCCCTCCAGCCCTCCCGGCAGTCATTGTAATGGCAAGGTCTGAAACTAAACACGCCGGTTCCCATCCATTCTGATAGCTCTGGAAACACAAAGTGCCCACCTATGATGCCATGACCTCCCTGAGCTCGGCAGCAGGCTCCTGGCTGTAGGAGCCTGGATCAGGCTACACACTGCCTCTCCGTGGCTCAGTCTGTGGCTGTGCTCGGCTGTCTGACCTTGATGCCCTCAGGACACCTCTCCCTGCTTTCCCGAATGTCTGCCCCGAAAACCCTTTTCTTTTCTTTGAATGTCTGTGAATGTCTCTTTCTGACAGGACGTACTGTGGAAACCAGGCTGAGTCTCAAACTCACAGAGGTTTGCCTGTTTCTTCCTCATGAGTGTACATCACCTTGCCAACCCTGGAGTTATTTTCTTAAATTCGATCATTTGATTAAATAACAAAAGCTGTTGGGTGTCTTCACAGTGTATCTACTGATGCTCTTTCCCCCCACCACAGTAGGTACTTTGTTCTTAGATCCATCATCATAATGATATTTTTCATCAATATGATTCCATTTTCTGATAACTATCATACAGTTTTATTTTTTCATTTAGTTTCTCAAGGCAGGGTTTCTCTGTGTAGCCCTAGCTGTTCTGGAGTTTACTCTGTAGACCAGACTGACCTCAAACTCAGGGATCCACCTGCCTCTGCCTCCTAAGTGCTGGGATTAAAGGTGTGCGCCACCACCACCCACCTCTCATACAGTTCTTAAATTAAACTTTCATTTATATCTAATATATTTCTGAGGTCTTATATGGTATTTACTATTATCTGTTTAGTTGTTCTGTCTGGGTATTTTCACAGAATATTTTTCTTAATCTTACTTTTGGGAGAGTCACTTGCTTTCGGTTACTGTGGTGGTTTGAGTGAGAAATGTCCCCCACAGGATCCTGAGTTTGAACCCTTGGTCCTCACCTGTTGTTGGGACTGTTTGGGAAGGTCACAGAGCTTTGCTGGAGGAAATGAGTCACTGGGGGTGGGCTTTGAGACTTCACAGCCCACCCCCACTTCCTGTTGCTGCTGTTCGCTGAGAACAGATGCAGTGTGACCAGGCAGCCTCTTGCTCGGGCTACTACACCTTCCCTTGCTGCTGTCCCTTCCCTCTTTCTTCGCCCTTCCCCTTCAAACTGTGAGCCAACACAAGCCTCTCCTTCATTAATTATGTTATCACATTTTATCACAGCATTGGGAAAGCCACAAGACAGTTAAAGTTTGACTAAATATTTTTTAAATCCTCAATTGTCATGTAGCTGTATCTTTTTCTTTTTTATTTATTTATTTTTTTGTTTTTTTGAGACTTTATTATTTTTATTGTTTTTATTGAGTTAAATATTTTTCTCTGCTTTCTTCCCCTTCTTTCCTCCCCTTCTACCCATTAGGAAAAGACAAGATCTCCTGAGTAAATTTGGAGCATGGGGACCATGATAATGTATCTTTTTCTTTGGTTTTAAAATTGAAGTTTTGGGAAGTGGGGGCTGAAGAGATGGCTCTGCAGTTAAGAGCCTTTGCTGTGCTATATTGCAGACCTGAGTTTGGCTCCCAACACTCATACCAGATAGAACACAACTTCCTATAGCACAGCTGCATAAAATCTGATGTCCCCATCAGCCCCCTCCAAGTCCCCCCAAGTCTCTCTCCCTTAACACATCTTCCTTCTTCTTCCTCCCTCCCTCCCTCCCT
>NW_026068130.1:1522535-1544636 GCF_014885135.2 Alexandromys fortis | reverse complement strand
CTCTCTCCCTCTCTCTCTCTCTAACTAAGTATTGACAATATGAGCATGGACATGGGGCAATCCCTTGGAGCAAGGGACCCAGCAGCGGTCACTGGCCACATCCTCATCCCCGATCAACTGTCATGGCCAATAGCCCCTCAGTCAGAGCTAAAGCCTGGAAATGATCTGCCCCATCTATGACGGAATCTTGATCTTGTGCAGGTAACTCTGTGAGTCTGTGATATGAGTGCCAATGATGCTCCCAGATCACATGATCATTGAATGAAAACTGCAGTGTCAGTGTGTGTGTGAGCGCGGGCGTGTGCATGTCCACACACTTGCCAATGGAGGTCAGAAGGGGACATCAGAACACCCGGAGCTGGAGTTGTGAACCGCCCAGCATGGGTGCTGGGATTGAACCTCTGTAAAATCACTACACATTCTTAACTGCCGAGCCATCTCTCTAGTCTCTCTGTTCCTTTAAATATCGTTTGTTTTCAATTCCCTATATGTTACTTCTGACCCCAGGAGGGGAGGATACTGTGCCGTGTGACCCACGGAGCCCCTAGGGTACACAGGGCTTGGTGCTGAGGAAGTTATTTGTCTACTGACACGGTGCTAGGACACACGGTAGAACCACTGTGCACCCAGAACCTCTCCAAACCAAAGTTTGGGAATCTATAAACTGAGAAGTTGGCCTAAATGACTGCCAAGTTTGCTCTTGAGCCAGGAGCCAATTTCAATACCTCTGAGAAGCAGGGAGCCCCTAATCTAAGCATCCTTTCTCCATCGTTCCAGTTGTCTCTGGCAACTGTCCCTCTAAATGGCTGTTTCCACAAGAAAATAAACTCTGCCGGCGGTGCAAACACATCTGCTGCCCTCCTGGGGCTCCGCGTCAGGGCTGCGCTCCTCTGAGACACGCCGTGACACGCAGCTGTTGGAGGGGAAAGACGTTTCTCAGCAGCTGGATCACAGGGAAGTATGAGAGGGACAGCAGATCTGCAGCGTGTGGTGACCACAAACACATGCATGGGGGCCACTTAGCTGCCCCAGGGAAGCTCATGTGGTTGTATGCATGCCTGCCTTACCTCTAGCGCTGGTCCCTCTGCCCACCTGTCAGGCTGTGGCCTCCAGCAGAACTGGACATGGAAGAGGTGGAATCTCGAGACTCTTAGGAAGAAGGCAGAATTTGGCTTGGTGGGATCAAGGACTAAGGCCCATATGGATGCTGTGTCTGGGTGTCTCAATGGCTCTTAATACACACACAGGCACACAGGCAAGCACACATGTACTGAGGCCACAGGGTAGAGAGGTACTTAACATGTTTGCTCTGTGTTTCAACCTTACTATATTTCCCTAGAAGGTCCCAAATTCCCAGGCTCTAATATTCATACCTTGGCTTACCAAGAAGCTGGGAGGAAAGGCACATGCCCTCGGGCCTTTTCTAAGATCCACTTATTTATCTATCTATCTATCTATCTATCTATCTATCTATCTATTTATTATGTATACAATATTCTCTCTGTGTGAATGCCTGAAGGCCAGAAGAGGGCACCAGACCTCATTACAGATGGTTGTGAGCCACCATGTGGTTGCCGGGAATTGAACTCAGGACCTTTGGAAGAGCAGACAATGCTCTTAACCTCTGAGCCATCTCTCCAGCTCCCAAGATCCACTTTTTCTACCTATACTGGGCTCTGTCCACAGCTCTGCCTCTACTCTCCGTCTACTGTGCATGGCCTGGATGTCCTTCTGGCTCCAGGCCAGCAGACAACAGACCAACTCACACGTCCACAGAAATACGGAGACCCCTGTCATCCCTCTGGCAGAATGCAGGTCATCTTCACAGAGTCTGTGTTGCAGGAACCAATATAGCAAGCTTAGTGTCATCAGGCCCCCACTCCCTAGCCTGACCACTTCTCTTCCTGCCCAATACATGTCTGTATCAGTCAGTAAAAGGTCAAGCTGGCACCTTGACTTCTGTCTCATGGTCTCTCTAGCCCATTTACAAATATGCCAGCTTGGCTCTAGAACAATTCAGATCCCATGTTGAGGTGCTATCCTAAGCGGCCTCAAAGTGCTGGCACATGCCGGCCTGGAGTCTTTCCACCAGGCCAGTCCAGGTCCTGTCCACCTGCTCAGAACCCCCAAGACCTCATCTTAAGGTCGTCATTCATGTCTTCCTCATGGCCAGAGAGTCTTCAGATGTCTGGCTCCTTCTCAACCTCCTGCTTTCTCTGTCCCCTTCTCCAGTCGCACAGGATCCTTGATTTGGGGTTTAGGGTCCCTTCACTCATGTTCCCTTACCTGGAGGGTCTGTCCCTTGGATAGTCTCATTACAGAAAGCTTTAACATCACCCCACAGGGCCTTCCTGACCCATACCACAGGATTACATCTCAGACAGAGTGGATACAAAGACTTCAATACACCTGACCTGGGGGGTCAAGTATCAGGGTTTTGGGTTAGAGCAGTGATTCTCAAACTGTGGGCCTTGACCCCTTTGGGTCAAGGGGTCATAAGGGTCACCAAGACCATCTGCATACCAGATACTTACATTATGATTCATAACAGTAGCAGAATTGCAGTTATTAATAGCAACAGATATAATTTTATGGTTGGGGGTCACCACAACATGAAGAACTGTATTAAAGGGTCGCAGCATTAGGAAGGTTGAGAACCGCTGGCTCAGAGCGAGGCCATCACAAGATGCCAAGTAGTGCTGATTCCATCCTAAGCCTTCAGACACAAGCCACCTTGTCCCCTGTGACCCAGGGACCAAAGCTTGTGTCACGGCCCCGCCTGACCACAAGGCAGAGAATGGAGAATAACTAACACAATAATGTCACCTCTCCTCGCCCTGGAGAGTAGGTACAGATGTCTGATGTGTCCCCATACCCCCGGAAACCTGTGTCCAGCGCTGGAGTAACACCAATGACCTGGGAGAGCCCGCAAGGAGTGAGGCTGACCGCAGCTGGCTACCTTTCCCTTGTCAAGTCTTAGCCTGACCCGTGCCCAGCTGAGGAGCAAACTATAGCAGGGACTGTCCCAATTCTACCTAGTGGCAGCCCCTTCCTTGGATTTGCTATACCTACTATCACCAGACCCAGTAGTGAGAGCACCCTGCCCCATCAGAAGGGCCTTATAATCATTTCTTTCTGAGACATGGAACCAGGAAGCATGAAGGGACAACACAGAGAGGACGAGGACCCCCTGAGGGCTCCTCAGAAAACACATGTCTGACTCCCCCATCTACCCACCCACCCTGGGCAGGGGGGAAGGGGAGATTGGAAGGCTCTCTCCTTCCTTGATCCGCCTCTCACTGTGGCTTTCCAAGGAGACTGATGACCCCCCCCCGACACTATTTCTAGGGTTCAACTCATCTATGTGAATTCACAGCATTTTTGGTGTGTGGGGCTGCTTTGGAATAAGCTTCTAGAACCTTCAAGCCATCCTGTGTGTTTCTGTTTTCTCATTGTTTTCTACAAGGGCAGATATGTGTCTGCAGATTCTGAGAGAAGTCTTCCCCAGCTTGTGGGGAAAGGTTCCAACTTGGTAGGTGTTGACTTAAAAAGGATACAAAGATGTAGGACAAGAGTCTCTGAGAACCTTCAGAGGCCAAGACCAACAAACAGGCTGCGCCCCAACAAGATGGCTACCCTAAGAATCAACCCACAGTTGCCTATCTTGATCCTCTCTGTCTGTCCCTCAGCACCTCTGCCCCAGTGCTCCTTGGGGAGCTAAAAGAGCTGAGTGTCACAAAAGGGGTCTCTCTGTGCAGTACAGTCTTTCTGAGACAACTTCCTGGAGTATGCCTGATGGCCCGAGCCATTCTCCTCTTCCGCTTCAAAGGGTAGAGATGTTCATTTTTGGCACATACTCCTCCTACACCCTCTTAGTCTTAAGAAGCTGATGGTCACCCAAGATTCCCCACAAGACAGCCCAGTAGCCCGACCTGAGTCTGTGGAGCCAGGGCACGTCGATATAAGCACACCTAGCACCCATGGTGTTGCCCTGAGGATGAACCCATAGCAACAACAGGGAGCTGCCCAGCTTCCAGGGCCCAAGGCTTATCCCATCCTTTCCTTGGGGGCTTCCCTCACCCCAGAATGGGCCTCCAGGGGCAGCAACCACACTCAGTTCCCATCTCTAGCTATCCAATATGAAATGCTCCCTGCAAGAGGCAGATGCCCCCATGGAGCAAGCATCTAGGCCTCTCCAGGGTAGAAGCAGTGCCCCTGAACTTATTGGAAAGGATGGCCTCCCGTTTCTTTTCTCTTTCTGTCTCCTTCTCACTGCAAGTCAGTGCCCATGTCAGTGCCCAGAATAGGGCACTGGGAGCTATGGAGAGAAGACATCTACGGGAAAGGGGGTGGCATGCCCGTCCCGGGTACCCTCAGGAAGACCTGGCCCAGCTGTCACAGCTCATAACCCCACCTGTCCTCCAAAGACCCCTGACCAGCCAGGTATGCAGGGCTAAATCTAGCTCTGTCTCCTCATCAACACTGTGTGGCAAGGACACCGCTCCCCTGGCCCAGGACCAGGGCCGCACTGAGTTCTCCACGCATGTGAGTCTCCCAGCTGGGGTGATAACTTAACCCACAGCCTTGAGGGAACAGTCTGGGCCAAGGCTGTGACTCACATCAGATCTTTGTTTTCTGTCTTTGGTGTCACACCCCATCTCAAGGCCCGGTGACCTCAAAGCCTCCCCTACCCCCATTCCATCCAGAGAGAACCAAGGCTTGGGGGTGGGTGGTGTGATCCCGGGATAGCGAGCCTTCTGCTTCCTGCAGACGAAGTGCTACGCTCTAGTGTCGGATGGTAGGGAAAGCTGGCAAGGCCCGGGCTGCGTTCCCACTAAGCCGTGACTCACCATTCCTGGTGGGCAAGCCCCCGCCTCCAGGCTTGCTGCACCCGCTTCTCCCTAAGTCACATCCCGGTCCCTGTGGGAGGGGACACCGTGACCTGGCCTGTGAAGCAGTGTGCTTCCTCCAAGGCTCTAGAATCTGCAGGGTGTTGTGATTCACCCGAGGTTTGGAGCAATGTACAGGGCTGTTGTTCATGTAGGGCTTTGTACATTGTGAAGTGCTGAGTGACCCTGTTCCGCCATTCATTCATAGCAGGCCGAGACAAACAAAGGAGCAGGGACCAGGCTCATGGGTCACAGTCACACTATGGACAACCCAGGAGTGCCCCAAGCCTGCCAGCATCACCTACACAAGAGCCTGGTGTGGGCACACCTGCTGCCAGAGGATGGGGGAGATAGCCACCATGTCCTGCTCTCCCCTTACAGGAAAGGGACACTGGCTCTGAGGGCCTGAGGTGAATCGGAACTCATTAGAGCTACCACGGGCCGGCTGGTGAGTCTGGGCACCAGCACCTTCGGAGTGAGATGACCTCCCCCACTCCATCCCCATCTTTCATAATTATTTTAATTAAGACGATAAGCAGCAGCTCGTGAAAGATTTAATTATAATTAGCAGGCGACAATACTTGGGTGAGTCAAATCACCAAGTGAATGCTGGTTCACAGACACCTGAGAAATTCACATTTGTAAAACACGGATGAACTGTGGCTATCGAGATAGCGGGAAGCCGCCACATCTCCCAACCCTGGGAGGTGACAGGGTCCCCAATCCACTCCAGCACTGTGAGGATCTAGCCCTGAATGTCCCCACCTGGATCAGCACTGCAATGGCTGCCCGTGTCATCGCTGGGCCCTGAGTTGAGAGAGTCCAGCATATGGCAGGAACACTGCAGTCACGGAGCTTAACAAGCTTTGACCCAAGCACTTGTGTTGCCGTCCATCCTGGGCTGTGCACAGGTTGCAGTTGGCACAGCTCACATATAAGGAGCACACCTGTGCTGGCTCCAGGTTCACACTGGGGTACACAGAACCTAGTGAGACGTGACCCTGCCCTTCATGTCTCAAAAGAAGTACTGTCAGGGAAACAGAGGTAATCCTCAGAGCTAATCAAAACCTGAGCTGGGACAAGGTGGCAGTCACAAGGCCACAGAGCAGAAGCAAGGAAACCACAGTGCCTTGGAACAGGAAAGAGAGCTGGACCTACTGAGAGACGCTGGCTATGGACAGTCTGGGGACCAGGAACCAAGCCTGGGCCTATAAGGGCAGCAACAGCTCATGGCTGCAGACTAGGTCAGATTCAGTCTGCCCTAAACCCATTGCTATGCGACCTCACAGGGACCCTTGTGAGTCATCCACATCTCTGATGGTTAGTTTTTTGTTGTTGTTGTTGTTGTTGTTTTATGTCAAATTGACAAAAATTAGAGTTATCTAGGAAGAGGGACCCTCAGTTGAGGAAAGGCTCCCATTAGATTGGCTGATTATAGGCAGGTCTGTGGAGGCATTTTCTTCATAATGGTTGATACAGGACGGCCCAGCCCACTATGGGTGGGACCACCCCTAGGTAGGTGGTGCTGGGTTATATTTTAAAAAACAAACAGAGTGGTCCGTGATAAGTAATCGGCATTCCTTAATTGTTTCTGTTCCGCCAACAATGGGCTGTGATTGCAATGTGTATGTCAAATAGACCCTCTCCTCCCCAAGCTGCTTTTGATCAATGTCTCATGACAGCAAACAGAAAGAAACTAGGTCACATCGGTCACATCGGGTTGCAGGTACTTCCTTCACAGGATGCAGAGTAGCCTTCCCTGAAGGAGGCTGGCGAGTGCCTGCCTGGGCTGATCTAGACACCCAGACGAAGAGAGCTGTCTGAGCTGCTAGAGTTACCCAGAAGGGGAGTCCTCTAGCTGCACAGGGCTCCCCGGACCCAGGATGTGAGGGAGGGGCACAGGCTGCAGGAACCGCCCTCACCTCTCCAGCTCCTGGTGGCTTCGGGGTGTCCCTGCTTATGGTATACTTCCCTGGTCTTCTTGGTTCTCGTGTGGCCTCCTCCCTACATCTGGCTCGGGGCTCCTCTCCTTTCTCTTTTAGATGCTGGCAGTAGATTACAGTCCGTCCTCATGGCAAGACAGCCACATCTCAAGATCCTTAATGGCCTCCGAGGACACTTAATAGGGTCATGTTTGCATGGGGCTTAGGAGTAAGTGTACGTGGGAGAGACTCTCTTACCCACTTCGCTTCGCTCCACAGGAAGCCCCAAGGGTGCAAAGAGCGAAGCCGTGTGCCTGTTCATCTGTGGCAGACAACCCTTCTGCATGGACACCGGGGCTCAGTGCCCTAGAGGCAGAATCAGGACCAAGAATTAGAACCAGGCGGTTGGGAACATCTTGTCCCCGCAAAGTCAGGGACTTGTTCATTCTCAAGCCTCTCGGAGCCTCAGAACGAAGCTGGCCGGCACGGGGTCACTTTCACTGCCCCTGCAGGCCTCACACCAGGATGCCGCCATTTATCGCTGTTCCACTCAAGCCTAAAGGAATTGCAAACGAAATTAGCCAGTGATTTAAAGGGAATTGATTTTATCTGAAAGCCCTTCTAAGCGCTAGCTGGCCCCATCCCCCACCCAGCGAAGGGCGCTGTGGCTGCAGCTTTCTGATTGCCCCTCGCTGCACCTGATCTAATTTCCTGCCCCGGATAGCCCCCCTCCCCCCGGAAAGGCTAGCTCCTCTGTCTTCTGCTGGCACCTGAGCTGCGATTTAGGGCTTTGAACTGTGAAGGAAATTGAATTCCTCTTCTCCTTCAGCCCTGTGTCCCCTGGGCTAGCTGTAGAGCCTGAACAACAGAGGAATGTAGGATTCCTGCTCTGGGATTCACAGCAGAAACCATTAGAGTCGCTGCGACACTCAGAAGAGCGATGGAGATATCCCCCGACTACTGCCCTTCTCAGGGAGATCCAGGCCCTAGTGATGGAAGAGACTGAGCTCCTTGAGGCAGAATCTGAATCCCATGACCTTGAGAAGGTCAGGTTCCACAGGGGGAAGCTGTAAAATCCGAAGGGTGGAGACCACCCACAGGTGGGCCTCTTACTGAGAAAGATTCCAGAACACTGGAATCCCACTGTCAGGATTGTGTCTTTGGCCCTTAGCCTCAAGTCCCAGTAGCCAATTCGGTGTGTCTGGGAGCCATGCAAAAGCCAACACAGTGTTTGCCAGTGTTCTTGTCTCAGCCTTTGGGAATCCTTATCCATCAAGTCCTGATACCCCACCTGAGCTCTTGAGCACTGTGCAGGGCTAACTCTGGAAGGTCAGCAGACTGAGCCTCAAGGTGCTTAGAATTCCTGCCCTTCAATTGTTCCACCATTCAGGCCCCTGACTTCCACTTGATTGACAACCAAGGGTGGAAGTACTCCTACTACATACCTCCCCATGCGGAGGACAAGGGGAGGGTGGGACACAGACCATCTGCTCTGACCCTGGTCACAACTTTATACAGCCAACCTTGCATCATTCCTGTGCCCCTGCCGTGCCCTTGTCTTGGTTCCTCTGCCCTTGCCATTTGGCTGCCTGGGCATCTGCTTTTTCAAAACTGCCCACTTCGAGTCTGGATTCCACTGGCTGCTCCTCAATCCTGCATCCCCATGGCTGCCCCTCAACCCTGCATCCCCATGGCTGCCCCTCAACCCTGCATCCCCATGGCTGCCCCTCAACCCTGCATCCCCATGGCTGCCCCTCAACCCTGCATCTCCATGGCTGCCCCTCAACCCTGCACCCCCATGGCTGCCCCTCAACCCTGCATCCCCATGGCTGCCCTTCCGCCTGAAGTTCCTTCCTGTAACTCATCCAGTGAGAAGCTCTCTCTGGATGACTGACGTTTGGAAATGACTACAAACTGTATTCCATTTGATTTCAACCAACATCAGAGTAGAAGGTGAAGAGGGCTAGCTAGCCAAAACCTGTGCCCTGTACAGATGCCGTGAGGCAGAGACGGCTCCAACTGGGACATGGAAATGAGATTCAACCTTATCCAAAGACACAGACAGTCTGGCTGAACTGAGACCACACACCCCTGAACTACCAGCTCCAGCTGTCCTAAGATTTTTCTAATGCCACCAGACCTCCACCTGGCCCCGGTACAGCCCCAGAGCTTTCTCGTCTTCTAGGATTCCAGATAAGCTGAACAGGGTGGAGTTGCCAGACAGCTGCATACTAGACAAAAGGAGAGGTGCTTTGGGGGCGCTTAAACCCCAGGAGACTCCTCAGCTGGCAGCAGAACGCCACTTTCTATCCAAGATAGAAGTTGTGCATACCTGGAATCACACGCATTCCTTTGGATCGTGTTTTCATCAAGTTCCCAAACCCAGATCAAAGCTGGCAAACTGGACAGGCCTCTTTGAACCTTTCCCAGGTCTTGGCCAGGCAGGTCCCAAAAACTACAGGGTTGGTTTTTTTTTTTTTTTCCTCCAGTAGAAAAGAGTTGGAAAGTAGAGCTGGAGCCTCAGAACAAAATTGGAAAGACTTTCCGTCCTAGTCAGGGTTTCTATTGCTGTAATAAAACACCATGGCAAAAGCAACACGGGAAAGGAAGAAGTTATTGCACCTGGTAGCTTCCAGTAACGTCCTTCAGGGACATCAGGATAGGAACTCAAGGCAGGAGTAAAGAGAAGTCATGGAGGAGAGCTGCTTGCTAGCTGGCTTCCCGTGACTTGTTCAGCCTGCTTTCACTTGTCCAGGGATGACACCATCCTCAGTGGGCTGGGTCCTCCCACATCAATCAATCAAGAAAACACCTGCAGGCAATCCGATGGAGGTGTCTTCTCAACCGAAGTTCTGCTTCCTAGGTAATTCTAGCTTATATCAAGTTAATTTGAAAAAAAAAAATTAGCCAATACCCTAGGGCCTCCTGGCCCCCTGGTGTAGCCATGGGCAGTGGAATCAAATCCTTGTGTTTCTAGAGATGTGCAGGCCTAGATGAGTTGGAAACGGCAGTGAACCCATGATCCAGGCTGGCCAGTCTTTTCTGTTTGCCCAAAGATACTGTCTGGCACAAGGTAGGGCACCTGGCTCCAAATGGCAAGTCTTTCTGATAGGAGACTCGCAAGTCTGTGAAGGTTCTTAGAGCCATCGACACCCCCCCTAGATATGACTGACGGGTCTTTCTGACACTTGACATCCCACATGCCCCCAAACACCCACACCTTCTTGCCCCTCCCCCGCCACCAGATGCAGCTGCACTGATAAAACTCATCTGTCCCTACATTTTCCACTTGTATAAACCAAGTAACTGTACCATTCCAGGTTTTAAGGATGATTGACGTCTGGGCTGGGGATGCAGCTGGGGGTTATGACTGAGAATGGCAGAGAGCTTGCTTAGCATGTCCTATCCCTGGGCTCCACCCCCAGCATGGCATAAACAGGTATGGTAGTGCATGCCCCTAATCCTGGAGCTCAGAAGATGAGGGTGGGACCCTCAGAAGGATCCTTGGCATGAGTTTAATGCCATCTTAGACTATCTAAGACCCTGTTCCAAAAACAAGACGCAAAGCAGCAACAACAAGACAGACTGAAGGTGTCCCTTTCCTTGCACAGGAGCGTTCTCTGAGCACTAAGTCCCTCCTCACACTGGATTGTGTTGGGCTGGTCTGTGTGCTGTCTCTAGCTGATGGAATAGTGGGTGAGAAAGAAATCACGTCCCCCTGGGGTGGAGCTTTCGCTAGCAGGGACCTGCAGTGTCCACAGGTGAGATCAGAACTCAGAGGTCACAAAAGTAGGGGTGCTTCTAGCCAGCAAACCCCACCTGCTGCTGTGAATTACCAAGATGACCACCCTCTGAGTGTCTACCCTGCCCTCACTCTGACGCATACCCCTGAACTCTACCATGAAGCCACACAGGTATAAAGTGCTTCAGTCAACTCACTAGAGACTGCTTGAGACCACACAGGGCCTAGGGGTATGTCTAGCTGCTGACCAACACAGAGGCCACTCCCTGGTCAGCTTCAGAGAGCTCACACTATGCCTGCTCACTCATGACTCATGCTAACTCAGGAGCATTTGAGGGCAATTCAGGAACCATTCCTTGTCCAGCCTCTCTCTCTCTCTCTCTCTCTCTCTCTCTCTCTCTCTCTCTCTCTCTCTCTCTCTCCTCCACATACACATCCAACCAACTTCCCCTCTGGTCTGAGAGTCAATGGCATAGAAATAGCAGGTGGCCTTCTCAGAAAGGGCTGTCCTTGGAGCTGGCACCAAAGGCAAATACCCGAGGTGCACACTGGCCTATTTTAAAGCAATCTCCTGGTGAATTCATCCCTGCCTCTCTCCCTCCCCTTGTGAAATCTATTTTAAAAGACCAGAATTTTCTTTACATCCACCTCTGAAATGCACTATAGGAGAGAAAAGAAACATAAATATATCGGGATACAGGCTGTGGGGTCAAAGCGAGTAAGGACAGAAAGCACAGGCATGCGCAGGCCTGAAAGGAGTCTGGTGGCACTATCCCTCAGCTCAGTTCTGTAGCTCTTGTGGGTGAAAGTAGCAGTGCACGGAACTGCCTCATCTGGCTCTGCCTGGGCATCTTCCTGCCCCACACTCCCCGGCTCTCAAGCCTCTTGGGGGTTGGTAGAGCACTAGGTTCTACCACAGCGTCCGACACAGGAGTCTTCACGGTGTCTGTGTCCTTGATAGTGTGACCCGAATCACATCTCATTAAAATCTAAAATCTACCATGATGGGTGGAGCCCACTCTCTGCCTGGTGGTCTAGCCATACCTCCTCAACCCCTGCGGAGTTACCTGGCACTGGGGACTGCAAGAATTCACAGAAGGCCAAGGAGCTAGCCCAGGTCAGAGCAAACAGCCCTAGGCAGCTTGAGAACAAAAGGAGACAATGGCAGACCGGTGTTACCCTGAAGGAAACCAGTCCCTCCCCTTGTCCCTTCAACTGGGTGTTATCAGGGGTTTACCAGCTAAGGCACCCTGAGACCACCCCTTGCCCAGGGAAGACAGTCCCTACTTTGTCACCTTAGTTAACAGCTGCCTGGATGGAACTTGCCACACTGGCCAGCATCTTCCTACCTCATTCTGTCATAAGGACTCCCGCAAAGGCAGGTGGGACTACCCCCTGGCCTGGCTGATCTCAGTCACAAACGGTTTCTGGGTAGGCCCTCACCATGCCGCAAATTCCCAGACTCTTCCAGTCTCCTGAGGATGGTAGTCGAGCGGGGATTTGGCTGGACTATATGCTCCTGAGCCATCTGTGTCCCCGCCCCGACCTCGGCTCTTTTCCAGCTGTGTGAGGGCTCCATCCCTCACAGTAGACTTCAGGCTCTAATGGGCTGTGATTGGGGTCACACTATCAAGGACCCAGACATGGTGGGGACGCCTGTTGAGAACCTGGTGCTCTCTAGAAAGCCCTGTGGGAGCTTTGACCAGTCCCTCCCTCTGGACTAAGTGAGGACCACCATGCCACCAGAGCTCTTGACTCTCACCATGACTTCATACCATACCTCTCTCCAGGTACGCAGCCAGTCTCCCCAGAGCTCCTGTCTGCGACTGGACATACTGAAATAGATCTGCTTCCTGCACCTTCTGACGTAATTGTGTCTAGAGGCAACGTGTTAGGCCCCTCCGCTCCCTCTTATGCCCAGCACAGAAGAGGGAGCCAGTATGTGATGCATGAACTCACAGAGGTATGAAAAAAAGATTTACTAAGGGTTGCAATGAAAAAGGATAAACTCTCACAATACAGAAAAAGGCTGAAGCTACGGCTGATCCCACGCTGCCACTCCTGCCCCTCCTTTGTCTGGGTCTCCCCTCATGCCCGCCCAGCAAGAGCCAGAGCAATAGAGCGAGCACACATCTTCCTCCAGCTTATCGGTGCCCACGTAGCACCTCAGGCTGTGCCCTGAGGCTGGTACCCCAAAAGCTGTTGGTGGAATGAACCCCCACAAGTGTGCTTGGTGAACGGATGCTGTGAGCCAGTGCAGGGCATCCCTCCCTAGGTGAGATATCCAGGAAGGGGCAGGGTTGGAAATGGCCCCATGTAGAAAGTAGACCGCTTGCTAGGACATCAAGCTGCTTACAGCCCTCCGCTCACCTGCATGACCCAGGAAGTCTTTGGGGCACCTGTCAGGCCTTTTCATTGACCATGGCCTATAGTAGCAAGTGTTTCAAAAGAGCCTCAGGTTTGGGAGGCCACTCACCAGCAGCCTCTGGGTCCAGCTCTTGGCCTAGGCTCCTGTGTGAACAGAGGGGGTACCTCAGAGGAGGCCAGTGTATCTGCCTGATTCTCTCTCCTGACTTAGCCCACACTATTACAGACCCCTATCCTGGGCAAGTCCTGGGTTCTGTGGCCCTGGAAGTCCCACAAGTGAGGTCCCATGAAAGGGTGATTGTTGATTCCTTCTCTCAGGGACTCCAAGGAAAGACAGACAGGCAGGTCTAGAGCCCTTTCCTATCCTTGTGCCTCTGAGGAGAAAGAGCCTGGACCATCGAAGGGAAAGGAGAAGGGAAAAGGGGAAAGAGGAGAAGGAGGAAGAGGATAGGTAGAGGGAAGGAGGAGTTGGGGGTGGGGGAAGGGAGAGTGGGAAGAGAAAAGGAAAGAAGCCTTGTGCCTTCAGGCATGCTCTCTTTAAGGCTGAACGAAGAAGGCCTCCTAGCTGGGGCCCCACAGCAGGCCTCTTCTGGAAAACGTCTAGAGACTCGGTCTATTTTTGCCCTCTGACAACACAACAGAAGCAGCGCTGTGACTTATCTCTGGCACAGAGGGAGCTTTGTGCCCCTGGCTCCACTGTCCCAGCCCCCACCCCTTGTCCCAACTCAAGACGAGAGCCTGGCCAGCAAGTTGCCCCATCTGTCCGAGTTAGCTCCTCCCAGGACAAGGAAGCCAGGGTGGTGGCTTCCAACCTGATGTGGGACACCATTCCTGATTGCTTCCCCAAGCACCCTTGTTTCGGGCACCCTTACTGGGGCTCTCTCAAACCTCCCCAGTCCCTCTAACGCTTTGAGATGCACACTCGCTCTAGGTGGGGTCACTTCAATGTCTTCAGGGGAGCCCTGTACCTCATCTTGAGACCTGAGAGAAGGGAAGTCGCCAGATAATTTTAACACAGAAGCGAGAGCTTCAGGAAGGGCAGAGCTTAAAGGGCCCTGCAGGGTCTGTGAGTAACCACTGTGGGACGCTGGCTGGGTGGGGACAGCTAGTGCTTCCCTGGAACCAGTGACGAGCCTGGAGGATTGCATGCTTGTAACTCCACTAGGCCTGCCGTCCATATAGATGGCCTGACTGTATCGCCATGGTCGGGCAGGGCTAGACTGGGCCGGGCAGGGCCGGGCAGGGCCGGGCAGGGCTAGACTGGGCCAGACAGGGCTGGGCAGGCTGTACTTTCATGCCCTGTGGCTCATAATATCTCCAAGAGTCAATCTCAGTCTGAGCTGCCCCTCTCCTGGCAGGATGGTCACTTGCTTCCCCGATCCTGACTCACACACACTCTTCCAATGCCCATCACTGCCCATTGGCTTTGTACCTCATTAAAATAGATTCATTGGACCATGTTGTTTGCATCTGGTTTCTGTCACTTGTCCTCAAGCCTTGGGGGCTTTCCACGGTGTTCTATGCTCGTTTTCATTATTGGATAGTATCCCATTGTGTGACAATGCCGTCTATGTATTTGTCCAATTCGCCCTTCAAGAGCATTTGAGCCATTTTCTAGTTCTGAGATTTTACTCACAGCATAGTTCTAAATGTTTGTCCATATCTTTTCCTGTACATCCATTTTCGTTTCTCTCAGTAAGTCTACAGAAGAAGAATCACTAGGTCCAGAAAGAGCAGAGGTATAAATTTATGAAAAATACTCGAGCAGACCCAAGCTGTGCCCTCCCTAGTTTCTTAGGTCTCCTCCCACTTTGAACCACCATCCTCAGACAGTCCTGGTGAACTGCCCTGCCCTTCTGTATGGGTTTGTGAGCCAGATGCTCCTTAGCACTAACCCCCTTCCTTCTGTCTGTGTTAGGCTGCACACGGATGCCTTAAACTCTACTGTATTTGTTCAAAGCTTATCATCTGAGCGTGAATCTGGCACCAGCTACGAGACCATTGATCTGAGATCATCATTTCTACTTCCCAGTGTTGCTGGAACCTTAGACAAATTTATGACTTGCTAGGGGATACTGAGGGTGTATGTCTTAGTTAGGGTTACTCATACTGTAATGAAACACCATGACCTTTAAAAACAACTCGGGGAAGAAAGGGTTTATTTGGCCGCCATATCCGGAATCACAGTCCATTGAGGAAAGTCAAGACAGGAACTCAAGCAAGGCAGGAACCGGAGGCAGGAGCTGATGCGGAGGCCATGAAGGGTGTTGCTTACTAGCTTGCTCCTCATGACTTGCTCAGCCTACTTTCTTGAAGGACACAAGATCACCATCCCTGGAGTGGTTCCACATCAATCTCTTAAGAAAATGCCCTACAGCCCAGTTTTATAAAGGCATTTTCTCAATTTCTCATTTTTCCTCCTCTCGGATGACTATAGATTGTGTCAGAGTGAAATAAAACTAACCAACACAGGGAGTTTGAAAATAATTAAAATTTTAACTTTCTTTTAATTTTTGAGATTATAATGTAATTACAACACTCTCCCTTCCCTTTCCTCCCTCCAAACCCTCCCATGTATACTGCCCCACTCGCATTCAAATGCAGGGCCAAATTTCATTCATTTTTATTATATGCATATGAATCTTTGTGTGTGTTATTGTGTGCATATTAATATGCACACACATATATATTCATAAATATTACCTGTTTAGTCCATATGTGTTACTTGTAAGTATGTTTTCAGGGCTGACCAATTGCTGTGCTCTTCCCTGGGAAGGATCACCTCTCCCACTTTCCTCTATAGTTGCCTATAGTTCTCTGCGTAGGGTTGAGACCTCATGGGCTTTGCCCTGTCCCCTTTTGGCATGGCCATTGGTGTCGTCCTCATTCAGCTCATGTTTCTGCAGACATGTTGGTAAGACATTATGGGTGTAGCTTCTGGCGTTCTTAGGAGACACCATCCCACAGCAAACTCCCTGGTCCTCTGGTTCTTACAGTCTTTCTGTTCCCTCTGATCCTTAGGTGTGAGAGTGTTTTGTAGATGTAGCCACTGGGCTGGGATCCACCATTCTCATTTTGATGTTGTAGTTTTCTGTAGTGATCTCTGTCTCTTGCAAAGAGAAGCTTCTTTGATGAGAGGTGAGGGCCCACACTTATCTGTGGGTATAATGCTTATTGGGTGCTGTTAGGAATTATGCTGATTCAGAGGAGTGGCTAAAGATTCTCCCCCAATAACTGATTTTGCAAGCACTGAGTAGTTAGGTTTCCAGTATCAGACATGGTTTCTCTCTTGTTCAGTGAGTCTTAAGTTCAGTTAGAGAACTGTTGGCAACTGTCAAGGGAAGCACAAAAAATAATTAACTAAAAACAGTTTATGGGTTTTTGTGACAAACAAACTCTGGTGTGAGGGGTGGACATGGGGTTCTATCACACATACCATGTGACAGATGGGCACAGGGTTGTCATACACAGATGATGATGTGAGGGAGAGATACAGGACTGTCACACACAGACCCTGGGAGGGATGCACACGGGGCTCTATTACACAGACCCTGGGAGGGGTGCACATGGGGCTCTATTACACACAGACTGTGTGAGGAGTGCACACGGGGCTCTATCACACACAGACCCTGGGAGGGATGCACACTGTTAAACATGGACATAGTACTTGGCGTCTGTGTATAGATCCTGGTGAGAGGAAACAGGCCTTGGGCTATGCACACTTCCCTCCTCAGGAGTCTGGGTTGCTTCCAGTTGTCGTCTTGTACTTGGTGTCCCCAATGAGACCTATCATGTCAACATTCCCTTCTCTTGTTAACTGCCCAGATTTTGTGGCCCGAGCTCCCCAAAACTCCAACTTTGAAATGTGAACAAATGACAACTTGTCTAGTTCAGCCATGGTCAGCATCTTCCTTAGCTAGCCCACTGAGTGCTGTCTCTTTGGCTCTCAGTTAGAGCACCTCTCTCTCCTGCCCATGATCTTTAGCAAGGATCTCTGTCCATGTGAGATTCTCCTTTCTTTTTCTTCCCTCAGTTCTCTGGGAAGCCTTCTGTCTTGGAGACACCCCCTTCTATCCATTTTCCCAAAGAGCCCTCTTCTGCCCAGACCTCAGGGCTGAGTCTGAGTGAGGCTCATTAGTGAAGCCAGCTTCCCTCTCCACACAGACTGGTGGCTCCTTCCTGGACTCCAGGGTCAATGGACTTTGGGAAATCTCTTGACACTGTGTCCCTTCAGACTTCTCCAGTCATGAGGTCAGCAGGTCAAGGAGTCCTCTCATCAGAGGGAGGGAGCTGCTTTTGACTTGTGACAGAGCGTTCCTGGTAGACACAGTGCCGGGACAGGGTCTGCTGCAGCCCAATCCCTTGCTTCTCTGTGCCCTTCAGAATCCCAGCGGCAGACAAGGCAGACCCCTCAGCTCTGATGATCCCGAGCAGGGCCTCCCAAGGGTCAGATGCTACTGTTGTGTGCAAGGGCTCATGGCTGGTCTTGGATGGGGATCAGAAGCAGCTACAGAAGGGATACAGAGGAGGAAGACTAGCAGGCTGCAACAAGAACTAGCTCTCTTACAGTGACATTGCCTGACAGGACACACACTGGGGACAATCAGGTGGAGATGCAGACTCTTGAGGAGGGAAGTGTGCATAGCCCAAGACTCCCTGCGCTAAGATCTGTGCATGAGGCAGAGCCCTGGGTACATCTTCACAGGGTCTCTGTGTGACAAAGTCCCGTGTCCATCCCTCACACCAGGGTCTGTGACAAGGACCCATAATCTTTTAAAAAAAAAATTAAAACCCTAATCATCACTCCGCAACAAGTCATAATTCAGTCTATTCATTGGCAGTGTTAGTAACCAGGCAAAACACGAAAACAAAAGCAAAGAGAAATTCCTTCCTAAAGACAAAAACCTTAAAGCAAACTTCAGTGCCAATTAAGACAGCCAATAGCTGTGTCTCGATAAACACAAGGATCATGATTATGTACTCGGAATAAGCCACAATGTCCTGGAAGTGTTACGGTGTCTTTCTGTCATGGTAACATACCCTAGGAGAGTTCAAAGTAGCCTGAGAGCTCGCTGCCCCCCTCCCACTCTCTCCCACAATCCTCACACCTTCTAGTTTGGAGTGCTCACTGCACAGCCTCCTGCAGCCACCACCTGAGCAGAGCCCTTCGTGTGAGCCTTCCAGGGCTGTCTTTTATTTTCCTGCCAGGAAGTGGCTTACTCACTCTTTTTGCTCTTCATATCTCTTTCTCCTTGGAAAGAAGAGATGATGCCTGGAGGTGTAGCAGCCACGTGGTAACCACAAGGGTAAATGTCACTTCTAAATGAGGTACAATAGTGTGATGTTTGAATACGAAATGGGTCCCGCAGGCTCGAATGTTGGTCCCAACTGGTAGTATTGTTCCAGAAGGTGCTGGAAACTTCAGGACGTCGAGTTGAGCCAGAGGAGTAGGTCACTGTGGTATGCTTTGGATGACAATACTTGGCCCCAATTCCTCCATCGCCCTGGCCACCATCACACGGGGTGTTGCCCTTTACCCTTCCAACCATAACAGATGGAACCTTCTGATACCCTGAGCTGGAATAGATCTTTCCTCCCTTATTTCTCTCAAATATTTTCCAAATCAATGAAGATTCTAACACAGAAACTCCGTGCCAGAGAAGTGGTTTGTTCCTGTGATTAAACTTCACCATGTGGTTCTTAAGCCTTTGGAGCTGGCTTGTGGGAGGAATGAGGAAACATTTGGAGAAGCAGGCTGGAGAAGGCTTAGAGTGCTGTCGGCAATGCCTGTGGGTGATTCTGGTGGCGCTCGGAAGATCAGAATGCCAAGGGGTGTGCACAGCCAAGGCTGTGCTCCGGTCTCAGGTGGGAAGAGTAACTCTGCTGTGCATGTCATATCTAGAAGGGAACGCGTCTCCCTCTTGTCCATCTACTGAGACACAGCTAGCAGAAATACAGATTTTTGCAGGCAGAAGACTTGAGATAGGGTCTGCTGTGGAGTCTAGCCTGGCCTTGAACTTTTTACTCAAAATCCTCCTCCCTCAGCCTCCCAGAGGGCTGGGATTGCAGGCATGAGCCATCGTGGGTGGGACTTGGTGGCTGCCTTCAGTCAGTTTAATAGAGAGAATTGAGAGGAAAGAGAAGACCAGAAAGTGGAGGCTGGAGAGATGGCTTGGTAGTTAAGAACATACACGGTTCTTCCATAGGACCCGAGTTAGGTTTCCAGCACCCACAACAGGTAGCTTACCTACTACCCGTAAATCCAGCTCTAGGGGATGCGAACTCACTTCTGGCTTCCATGAGTACCTGCACAAGAATACATGTGCCTATTCACATGTACACACATGTGCATGCACACATGTATTTTCTTTAATTGCATCCTTTTAAAAAAAAAAAAAAAGAACAAAAAGATTTGAAAATCATCCATTTTGGCCAGAAAATGAGTACATTTAAAATCGAGGTCAAGGAAGATGATGCTGTGAAGGAGATTTGTACCTAAAAATAAGCCAAGTGCTTCTGCATTAGGACAATGCGAAAGATGTCCTGACCATCTCAGGGATTGGCCAGACTCCATCCAGCTCCGGTTCAAGGGTACAAAGGCTTTAGCCCATTGGAAAGACTTTGAGAAGAAGACTCCAGGGTACCTGCTCACACAGGATCACCTAGAGAAATACTTCCCTGCCTTTGGCCGTCTAGGTACTCAGAAGGCACTGCTGTCGGCAGGCCTTGGCATCACCCACAAGATGCTGGTTCTGCAGGCATGCAAATTCAAAAGCTGTGAGGTCACAGCGGTGTCCACCCAGACTTCAAAAGGCCCGAGGAGCTGAGTGATCTGTCACAGGGTCTGAAGGCCTGCAGCATCCCCAAAGAAAATGTGTGCAAACCAAAGATGTGGTAGAGATCCCACGGGGACCCCGGACATTCCGGGAATGTCAAATATTGAGGAAAGCTGGCAGCCATGAGCAGATGCAGCCAATGAAAGAGTCCATGTAGGCTACATCAGGCAGGGCCATAGCTGTGGGTCAGCTGCAACCCTTAAGAGAGGACATGGCAGGGTATGGCTCAGATCCAATCTATGTTTCTCCTTCTGGGTTTCAGTCCTGCAGCATTATCGCTGCTTTTGGAATGGGAATGCTTACTCTCTGCTCTCAAGCTGGGGACTATGTACCGTGTTTTCGTTTCTACAGGAGCTCACAGCTAAAAAAGCTTGCTTTGAGTCTTAGAAGAAATTTTAGACTTGTTAGAATCTTTAAGACCTAAGAGGCTCTTGCAGATAGACTAAATGCATTTTACCTTATGAGATGGCCATGACCTTGGGAGCCAGAAACAGAATGTTGGAGTTTGAATATGAAGTGTCTCCCACAGAATCGTATGCTACCCAGCTGGTGGCACTATCTGAGGAGGCGGTAGAAAATGCAGGAGGTGGGGTTTGGCTAGAGGGAGTAGGAGACAGGAGGCAGGAATTTGAAGGTCGTACCTGCTCCTTACTCGCTTCTGCCATGAGGTGAGATGTTCTACCCCAACTGGATGAAACCAGGAACCCAGGAACCAAAAACATATCTTCCTTCCTGATGTTGTTTCAGATATGATTGTCTTAGGGTTCTTATTGCTATGAAGAGACACCATGACCATGGTAACTCTTTTGTTTTGTTTTGTTAAATATTAAGTATTATATATTTAAAATACTTAAATTTTGTCTTATTTCATAAACAGATGATAAGCATATTTTTCCTTGTACAAGTCAATGTTCATCTCTCTGTTACATGCAGTCAAATCTGGGCCCCATTCAGATCCTCGACCCAAGACTAAACCAGTAAAAGCTGAATAACTATGATGTTGACAAGGGCAGGAACTGCTGGATGAGCTTGGGGATTGAGGGCATGCCCCTGAATGGTCACCATGACTACAACTCTATAGAACAACCAGGCATTGGGACTTGGTAATCCCGAAGAAGAGCTACTGTGCCTAGCAACACCAGCCCAAGGAGCCTGAACTTTCCCTGGCTATGCCGTGTGCACAACCCATGCCCAAAACACTTTGTAGCTCCCTGTCATACCTTTGTGCATGCACAACACACCTGGATATAACCCAACACCTGGGTGTTTTCCCACCTGTGCAATAGCCTGGCAGGATCCTGAACATCTCCTCACGGACGCACCTACAGGCTCCATCCCTGGACCCAATCCTGCTTCATCCCAAAGAGCCATACCTGATATTTCTGAGTGGAGAGCTACCCTCAGCCCCCTACCACCCAGGCCTCTGAACCAAAGAATCCCTCATTCAAGTTCACAAATGTCCCGGGACCACAGAGACCAAAGACATGGCACTGTCTCCAGCAAACCAATATGTAGATGGACAGATGGGAGGTCAAGATGGACAAACAGATGACTGTGCAGACAGACAGACATATAGTGACTTTAGCAAGCCATGTCAACAGCAGAGGACAAGCTGAGTGGAAGCTCCGGGATAGCCGTGAGTCCTCTGTGTCCTTTCCGGACTCACATGCCAGGTCTGCGGGCCATCATCATCACAAGGCAGTCTTTCTTCCCTTTTGGAGATCTGAGTGATATTGCTTCCTTTCCCTAGTCTGGTGTGTTCAGTGTTTCTCAGGTCTGGTAATCTTGATTTGATTTCCTGAGGTCCCAATTGTCTTGGATATATTTAGATCAAATTTCTAGACGGCACCTTTCTACTTTTGAAATAAGTTGTCAGTACGTGTCTCACGGCCGGTGCAGTAGTAACGGTGTTGTCAAGGGTCTCCTGTGACACAGTCATGCTGCCTTTGTGTTCGCATTAAAATTGAATCGAGTGCTGCTTCTAAAATGGAGCCTCTCCAGGCAAGGCACAGCTTGAAACACCACTGTCTTAAGAGACATAAATTACAGTCTGGTATGAACACCAGTCTAAAGCAATGGTTCCCTCAAAAACTGGCTGGAGAATGAGGCCCATTTCACCTGTCACAGGTATCAGGGCTGAGTTTCCAGGGTGGGACCTCATCAAGGGTGATATAACTGTCCCCTGTGTTTCATTGATGAAGCAATGGGTTCAGAGAGGCCAAATAACTTGGTTCAAGACACACAGCCAGGGCCTTAAGAGATCTGAGTTGTTGGCCTCTGTGAAGTTACCAGTCCCTAAAGGCTTGACCTCCAGCTACCAATGTAGGCTGTTGTTTTATATATAT
>NW_026068130.1:1491156-1522440 GCF_014885135.2 Alexandromys fortis | reverse complement strand
ACAGAATACAAAGAAATGGGAAAAAAGGTTTTAGGCTCCATTCATGCTGTGTAGCCAGGAAGGGTTAGCCCCAGGTAGCAGGACTACCTCTCACCCGGGATTATCAAATTCTGACAGCAGGGATCTGAGAGATGGCTGAGGGAGAGGGTCAAGCCTGGGCTGGTGGGAAAAGCGAGGCATGGCGAGAGGGGGGCTAGAAAGTTTCAAGATTAGGATCAGGAGAGTCTAACAGTATGACTCCCCCATGCACTATGCTGCCACATCGGTCCCAGAGCCCTCAGAGCATCTTGTGGCTCTCATAGTGTGATGGTTAGGATTTTTTAATTTATATATTTGTTCTTTTTATGAGACAAGGTTTCACTATGTAGCCCTGGGTGGACTGGAATTTACTATACAGACCAGCCTGGCCTCACCTTCATAAGAATCTTTCCACATCTGCCTATCAAGTTCTGGAATCAAGGTATAAGAGTTTTAGCTGTCAATGGCAGTCAAGAATCACTTTGGAAAGGAATTTCACTGAGGAATTATCTGGATTGGCGTAGCCTGTAAACATACGAGATTGTCTGACTTAGACTAAGCTGGGAAGTCCACCCACCCTGAATGTGGGTAGTACCATTTCATGAGCTGGACTTACTAATTGAATAGGAGACAGTAAACTGAGCACTGCCATAATGCTCTCTGCTCTTGGATGGCAATGTCCTTGCTCCTCCAAGTCATAACCTCCCTGCGGTTATGACATCCCAGCAACAATGGACTGCAGTGATGAACTGCAGTGACGGACTACAAGGATGGATTGCAGTGATGGACTGCAGTGATGGACCACAGTGATGGACCGCAGTGATGGACTGCAATGATGGACCACAGTGATGGACTGCAGTGATGGACAAGGATGGACCACAGTGATGGACTGCAGTGATGGACCGGATGGACTGCAGTGATGGACCGCAGTGATGGACTGCAGTGATGGACTGCAGTGATGGACTGCAGTGATGGACTGCAGTGATGGCTGCAGTGATGGACAAGGATGGACTGCAGTGATGGACTGCAGTGGTGGACCGCAGTGATGGACCGCAGTGATGAACCGTAGTGATGGACTGCAGTGATGAACCGCAGTGATGGACCGCAGTGATGGACTACAAGGATGGACTGCAAAAAAAAAAAAAAAAAAAAAAGAATTATGGGAAAAACAAAACCACTTCTTTGGTTTGGGTATTTTATCAGAACAACAGAAAAGAGAACAAGGACAGGTTGACAGCCCCCTGCTCACATCCTTGTCTTTCCCCATCCTCTCGTGGTTCAGAAGGCTCAGTCCATGGCAGCAACAAGAAAGGCATGGAGGATTGGCTCCACAGCGGAAGGAGCATGTGGTGAGCTTGTTCACACCATAGTCATCTATCGGAAAGCAGGGAAGATAGGCCAGAACCAGAAGTGGATCTGACCTTCAAAGACCCACCCCATATACCTATTTCTGCTAGGCAGGTCCCACACCCTACAGACTTTCTAGACTTCCAAACAGCATCATAGGATGGGGATCAAGTGTTCAAAACGTGAGCCTGTCGAGACATTCCACATTTAAACCATAGCAAGATGGAGCCCACCATCACCCTGCTACTCAGTGAAGCCTTGCACTAAATGGAATGGTTCACACTATTCCGTTTGTAAAATATGTTAATAGGCAAGACTGGTTTTGGTGGTGGACGCTGGGATGGGAGAACCTTCCTGAGGAGTGTGAGGGAAGCCTCTAGGAAACTGGAAATACCTGTGCCTCTGCCTAGGTGAAGGACCCTAGAGGTTTCCCTCCCATGGCAGTCACAAATCCTGGATACATTCACTGTGTCTCTTCTGTATTGGAGACACCCAGTGAAGCAATATTGAATTTGAGAGCAGTAGCTTTGCACTGAAACCAGGATAGGCTCAAATTCTCACTTTTGAAATTGACCATCATCAGCATCATGGTTTTCCTTGTAACTGTAGCATTTGTCTCTGGCCTAGATTAACATCATCCCTAGCAAGCTCAGCAAAGGGACAAATGCTGAGAACCACTTCCTCGTGCTCTGGTCAGCGCCTGTCTACTGTCGGAGGGAGGAAAGAAGGAAATACCTAAATAGTTTGACTTAAGCTCCCAAGCACACAAAATGCTGGCAGCATCAGTAGCAAAGACTGAAATGGGTGGCTGCCAGCTTGTGCGGGCACTGGCCCCTGTGCTATCGAATGGATGGGATCTGCAGCATGCCTGGCTACAGCCCTGCCTGTCACAGGTCCCCTGTGCCTTCAGGCAAGCACGGAGGAGCCTTCTCTGCAGGCTTCCTGCTGGCCCAATTACGGGAGTGAATTGGCAAGATGACAACACCATTATTGAAAACCAATGAAATATGATTTGGGCTTGGCTGCGGAACAGCTATGGAAAGCCTGCTGTGACATGCCATTGGAAGGGAAGTTCTAATCCAAGCAAAGTACTTTAGGTTCACAATGGGGGATGTTCTGGCTAGGTGTCCTTGAACAGATTTGGGGTCCATGCCCCCTGAGCTTTGAGACATGCTCAAAGCTAAAGAATTGGAACAATGGACAGAAAGACCTCATTGTATTCTTATAAAGCAGTCTGGTAGGAAGCCCATTGAATAGTCCAGTAAGTCTGTGACAAGGACATCATGGTGTCTCTGAACAGCCAGTGCTCACAGACACATGGTACCTACCTGCAGAATCCCAGCACCCTAGGGACACTCTGCTGCAGGGAACAGTGACATGGCACATTGGTTCAGATGGGCCTCCCTAGCTCAGCAAGGCCTTGGAAGGTTGACATTTGGATGTACAGAGCCCATAAGAGAGAGTGACACAGGAGAGCCTCTCTCTTCCTCCAGAGCCTCCAGTGGACTATCTGCTCCCACCAGCCAGCCTGTCCTGGGCCCTGAGCACCCCCAATGGCTCAGCATGCCTTAGGACAGTGCTGCTCATCTCAGGTGAAACTTTGGGGACCTCCCGGGGAAGCAGAGGAAAAGCTTGCTGCTGTCTGCCCCCTCCATGGGCCAGGCTTGTCTCGCCTAGGCTTTGAGCAGAGCTGGCATCTCCAGGCAAGTCAAGAGCCAGGATCTTGGAACAGCCTGCTTCTGCTGCTCAGGGACGCCAAGTCAAAGGGAAGACAAGTCCTCAGGCTGTGGCAGTCACCCTCCCCCACCCCATGTGACACTCTAGCACCTCAAACAACCCTGAGTTCCCAGACAGTCCCCGCCCGCCCACCACAGCACCTCCTTCTCATCTAGTGTTTGTCACCTCCCAGGGGACACCCTGCTCACTGGTATATTCAGAACCTGCTTGGCTGCCCTAACCCAGGCCAGGGACAAGTATAAACCTACCTGTGAAGGCTGTGATACCTGGCCCACACTCTTCCTGATAGATGCTCCATAGATCTGGGTGAGCCACCCCAGAAAAGAGCCACCCCTTAAAATGCTAGCTCGAGTCAATATACAAGCTCCAGCCTGTAGCTCCTGAGCCAACTGACCAGCCCTTATTCTCCTTTTAGAACCAATCAGCCGCAGAATCCAATAATCATATAAACCTTTGTCTATTCAACGAGACGTTTCGATGGAGCCTGAGTGAACAAAAACAAGTCAGCAATTCGGTTAGAAATCTAGCTTCCGACAGTGCGTCCCCTCTGTGGCCTCCTCAGGAAGAACGCAGAGAGGTTCTCTGAGATGAGTAAACCTGTATAATTTAGCTAACTTCTTAATTAAGTGATGTATCACCTCAGCTGTGGCTCCCCAACCCTGTTCCCCTTCCATTTCGGTTCATTTTCATTCTGTAAGTGGTTTGGTGGCAGACGTCCTGAGCGGCAGGCCTGAGGGCCAAGCCAGGGGCAGGCCATGTGAGGAACTGCTCCCAGGGCTGGTGTGCTTCTGTGGAGTCCTCCCTCAAAGTCTCAGGTAGAGATAGGTGTACCTGCCTACCCTGACTGTAGGGGAACCCTCGTGAAGATGTCGTGAAGGATATGGAGGGACCTGGTGAACTTAGAGGGTGTTCTCTCTGGTTCTCTCTGAGCTGATGAGGGCCTAGTCTCAGGTCACTGAGAAGGCTGAGAACTGAGGGAAAGTAATATGGTGGCCATGGTCCAGAACCTTTCACTTAGCATCTGCTGCCTACAGCCCTGACCACCACAATCGCTCTTGCAGACACTGGAATACTGGGAGGTGTGGCCCTGAACACCTGGGTCTCACTTTGGGAGACCAGGGCTTGGGATAGCCCTTGTACCCCATCTCTGTGCCCCCACCCTCTCCTCACACCCTCCAGGCCCTTGTAACCTGGATGGAGGACATGAGGCAAAGGCCTGGCCTGGGTTCTGCCTCTGGGATACCTCAGTACAAGCTGGTGTCCTGGAGTGACCCAGCTACGGTTCCCTAGCCTATATCCTAGGTCCCATGAGCTCTGTGGACTGCTGCCCACTGTTACTACAGGAGGAACAAGACCCTCTCCTGGAGAGCTTTCGCAGCTGTGGGATAAGCCCAGGCTAAGGACTGAGATTTGTCCTTCCCATCTTCCTCACCAAGTACCCAGAGAGGGAAGAACGGTTCCCATCCAGAACCAGAGAGAAAGACACTCCCTGCCCAGGCTCTTCCAGATGGTTTCCCCATCCCTTCCTCTGCTGCTACTGCTGCAGCTTCAAACTGGCCCAACAGCCCCGAAGATGAATATCTGCCCAGCCACTCCTTTCTCTGGGCTCAGAGCCTAGCCTACACCAACAGTGGCCTTCCTGCACCAAAGTGATTGAATGGATAGTACAATAGTTTCACAACATAAAGACTCCAGGTGGAGATTGGGCTAGGTACTGAGTGAGCCCTCGGAGCTGGATGCCATTACCCTCACCACCCAGGAGCACATAATGAATGAAACGAACCTAGGTCCATCTTTGTTGCAGAGCCGAGGCAGCACTAAGGTACACAAACTGGGGCCCTCCCGACCGCAAAGAAATGCAGGGGCAACATGTGTGAAGGCAGGTGGGCTGAGAGCTCCCTGGATGACCACAGTTTGCCAAGCCACCACTGAGCCCAGAACCTTCCATGAGAATGGGGCTCTTGGAGCATGGTGACTCCCACACGGCATTCTGTAACCTTGGAACGATGTCCTGCAGCTCCGGGCCCTAAGCCCAGACGCTCTAAGGGAAATATTGACAGACATTTATTGCTCATGAATATTAATGCCTTTCAGGGGCTGAAAAAAATATCTTCAGTGAGTGTTTCGAGTGAAAAGACAAGTGTCAGTGGGCGAGGAAACATTCTTGACAGATAAAACACAAAAGATCAGCCATGTCCAGAATACATTGCTTCCCTCCTGTCAGCACAGAAAAGACAAAAACAGAAGGAAAAGAGGCGAAGCCCAGAAGCTGCGGCCAGTGTCACGCACAGAAGAGCCCTGTGCAGTGGAAGGTTCTGGACTCAGAGGCACCTTGGCAATCTCCAACGATCCAAGGCAGCTCACCCCTTTTCCCTCTCTTTTCTCTGTGGTCAAGAGAGCACCGATTCCTCCATGTACCGCAGCACTGCTCAGCCCTGGAGCAAAGACAGACTTCATTAATCCACCGCTGTCAGTCCGCCAGTCACGATGCCACCACCATTGCACATAGCCAGACTCCCACCTGTATTACCTCACAGAACAAGGTCCCACGCACCCTACCACACTGGTAATGCAAGAGGATCAGGCCCAGAAAGACACCCAGTCTGCTGGGGACCGGCAAAACACTAATGAGATCACTGGGAGCTGCAGTCCCCCATGTCTGAGCTGACAGACTCAGAGAGAGTGGGTAGGTGCTCCCGGAGGCCCATGCTGAGCAGCTCAGAGACAGCAGGAGGCAGGAGGACATCTGTCCACGTTAGTCATGTATCAGCCAGTTGGTCTACAGGTTCTGTGTATTTACCCAATGTGTGCTGCTTGCCCGTGGTACACAGACTCAGCTAGTCATAAAACCCTAACCTCGAGGGTTGACAGCAAGGGGTGGCTGCTCAAAACAAGTAGATCCATGACAGTCAGCTCTGTCAGTACGCAGTGACAAGCTTCAATCCGCCTGTCATGCCATGGGCACTGGCAGGGAGGGGAAGTGAATGAGTTAGTCCTTTCTGATATACGTAGGACTCCAAATATTACTTAGGGGACCAGCACCCCCTTGTTAAACTAAGGTTGGTTTTATGTGCATACATGTGTAAACATACACCCCTTCATTGTTAATGGTGCCTGGCAGGGCAGAACGGCTCTATTGTGCTACTGTGTATGTTCAGGCTTTCTGAGTCCTCAACCACTGCACAGCCTGGACCACTGAACCTATCCACTTACATATTCCGGTACCCATGACCCTTGCCTCTCTTTCCCTCTTTATCCTTTTTCTTTCTCCCTTCCCTTTCTCATTTTCTGGGTGTCCTAATGGGCTGAGCCCTGACCACACCCTAAGAGCACTGACGCAAACAGGCCCAGACCTCAAAGGCCCCAGGTTAGGGTGCCAATCTCACCCCTCAACTGTGGTGTTGGCTTGGGAAAGGAGTGTTTTTAACACCAACCTTCAGGTCAAGGCCTTCCACAGAGGACCAACAGACCACTAGGCAGGATACTGGTGGTATCAGGCATCACTGGGCACCAGGATTGGGGTGGGGCTCTAGGACCAGCCAGCACTACTTTTACCATTCTTGGCTTTTAACCCCACTATGATTGTCTGTCCTTTGACCAGCCTGGAGGAAGGAGGTCGCTAGCTTCTGCTAAAGACTGTGTGTGACAGTGCCTGGTGTTTGGTCCCGCTTGATCCCCAGCTGTATCTGAAGATACTAGCCTTTGCCCTGAGGGCAGTTCAGGAGGAAAGGCCACTGGCTCCTGAAGATGTACCTTGCAGGAGCAAGTGCTTTATCAGAGTGACTCTGTGACTTCCGGATCCAGTGACGTCACACTCAGTAGCAGGGCTTACAGGCAGAAGGAAATTAGGACAGTCACAGCTGGTGACCATCTAACCTGCCAGGCCCGGTCTTCACCAAGCAGCCTCTGCCCAGCCGTGGAGCTGCGCTGCGGTGCTAGTTACCCTGGGAAGGAGACTCCTGTCCAGGTTGCCCTGCCCCTTGGCTTACAGAGCCAGCACTGAGGGACATTGAGAACTCAAGAGCAGTGCCACCATGGCTGGCCTGGGGGAGTCCTGTCCAGGGTGTGTTCCTGTCTCAGAGAGAGGAGTGACCCAGGCAGAGTTCTGACAGCCTGAGCTTCTGCTAGACCTACTGAGGCCCTGGCCGGCTGTGTTCTGGCAACTTGAGGTGTGCACCTGACACCCTGGGGCCATGTCATCGTCAGTGTGTCTGGCCTGGATGTCCTTAGGAGGTGACCACAGGCTCAGTCTTGTCACAGATGATTTAGGCGCTGTTTCCCAGGCAACCAGGGAAGCCGTGTAGCTCCCCAACTCAGGTGGGTGCCCATGGCAGAAATTAGGAAGTTACGGTGGATTTTGCAACTCTCCGGCTTGGATGCTTTGCAGCCAGCTGTGACTCTACAGGGCTCTGGCACCACATCTGGGTGGCAACAAGGCTGCCTGCTGCCTGGGAGCATGTGCTGCCTCCAAGGGTCTAACGGGAATCCCAGGGCTGCAGGGCAGTGTGCCCCAGGAAGAAGCAGAACGGCCATGCCCTATGGCATATCCCCAGCACTGCTTGCTGACTACCCCGAGACGCTGCCTCCATTCTTATTTTCCAAAGCCAGTGAGACGACAGCAGTGTGTGGGGGTCAGGTTCCACCCCTGCCTGGGCAGCCTGGCCATGAGAATACTGGCTCAGCTTTCTCCTGTGATAGAAGCCCATTGTTGCCAGCTCTCCCATGGTGTTTCCCATGCCGGGCAGAGGCCTCCAGGCTGGCTCCTCAGTCAGGCTGCTTGGGCCAAGGGGCTTCAGAAAGATGAGCCAAGTGGGGCAGGTGCGATTTGATTAGGATCTGGGAATGTGTAAAGTGACCCCCTCGGTGGCTGCTGCTGCCAAAGCAGGAGGAGGGTGAGGGCCCCGGGTGGGAATGTGTCCCCTGGTACTCTGGCTGCTCTGCTGAGCCCAGCTACCCTCCAGACAGGACCTAGATGCTGGAGGGTCTCTGTAAGCAGGGCATAAGCTTAGACAAGGGCTCCGGATAATGCCGGCAAAGGGGCGGATTCAAGAGATCATTTTCACTGGACAATGACACCAAGTACTTTCATCTACAACCAAAACTTCTATGTTTCCTAACAGCCACCTTCCACTTTCTGCCTCGACTGGGGACCCTGGAGAAGCTTGGTCCTTCATGTGGCTCACTTTTTTACGGTGTCCCTGAGATTCTTTTATGTCTGCGTTTCCTTCCTTTGCATAGCTGGATAACGTTGCACCGTGTGGATGGACCCCGTGCTTACCCGCTCATCCTCTGAGGGACACGTGGGCTGTTTGCCTCTTGTGAACAATGCCACGCGAGCACTGTGTACAAACATCTCCGAGCCCCTGCTTTCTGGGTCTGCATGCCAAAGGAGAGTGGCGAGGGCATATGGTGCCTCTACAGCTAACCTTTCCTGAAAACACCAAACTGCTTTCTGCCTTCATCACTTTATATCTGACTGGAACACGTGGTCTCCGGGTTGTGTGTGGTCTCCCCTGCTCTCTTTCCCTCACCGTGTTCCCCCCCCCCAGGAGCGCAGCATTAAACGTGGGCATCTTTTATTTGGTCTAATTTGGTCTGATTGGAATTATTTGCGTCAGTGGAGAGAAATATACCTAACAAAATCCCCAGCAGCAGCACACTGAGGCTCACCCCAGTCCTCGTGGACACATGTGTTCTGTGGTTTTGATTATAGTCACCCTGGCAGGCCGGAGGTGGCATCTTTCCATGGTTGAACTCTGACAGTGGTGCCCCAACTCTCCCTGTGCCTGCTGGCCACTAGTATATCTCTGGAGAAATGTCCTTGCAAGACCTTGAAAATGCAGATTTTTGCCACTCAAATGTTCTGTCTCACCTGAGGGACACTGCTCCGCATGCCCCCAGTGTCATCTTCAGAGCCTCTGTTGAGAACTTGGCTAAGGACCAGGGGCTGGTGGAACTGGTTGCCTCAGGGCCCTGCCCCCCAGCCTTTCCCAGCAGCCCCCAGGGTTCCTGGGCTATACCCATTGACTGGCAGTGGCGCGAGAACACGCAGGCTGCGCTTTCTCACGGTTTGAGTTACAAACCCTAAGCGGGTTTAGTGATGGGATTAATTAAATGGATCAGAAATTGCCCTTCTCCGTGTCTGCTTTCCACCTTGCTTTCAGCAAGCACCTACTTCAGAACCATCAAGGACTTCCCCCTCCTCCCCCCCCAGACCAGGCGGCTCTCAAAACTACTGAGCGCCAATTAATTTGTCTCATTTACATGAAAAAGTGCAGAAGATGTCTTTTTACATAATTAACTATATTTTGCAAGTCATTAAAATTCTGAAGCCCTGCCCACAATAGCACCCTATTCACTACCTTGGAGGATAAGTGCCTTGGAGGGTGGGAATGGCCCCCAGAGGGGCACCTCCCTCATGCATATTCATGAAGGGCTATGCTGCCAGCCCTTGCAAGGTCCCCTCTCCCTCCCTGGTTTGGAAGAGCTGGTTCCTGCCGGCCCAGTACGTGGGGAGAGGGCTGGGGAAGGTTCTTGGTGACCACTCCCTCTCTCCAGGCCAGCATGGAACACTCTCTGCCTCTCGGAACCATCTCCAGTAACCCAGAACACAGGGCTCAAGATGGCTTCTTTGTTCCGGATTGCCTGTCCTAACTCTGCAGACCAGTCTGAGGGTGCTGTTTCTGGTGACTCTTCTAGAGGTGTTACCCTTCTAAAGGGTGGGGTCTTGTCTTGAAGGGGCGCCACCTCCCATGTCGGTCTGGTCATTCTCTATGCATGCTCTGGACTGGAGACAGGACCCTATCCTCTCAGCTCTCCTGGTCTTTTCTGATCTACTCAATTAAGCTGTTTCAGAGTCTATCAGACCCTGGTGGAGCCCAGATGGACTTCCAGAAAAAAGCCCCCGTTTGCAGTCCACTGGATCTGTCTCTCCTTGCTTCCCTTTAATCCTTCACGAGAAGAGCCCTCTGCTAGCATTAAACAGGTTCAAGGGGACCTGTGTTCTGCTGGGAAGCCCTGCTACCCGTTCTTGCAGGTGCTGCATGCTGCTTCTGCAGATGCTCAAGGATGCACTAGCCCAGCAAACTCCATCAGGGGAGCCTCGAAGGTGTCAGATGTTACGCCATGGGAGATCAGCACTTCTTCAGGTAAGACTTCAGGAAACAGAATCACAGACAGTCCAGAGTGGGGCTCCAGGAAAGAACAAAGAAGGAAGCAAGCTGTCCACATGGAGGTCCTAGCTGGCGAGCACAGAGTCACTTTGGGGAAGAGTGGCATCAGGGAACTTAGGTGTTGACAATCTAGAAGGTTCTGTTGGAGCCGGTGACAGCCTGAGTGTGTGACTCCCAGGGTGACTGAGGAGTTTCTGTGTACCCCAAAGATATTCCTTTCAGATAAATTGATTTTCCTGCTGGGTCCAGATTCCTACCAAGTCTACCCCTCATCCCTTCACCCCAGAAAGTTGTGTCCTGGGGACACCCTAATTAACCTAATTACATTGTCTTGCTCCCACAGGAGGGCCTTCCAAGATTGGACAGAGTCAACCCTGGGAAATGCTCAGCTTTCCCCAGACAGAAGAAACTCAAGGCAGAGCAGCTGCGTACCAGGGCTTCCCAGAAAAGGGGCATTTGATGACTTGGCCCGTGTGCAACCTCTGTCCTCCAACCCAGAAGCCCACCATAGACTCCTACAGAGATGTGGGCAACATTTACAGAGCCCTGGAGCCGTTGAGCTGCTCACCAAAGGACAGGTGGTGCCAACTTTGGGAGCTGTCTGAGACTGTGGGGTGGATCCCAGGAGACCAAGTTCAGTAGAAAGCTTGAAATGTAAAATCCAGAAGCATGGGTACAGGAAAGCATCCACAATGTTCTGAAGGCTGCAGAGGAATTGAGTGACAGCCTGGGAGTTGGGGGAAGATAGATTCCTAAGGGTTAATTACACCTGTCTTTCTCTCTTCCCTTCCTTCTCCCCCTCTCTCCTTCCCCTTCCTTCTTTTCTCCTTCCCTCCTCTCTTCTTTTTTCTCCCTCCTCTTTCTCTCCTTGTTGCTACCTTCTCCTCTCCTATCCATCCTTCCTTCTCTCCTTCCTTCCCCACACTCTCCTTCCCTCTTTCCCCTTTTCCCTCATTCCTTCTCTTCTTTTTCCTGTTCTCTCCTTTCTTTTGACGTTTTTCCAGATACCTGGGTGGCTTGATTAAACAGGACCTAAACTAACCCAGGGGGAAAGTCATGGCTTCTGGGAAACCTCTAATGGAACTCTCTTGGGAAGCAACTAAAACCCCGTCCTGGACAAAATAGCAAAACAAGGAAAGACTTGGCAAGAGAGACTCCCCTGGCCCCTTCCAAAACTCCCAACTCAGTATCACGGTGGTCTGTCTCTGTGAAAGTTCCTGGCCATTTCCAGACCACATACCTCTACTTCTTGCTCCAGGCCTTGCTGGTGGATGATAGGACACTTGTCGAAGTGAAGAACTGTCAAGACGACACCCCACCTCCCAAGGGCCTAGATCTATCTTCTAGCCCCATCCAATTAGCTCCCTCCTAAGGTTTTTCCTACCTGGCTTCAGATGACCCTGCCTGAAGGCACTGAGTAAATCTCTCACCGCGGGGCAAGCCCATGTCTAATCCATGAGCTTCTTTTCCAAATAGCCAGCAGCAGGCACCTCATTCCCCTCGAGGAACAGCACTGACCCACAACCCCTAGAGACCATCAATGTCACTGTTGAGCCCAGATACATAGGCCAGGCCTACCTGATCCTCCCCAGAATACACACACACACACACACACACACACACACACACACACACCAAGAAAAACCATGGCCTAAGTCAAACATATAAGAAACATCCAGTCAGCAATGCTTGCAAGCTGGACCCGCGCTAAACAATCTCACCAGGACAGCAAGCCCCCTTACAGCCTGGAACAGGACACACAGGCCTTGCTGCTGCTTGTGTAGCCCAGAAAGGAAGACCTGAGGCCTGGTCAGGCTGATCTTATGGATAGGCCTGCTTCAAAGTGACCATGGCCAATCTCTACCACTCTGAAACCATGGGGAATTGTGGTTCCTTTTCAGTTCAAAAGAAAAATTTCGGTGAATGAAGAACTCTGCATTCATCACAAAAGTCAAAGCAGAAGTGCTAGAACAGCCATGCGTGCTAGGGGTGGCACTGTCTCCCCACCTTGAGCAACGCCAACCCATCTGTCTGCTCCAGACATCTGCGTAGCCTCTGCTTCACAGCTACTGTGGTGTGGAGTGGGCTTCTGGGGTACTCAGGACAAGCCCTGAGCCAGGGCATGTTGTTTGGTCTGCCCCGTAAGCAGCCTGGAACCTATTATGACGCCTTTGACCCATAAGGTCATCCTCACTGGCTGGTCTGGGGGTAAGAAGGCACTTTTTCTGAACCCTGTCCTGCTCCTGAGACCCAGGAACCAACTGAAATGGCTCAAGTCAAGGATAGCTTGTGGTGCTAGGGTTGGCAGCCTGCACAAGGAAATGTGGGTGCAGCTTCACTTTAGGAGAGCCTGTGGAGGAAGCCTAGAGGTGACTAAGAAGCAGAAGTAAGGCTTTCACTTACCCAAATGGCCCAGCACCCCAACTTTGCCAAAAGGTGCAAACGAAGCTTTTCTATGGGCTGGGTCAGACATCAAGGCCTTCAGGGCAGAGGGAGGAACTGACAGGCGAGATCTTCCAAATACACGTGTAAGTCCGAGGGGAGACGAGTGTACAGCTCCCTGGACCTTCTAAGAATCTGATTCCTCTCAGTTCAAAAACACGGCCGGCCATTCAGCACGGGGAGCTTATCATGGCACAGAAGGAAACTTGTCAGTCGGTGTCTGAATGGGAGACATGAGAAATGGGGAGGGAAACCCCACTCTGCAGAGGCTGCCTCTCCTCAGCCTTGTGGGGATGAGCTTGTGTGGATGAGACTCAGTGCTCTTGCCCTTGGTCCCCTCACCTTACACATCATTATGATGGGAGCTTGTACTTACGCCACAGCTCCGCATGCCTCATTCAGAGGGGGTCAGCAGAGGAGCCCTGGGCCTGTGCACTGACTTTCAGGGCAAGAGCTGCTGCTTGCCAGCTCCTGAGAGCCAGCACTTCCAAATGAATCAACAACAGTGCCATATTTACACCACAAGAATTGACAAGCGCCAGAAATTCGGGAGTTGATTTAACCTTAATTTTTAGAGATTTACCAGCAGTAACAGTAGACAAAAGCCTTCCATTCTCATCTTCCTTCTTTTCTGTAATATGTGTCTTCATTCAGTACTCTCTGTGCCTGGCATGAAGGATCCATCTGACAAGCCTGCTGCTCCCCAGGGACCAGCCAGCCGAAGACCCTGAGTACAAGTGTGCCAGGCTCCTGTAGGAATGAGAAAACACTGCCAACCAGGGAAGTCAGAAGTCAAGGACCTGTCAGGCACAAAGGAACATAATCTCACTGGACCTGAAGCTTCAGGGAGTCCATATGCTTCCCTCTTCCCAGAAGTTGAGAGGGGTCAGGGAAGACTGAAGCCGGCCTGACCACAAAGGGTAGTAGGCAGTCAGGAAGCAAGGACCGAAAGGAAATCCCTGCTGGAATACATGATCTGAGAATTCAAATGGCCTTTCACGTTTTGCTGAAACCAGTTCTGCAGTTCACCGCGCCCCTGCCCCTTAACTGTCCTCTACCCCATCGGGTATTCAAGTGCAGTCTGAGGCTCATGGGAAAGATCTGTTGCATCCATTGTCCTTGGATGGGTTCCATTGTCCTTGCTCCATTAGAGGGCAGCACTCAGTGGACCAATTCCATGGCCTTGTCCCAGCACAACTCAGCATTCCATTAGGCCAGTTCCATTGCCTTGTCCCAGCACAGCTCAGCATCCCGTAGGCAAGTTCCCTTGCCTTATACCAGTACAGTTTAGTATCCTGTCGACAAGTTCCAGTGCCTAGGCCTCACCACAAAGTCTTCTCTTCACCCACTTTGAGCCAGAGATTAATCTGTCTCCTTGATCCAGCTGTATCCCATAAACCCTGCCTCCTTGTTTAACTGTATGCAATAACCCTTCATCTCTGTTCAACTCTATGTAATAAACACACTGAGCTACCAGGGTTCTGTGGTTTCTCCATCAGAGACTCCAGCATAATGGAACCCTGCTTTTCTGTGTGTCTGTCTGCCCCTGGAACTGTGCAGGATGTAACTGTGTTTAATCAGACTCGGTATTTAGCAGACATTTTTCTCAAGAATGAACAAAATGAGATTTTGACTTAAAAAAAAAGGTAGCAGATAGAACTGAGCCAATGATAACAGTCAAGCTCCCAATCAAAAACTGAAATTGTGAAAACCTCACACTGTGAGCTACACGCAACACCAGCACCTGAGGGCCAGTCCTCTGAGCTGTGTGTCGCTGTGATAAGGTATCTCAGCACTGGGGAGGCTGTACAAGGAAGGGAGACCCACGCAGGGTGGTAAACCCGTGTTTTCCAAATGGCCATCAACTAACTCTGCCAAAATCACTGTCAAAAGTCCATTTTGGATTGTTATGTAACAAAGAAACATTCTGTCATGGATGCACCGTCATAATCTCCTTTGAACTAACAAAGATGCTAACGTGTCGAGTTTTAGTTAATTTCAAAGAACAGCATTCACAATTGTCAACAAGTTCTACTGAACTCTCCCCGCGTCTCCTGTGTAAAGCTTCCATTTGTAGAAGACACACTCTGAACACAGAAAGGATACAGAAGCATCTGGGAAAATCGAGCTGCCTTTCAGCAAGCCCAACACTAGACAGATCTGAAAAACGCTTTTGTTGTTGTTGTTGTTTTCTAATTGGAACAGTGAGGTGGCTCTGCAGGTATAGGCACTTGCTGCCAAGACTGACAGCCAGGACACAGACAGAGGGAGGAATAAACCAACCTCTGTCAGTGGCTTCCTGAAGTGCACACACATCGTGGTGGGGGTACACACCAAATACACTCACACTCACATGTACACAAGTAGTGCGGCTCCACCCTTTGTATTTGGAAAATATTTATATTCTTCCTCAGAATGAATTCTCTGTACTGAAATGCAATGAGTTTGTTGTGGATAACTTTATGAGTTAACAAAACGTAACTGACGTCTTTCCGCTTTCTAGCGTCTAGCCCAGTAGCTCCACCCCTACACAAGCAGGGGCCTGGCAGTGACCTGAAGATCAGCCGAGAACTGCTGATCTAAAACCATGAATCGCTGGTTGGGAGCCAGCAGATAATTGTGTCTCGCCTGCGGCTGCTCAAGTCACCCATGTTGGCACAGAGCCAAGTCACGGTCTTAGCCCACAGTGATGGACACTTGTGGCCTGTAGGCTTCCGTGTTTGCCCTATTAATCAAGACCCTTTGACAGAAAAGATCTTCTACTCTCAAAGAAATACATCACCGCTATAGGAAATTTAGCAAACACAGAAAATGTACAAAAACAAACAAAACCCTTCACCCACTGACAGCCACCCAGACGTATTGCTCCTCAGCTTTACTAAAGGGGGTAAAATCGCTTACTATTGGGCTGATACAGTTTCACTGAAGCCCAGTTAGTGTGGTGTTCCCAGAATCCCCAAATGGTGTGTGGACCGCGGACTCCAGCATCTTCCCCTACAGTCCTTTGATTATAACTGTTCAGGATCCTGGGAATCCATATCTTAAAGCCTTGTTTACCACCACCCCCCTCAGAGATTTGAAGCTGACTCATTCAGAGGATCCCTCTCAAGTGCAGAACTGGAAGTTGGTGATGCAGGGCAGCAACTGGAGGCCCATGACATAAGGCATCTTGCCTTGGGTTTCTTTGCACCGGTGGGGGAGTCCTAATGTTGCCAATGATCTCATATCTAGTCTCTCCAGTCACCCTCAGGCAGCGGTTCTCAAGATGTTGGAGAGCTCAGAAACTTGGGATTCTCCAGGGAAACTGGCATTAGAGAGACCTTGTGTGATGCAAGCAGCAGGCCTGTAGGGTTAGAGATGCTGTCCTCGGTAGATTTAATTGAACTTGACACAGCCTAGGTCATTTGAGAAAAGAGTATAAATTGAGGGACTGCCCAGATCAGGTTGGCCTATGTCCATGTCTCTTAGCAATTTTTTTGATTGTCAATTGATGTAGGAATGTTCTACCCACCATGGGCATCACCATTCCCTAGGAAGGTGGTTCTGCGAATAAACTCACCTAGGAGCCTTTAAGCCATGTCCCTCCATCACTGTTGCTGCACTTTCTTGGCTGTGCGTTAGTTCCCTGATTGGAAACCGTGCTGTGTGGAATAGCAAGCAAGCTTGCCTTCAGGTTCTGCTTTGAGTTTCTACCCTGATTTCCCTCCTTGATTAACTGTAACCTGTAAGATGAAGTGAACCTTTCCTCCCCTAAGTTGCTCTTGGTCTTGGTATCTGTCACAACAACAGAATGAAACTAGAGGAGATACATACCCAATTCTTACAGAGCTCAAATGATGCCACTACATGGCCAGGGTGAAGAACATGGAGCCCCAAGGTGTGGTGTTTTCCCTACTGGCATTTGTTCTTGCTTTTGTCCAATTTTTCCACAAAGTATCTTCTGCCTTGCTCTGTTAAACTGTATGATGGAAGATTCTAAGTTTCTTTTTATTTAATGTGGGCTCACAGTTAATAGATTTCCTTGAGTCTCATATGAGAATTTTTTTTTTAAGAAAACAGTATTAGAACCAGTAAGACTACGGGGATTTTTGAAGTTGAACTGGATGCATTCTCTTTTATAAGATAATCACATGGCTTTGATGGTTAGGGGTGAAATATCATAGTTTGAATATGAATGTCTCCCACAGGTTCATATTTTGAATTCCTGTCCCTAGATAGTGGTCTCCCAAGTATTTGAGGTGGTGGGTACTTTGGGAGGTCAGGTCAGGTCTGACTGGCAGGAGTAGCCACACAAGGCAAGTCTTTAAAGGTTATGCATGCTACTGTCCCTACCTGGTTTTCTACTGTTTGGGCCATGCTAGCACCTCACACGCTGCTATCACAGACAGAGACTCCCCATGCTTTCCCAGTTTGATCATCTTTCTTCTTCATGTCCTGACATGTGTTATAAATGGGTTTGTCCCCACTGCCATTTCCATCTTTCACTCACCAGAGCTTAAGACCAATCAGCCAAAACCTTGAAGGCTGTGAGCTGAAACTACCCATTTTAGGAGCAGCGTATTATCTGAAGCATTTTTTAAAATAACAAAAAGCCAACTAACACAGAGGCTTTTTTACAAGCCTGGTCTCATATTCAGCATAGCAAAGATCCTTGGACCTCTACATTCCCCCATGCCTGCACATGCTTAGTGACCCCTCATGTTCTCCCTAGACCTAAGCTCCCATTCATAAGAGTCCCAGCATATGTAAATCCTATGACCATGTGATGGTTTAAATGAGAATGACTCCATAGGCTCATATGTTCTTAGAATGTTTGGTCTCCGGTTGGTGGAACTATTTGGGAAGGATCTGGAGGTGTGGGAAGGTCATTGAGGATGGATGAGCTTTGAAGTTTCAAAAGACACACAATATTTTGAGTTAGCACTTTGCTTTGTGTTTGTGGATCAAATGTGGGCTCTCAGCTGCTGCTTCAGCACCATCCCTGCCTGCCTGTCACTGTGCTCAACCCTACAACGGTGACAGACTTGAGTCATCTGAAACTGTAAGCCACAAATAAACCCTTCCTCCTGCAAGTTGCCTTGGTCATACTTATTTATCACAGCGATGGGAAGTAACTAAGACAGACCACTTGTAAGTGGGTTTATATTCCAAGCACTGTGACTAGAATGGAATCGTTGATTCTGGCAGCCATCTGAGCTGTCTCCCTGGGAGCCTGGGAAAGTCCAGGGTTTCTTTGCTCTCTGGATTCCTCTTCACTGCTCCTCCAACTGTCCTCACATTTTAGGGGTTTAACAAGACCAGGCAAAGTCTGAGCTGAGTGACACCTTCCATTGCATCAGACAAGCAAGGGTGACAAGGGCTCTATCAACTGCCTGTCACAAAAGCCAGAGAGGAAAAACAAAGGGCTTTTGCTAGACTGGAATTGTATGCAAATTACCATTTTTTTTAAAACAAAGGAATTTGCAAAAGGAACTTTACAGCTTGGCATGAGTGACAGGATCTCTGTCCTTGGAACCCTGTGCCGTTGAGTCACCATCCCTCCCAACAGCATAGTGACACTCAGCTTCAGCATTACAGATGGGTGTGAAAGGGGAAACCTTCAACACCGATGAGCACAGGGGAAGAGAAAATGCTTAGGACTTGGCATATAGGAGACTCCTGAGAAACACCAGCATCGGACTTAAGGAAAAGGGTGGAATCACTGACTGTGGTAAGAAGAACCACCTTCCTCACTCCCAGCACAATGGGCTATGTTTTGTTCATTCACTAACTATTCTGAAAAGGTGCAGGTCTTGCCCTGTGTGCAGAAGTCAATAGTCTGAAGGTGTCGGGAATTCTGCCAAGTCAGAGTGTACCTGAGGGAGAAGGGAGCTCAGAAAGACAGGCCTCCCCTTCAAAACACTGACACCTCATCTGTTGTAGGCAGCTCTGGACAAGTCCTTGTCACACAGACATGCCCCTTGTCCTCAGCTGTGCAACATCCCAGACCAGTTCCGAGATGCTAACACGGTCCGAGGTGGAGCCTCCCTCAAGTCTGAGATATGTCTCCCCCATCCCAAGGGAGAATTTCCCTCCATCTGCTTGTGCTACCCGCATTGGCTAATGTGCCTCACCTTGGGGTTGGGGCGGGAAGCAAGACTGGTTCTGGATCTTGAGGAAAAAGTCTTAGTGGTTGACGTAAGTGTGCTGCTCAGCTGCCCTTTCCCCCTGAGTCAGCATCCCTGGTCCCCAGGAGGAAGGTATAAATTCCTGTAGACAGGAACCATTGTAACACTCTCAAGGGGTACCAACCCAACCCAGAGTGGGCTAGGAAGGTGTAGGGTCCAAGAGAATGCAGGCCAAAAACACATACAGCCATGGATGCCAAGGGCCTGTGGTCCTCCAGGGATGAGAAGGTGCTCTGGCCAAAGGGCAGAGCCAGAGCAAGGAGATTAAACAGCATCCTTCCTCCTGTCCAGAAACTTCATTGCTGCCAAGTCTGTGCTCGTTGGTCCATGTGTAACCACGCATGCTCAGGAGGACCAGGAAGGGCAGAGCAGGGCCACTGTCGCTGCTCTGAGGAGTGGAGGAAGAGTGACGTTTTGACAGCAGATGCTGTCCCAGTTTCATGAGAAGCAGACGCGTGCCTTATGCGTGTGGTGATGAGCATGTGTAAGAATGGAAGAGAGCTGGGGTGCCTGCAGCTTGAGGCCCAGTACTCTGCAGCTTCTTGCTCTTCTGAAATCAGTTCCAAACCAGTGGTGCATGTGCCACTGTCCGGGATCATCCAGGATTGCAAGTCTGCAGGTCTGCAATGCACTGAGCATTGGACCCAGCAGAAGGGAGTTGTGGGTAGAGAGCACTCTGATCCTGGGTGAGAGCTCACTACATCTGTCCACCCCAGACACTAGGGTTTTCAAACCCTTGTTCTACGACCTGCACAGCCAAGGAGAAAAGAGGGAGAGAGTTCCCCAGCTCAGGCTCCTTCCTGCAACCATGAAAGGAAGAATGAAGGATATCTCTGGAGCCACCTTCTTGTGGGAATTTGCCTCAGATGGGACCCTTCAAGTATTCAGGCATTTTTTTTTTTCATAAAAAGGCCAAAGGACACAAGTCTTTGGATAAGGGTGTGATGGTGAATGGGTACCAGCTGTCAGCACCACTGTTTTATATGTAAGTGTCAGGGAGTTAAATCTCTGCCAGGTATGTAAATGCAATGAGCTGTTAGAACCTTGGAGTCCACATCTGCAAGGTGTGTTGCCAAGCCCTTGGCGGGTTTCCCTGACAGCAGAGAGAGCCCCGTTGCCAGCTAGCTATGGCCGGTAATCACAGAACTCCACCTAGACCCTGTGAATCAGGGTAGGAGAAGCTACACAAAACAGACCTGCTGCCACGAAGAGAAAGGGGGGCTGCCTTCATGAACTCAGGGTTTAAATACATTTGAGGAAGCCTGAATGCTCAAGACAAAGGGGCAGTGGGTGACATGGCACGGAGTCCCTAGCATGGTCTGTGCACAGAGGAAGACACCACCGAGGACTGTTATCTACATGACAGACTTGGGGGATCTGCCATGCAGAGCTATCACAGGCAAAGGCAAGGTCACGCTGCTGTGTGGAGGCAGCAGACAGTCCAGCTGTGGAACCTTGGTACCTCCCAACATCCCCAAGGACCCACACCCTCAGCTCTGATGACACACCCTCCCAGATGCCTCAGGCATGAGATTGGGAGCTCTGGCAATCCATACCTGCCTGAAAAGCTCCAAGACTGGCTTCCGGGAAGCGAGAACTGGGAAACAAGGAGCTCCCAGAGGTCCTGACCCTCCTGTGGGCAGCAGAGGCACCAGAGAAGTGAGGATTCCATCCTGGCCGGGCTACAGTGCAGCACTGACACCCTAGACATCAGCTTTGTCTGAAATGGAGTGAAAAAGTGCTGGCTTCCAGGAGACGTCAAAGATCTTCCAGGATAGAGTGAAAAAGAAGCAGCGTCGTAGAGGCAGAGTGCCCAGGATGCCCTTGAGATTTCAGGAGAAAAGAAAGCTGCTCCCTGATTCTGCTATAGTTAATCTGGGTGCCCACAAGGCAAACATTTACCTTCCAAATTAGGATGCTCTCTGTGTAAGGCAGGACCGAATCTAGACCTTGATGGTGGAGTATAAACGATGCAGGCATCAGGGGGTGGAGGAGGGGAGTCCAAGGGGAAGATCCTGGTGTCACACAGCCTCAGGCTGACCACAGAAAGACAGCTACAATGGCACTGGGTTTCAGAAGAAACAATGATGCTGTGTGAGGGGCTTGCTGTGTGAAGTTTCTGTTGTATGAGTGCTCAGTGTATGAAGTGCCATTTTGTGAGGTGCTCACTGCATGGAATGCTCTCTGCATGAGGGGCTACCTGTAAGAGGTGTTTGCTATGTGAAGAACTGCCTGTAGGATACGCTCTCTTTGAGAGGTGCTCCCTGTGTAGGGTGCTCCCTGTGAGAGATATCCACTCTGTGAGTGTGTTGGTTTGAAAGAAAATGCCCCCAAAGGGAGTGGGACTATTAGGAGGTGTAAATTTGTTAGAAGATGTGTGACACCATAGAGATGGGTTTTGAGGTCTCATATATGCTCAAGCCACACCCAGTATTTCAGACCACTTCCTGTTGCCTGTGAGTCAGTTCATAGACTCTCAGCTACCTCTCCAGCACCGTGTCTGCCTGTGTGCCGCATGTGCCGCCATGATGATAATGGACGGAACCTTAGAACTGTAAGCCACCCAATTAAATGATTTCCTTTATAAGAGTTGCCGTGGTCATGGTGTCTCTTCCCAGCAATAGAAAGTCTAAGACAGTCAGTTAGTCCCTATGAAGATCCTCCCTGTAGGAGGTGCTCCCAGTAGGAGATGCTCCCTGTAGGAGATGTTACCTGTGTGGAGCTGCTACAAAGGTTGAAAGGATAACGTGATCTGATTACACTGGAAGGAAGAAGAAAGGAGGGACAGAGAAGGTGACAGGAGTCCAGCCCTCACCAGTGGGGAGGATCAGCTGATCATCATGACAGAAATACCTGTGGGATTGGTTAACCCGAAAAGCAGACATTCCACTGGCTACTTCTATCCCAGGAACTTGGACCCTTAAGACTCACATATGTAAGGGCTTGGAAAGCAACCGGGCCAAGGAGAAGCTGAAATCAATGTGGCTATTGCACCCAGCACTGCAGGGTATGGGAGCCCTGTGTTGGGCAGCAAGGACTGGAGCTGGGACGGCACAGAGAGCCAGAAGGTGTGAACTGGGTCAGGGGTAAACAGTATATGTGTAAAACAGCCCCTTGGGGTCAAAGAAGTTCCCCTAGAGAGACACAGCTTTAAGCATCAGCACCAACACACAGTATCTCTTGGGCTCTTAGCATCACAGCCTGCTTAAGGATAGCATGGCCTGGCAGGCTAGATCTTGTGGGGCAGATCCTCAGGGCCCACTGGCCTCTGCTCTTGAGAGTTTCAGCAGGAAGGATAATGGGAGAGTCCCACCATGCTTGCCACCCCCACTACTTGGGAGCCTGGCACCCTCCCACAGCAGCTATGGTGGAAATGTGGGTTACCAAGAGCTCAGATCTGCTCAGCACCACCCAGCCACTAACACTTCAAAGGCTCACAAGACAAGCAATTCTGTCTTGCTCCCGTGTCTCCTCCTGTCAATGTGTTGACCGCCCTCCTCGTCTTTCTGGCCTTTTGGATGGCATCCTAGTTTCATTTCTGCTCCTGTGATTAAAAAAAAACACCTGGGAGGGGGGATAAAAAAGCAATTTAGGGAAGAGGAGTTTATTTAAGGTCATGGTTCCAGGTTACAGTTCATCACTGTGGGGGAACCAAGACAGGAACTGGAAGCGGCTAGTCACATCCACAAGCAAGAGCAGCAAGAAAATAAAGGCCTGCGTGCCCACTGCTCTGCTTTCTCCACTCCTAAACAGTTCAGGACCCCAAGCCAAGGAATGGTGCCACCCACTTCTAAGATGGGCTTTCCCATATCAATGACCATAATCAAAATAATCTCCCGCAGACATGACCACGGGCCAACCTGATCCAGACAACCGCTCATTGAGACTGTCTTCCCAGGAGATTCTACACTGAGTCAGTTTGACAATTGAAACTAACCACAGCTGGAGAAGCCCTGAGAGATGGAGCATGAGCTAAGCCCCAAAGTCTACTGGGACTTAGCATGGCCCTTTGGAAGCCCAATTGCCCCAGACCCAGGACTTTCAAACCAAAGAAGCTCAGATTTTCACAATGAAGCATCAGTTTCAATTGAACGACAAGGAGATGTCCACCCTCAGTCCCACACATTCTACCGTTGAGCAGAGGCCACTGGCATAGAGTGGTCTGTGTCCGGGGTGAGGGGCTCTTCTCCCGCTGTCCCTCTGCCAGTGACAAGCCCAAGACAGCACTCTGCCCTCTGCCTCCCCTGTGATTCAGAATCTCTACAAGAATTCTGCTGAGAGAACATGCCATCTTATCTTTGCTGTGCTGGGGAGGGGGTGGATAGACTTTCTTGGGAAAGCTCTGCCCAGCATGACAATGCCAATCTCCCTCAGTGCTCTGTCCATATTTTGGCCAGTTGTTTCTCTTTCTGGGCTGTAAAGGGACTCACTTCTGGGTGCCTCTTCCGTCAGCAGGCATGTCTCAGCCACCGTTTCAAGGTCCACGTAGGTGCTGTCTTCGTTTCTAGACTTAATCAGCTCTCAGGATGTCTCTGGATTGACAACTCAGTCCTACCTCGGGCCCATCAGCCTGTCTTCACACTCCTCCTTTCAGCCCCGTCCTGGTCCAGCCCTGTTATCACTGAGTGTTGGTTCTGTGGATGCCAGTAGCTGCTCAACTCCCTGCTACTCTAGCTGTCCCCAGCATGCTTTTTGACTGCATCTTGGCATCTGACAGCTAAGCTGCAATTGTTACGATGCCTAAAAGCAGTCAAGCCCTGGCCCTTCCCACTAAGGGCAATGCCAACGAATTCCATCCCAGGCCCAGGCCTCACTGCAGGTGACCCAGCAGAAGCCATGGTCCAGCTGACTCAGGAGAATGTGTCTGGCTCAGGTTAGAGTTAGCAGACCTGAACTGTCTGTCCTCTGCATCTCTGTCCACACCTGGCTTAGTCCAGGCTGGCCAAGTGCCTGAGGCCATCAGCAGGTCCATTGTGCACTGAAGCACTGAACCCTAACCCCACCACAGGTAGGACATAAAACCGCAAGTGCTAACAGGCTGTCCACACGGCACAGTGCGTGTGCCTGGGAGTGTTTGCATGCATCAGACTCAGATGGCCACTTCCACAGCTGGCCGCTCGCCTTTCCAACCACACAATATGGAATAGTGCCTCCTCTATGGCCACACTTCCCTCCCTTTAGCAACAGAGGCCATGGCAGTTTCTAGTCATGGTCCAGGTGTCCCCCACCTCTAAGCAGCTGACTTCCTGTGGGAATCTTTGCTCATTCTTAGAGCACTTCCCAGAAGCCTGGGGCCAGAAGACAATCCTGACAGTTCTGCATGTGATGGCCTTCCTGGATTCCAGGGCCTGGTCACAAGGCTCGTGGGTTCTGGCTCAGGACTTAAGGGATGGAGCCCTTTGGCATGTACTCAAGGCAGTGGCAGTGACAGCACACGGGGTGGCGTCTTAGACGACAGCGGGAGCTTGTCGCTTTTCCACACCTTCGTTTTCATTCGTCTCTCTCGATCCTATGACAGTTTTGCTTTTTGTTCATAAGGTAAAAGCAAAGATTTGGACATGGATTAAGCCAACAGCGAGGGGAGATGAAAGCAGCCAATGCGGAAAGACACACCGAGCAGGGCACCTGCTAAGAGAAGTGGGGCACCCAAGGGCTCTGTCAGGGTCTTAGCCCTCCCAGCCCTTTGGTAATGGAAGCTCTGATGTTTGACAGAAGAAAGGCAGCCTCAGGCCAGGACATTCTTAAGTCATCACTTAAAAGCTGTGGCTAGTGCCTTTTTCTCGCTTGCAAAGATTCTGTATGCTGAACTGAGGAAAATCAGAAGACAGAGGTAAGCCAAAAGAACAACTCTATCTGCCGCAGGGGTCCCTGACAGCACCTCGGTCAGAAGCCCTTCCTGGAGCTTGCACAAGGTCATGAAAAACACTTGCTACACAGCGTTGGCCTTCACCCGAGTCCTCAACAGCTGAAGGAAGAGGCACTCCTCGTCCAAAATGCTTCCCCTATTCTAGCTCTTTCTCCTGTTTGTGTAAGACCCCCAACTTTAGAAAAGGGCTGGCATTTCAATCTGGGCGTCAGTTTCCAAGGTTATTTACCAGAAATCGCCCCCAAACTGGTGGGTTTCTGCCACATTCTAACGACTGTAAGTGTGAAGTCTGGGGTGTCCACCGCTCCCTCCAGAGGCTTTGGGGAAGAACGGTCCTTTCCTCTTTCTGCTTTCCAGGAGTCCCCAAGCTCTCTGCAGCTTTAATATGGCCTCTAGTGTGCCCTGTGTTTCCCCTCTAAAGTCAGAGCAGGGAGTGGTGCTGGGCTGAAACCCCGAGGACCAAGCCGAGAACTCATCCTCTCTGAGCTCTGAAGCAAATACAGCAGTCTGACGACAAGTTAGTTCGTGGGTGCCACTGGGCACCAACGTTGGGTGTTTTTCCTTTTCTGTGACCCAGGTGCTTCCATGACTGGGGCATCCCCTGCCAAGAAGGCAATGCCAGTGGGTCAGTAAAGGGTGTGGAGATAAATTACTCAAGAGACAGTTTTAGGGAACAGCATCTACGTTGTTGTACATGAACAACTACTTACATAGTGGACGCTAGTGGACCATGTTTGGTGAGCACATTACCACAGATTGGACGGTGAGCGCATATACCACCTCCTCTACCGCCACACTTCCCTCGCTTCAGTAACAGAGGACATGGCAGTTTCTAGTCCTGGTCCAGGTGTCCCGCACCTCTAGTGGCAGCTGACTTCCTGCAGGAATCTTCGCTTATTCTTAGAGCACTTCCCGGAAGCCTGGGGACAGAAGACAATCCTGACGGTTCTTCGTGTGGTGGCCTTGGCGGCTTCCAGGGCCTGGCCACAAGGCTCATGGGCAGAAGCAGCATATAAAATGAAGGGTGCAGAGTGCAGACTGGCCAACCAGCCAGCCACCAGCTACTCAGCTGCCTCAGAATTCAGTGTTCCTACTTCAGGGGCACGGGGCACCATGCTTCATATTTAGAAGGCGGCCAGGTCATGCCTGCATTTTCTCCTCCACTGAGGGGGAAAGATTGCCTCAGGCATTGCTCTCCATGTTTGATATTCTCTCAGGCCTTATTTTTCTGAGATCATTTGGAGTCCCCATGTGGCGTCTGTAGGTTCTTTGTTTCATTTGGAGAATTCGTAGGGAGAGGTAATATTTTATTTGTATATGTTGTCTATCTGTCCTTTGTAACTCATGCTGGGCCGATGGATGCTGGCTTGCAGAACCAAGATGAGGAGTCATTCTGCCCTGGCATTTGCACTCCGTGGAGCCAGTCGCTGTTTTATAAAATGAAGTGTCACTGGAAGCCACAGCTGTCACTTAGAGCAGGGTACAGGTTGACCTCCACATTGGCAGTTGGTCAGGAGTAGGATCACAGCCTTACAGAACAGATCTGGGGAGCCCGTTCAGCAGGCAGGGATTCTGTGAAGGGGCTCCCTGAGAGGACCGGGTGCCAGCTCAATGTATTGGCTGTTATTGGCTGACGGTAGGTTGAACTGACATAGGCACCTCGGCCGCCTTTCCTCATGTGTCTCTGTACACCCCCAAAACTCACCTTATAAGGGCATTGCCATTAGGATCGCACTCTAACCCACGTGATTTTACATCTCTGAAGACTCCAAATCTGTGATTCTCAACCTGTGGGTCGGCACCCCTTTTGGGGGTGAATAACTCTTATACTAAAGTGGTTCATTGAAGGGGGACAGATCTCCTGCATATCAGATATTTATAGTATGATTCATAACAGTAGCGAAGTTACAGCTATGAAGTAGCAGTGAAAACAATCTTTTGGTTGAAGGTCACTGCAACACAAGGTCACTGCATTAGGAAGTTTGAGGACCACTGATCTAAACAAAGTCACATAGACCAGGGTTTAGGACTTGAACCCACAGTACTGGATGCAGAGAAAATTGCTTCCAGTCCTTCCCTTCCATCCACTGCCACCAGCAGCGTGCCTGGGGTCCTTGGGCTCAGTCCCATGAGAAACCTGATCAACGAGGTGGTTTGGTTAAATCTGAAACGTCTCTCCGAAGTCTGGTGTCTAGAATGCAGGTTCCTCAGCTGCTGATAAGATTTTGAGAGGCTGTGGAGCCTTCAGGAGGCAGGGCCTCATTGGTGGACCTGGTCACTAGGTCAGGTCTTTGAAGGTCACAGTTGGGTCCCGACTCCCTCCCTGCTTCCTCTCTATGTCCTCTCCACCATGAGCTGAGCTTCTGCCCCAGGCCTTCTCTGTCATGATGGATGGAAACCCCTGGAGACCACAAGCCAAAATGAATGTTTCCTCCAAGCTGTCCCTGTCAAGAACTGCGGTCACAGTGACACAAATCAGCTGGCTCAGAAGTGGCATAGTTTCATCTCAGCTCTCTTGGCATCGCTGTCCTGGGTCCACTCGCCTTGAATTCACTCTTGGGTGTCGTGTGATAAGCAGGCAACAGGAAGCTGTGAGGACACGAGACAGATGACATGAGAACAGAATCAATGACAGCCAAGCCTATTTCTCCTATGACTTGTTGGCTCGTAGTATTTGCTTTGGCAGAAGTAGGACAGTGGCCGTTGGCCTGCCTGCCAGAGAGTGCAGCTCCCACTTCCTTTCTGGAAGGCTGGAGAATCAGGACTCTGCCAGGACGAGGATTTCGGCAGAAATGCTGATGCAGTACAGAAAAGTCAGGGCTCTGGATTTTATGTGGTCTCTGATGTTGGTTCAGGCTCCTTATACATGGAGCAGCAATGAGCAATGAACATAACAGAAGGCTGCTCATTCTGAGCCCCAGACTTCAGGAACCCTGACTTTTCCACTGTTGGTGCTCTGGTCTTCCACATCTCCCTGCTAAGAGTCCCACAGCCCTGGAACCAAGGCTGGCCTGCCCCACATCTGCCTGCATAGCCATCTGAGGGACACCCCACAACAACCTCACTGGCCACTTTTAAAGAAAAGACCAATGTCCTGAATGCCCTCTGCCTAGGCTCCTGCTCACACCTATAACCAAGCCCAACCCTTTGAAATTGTCCCTTTTGTCTTGGGGCTTTTATTTCTGCCCCTTTGGGCTTTTGTAAAGGCTCCAAGGCAAAAGATGCTTATCTTAAATGCTGGCACTTTGATGTTCTCCACTCCTGCCCTCCTTACCTTGCTCTGTTCCCCTACAGCTCAAGCTAAGGACAAAGCAGATCACTTTGTGAGATGCTGTTTAGCAGTATTGGAATACATGGATTGTTCAATGGCTGTGTTTTGTGACCACCACACACACTCACACACACACTCCAGGGGACACCTGCAAAACTTAGCCTGTGTCCCAGGTATCCAGATGGGTTGAGATAAAGGGTGTAAAGGGGAAGGAACCCAGACTGCTGTAGCTTCTTGGGGAGGACTGAGGGCAGCCACCGGTCACAAAGGGTAATTGAAGAGCTGCTGGCTGGAGCACAAAGCAGCAGGAACCAGCTGCACTTCTCTTGTGACTCTGTCCTGTGCCTTCCCTAGGCTGGCATTTCCACACTGTCAAACAGACTCAAACCCCAGAACTAGACAATGCTGCCAGCCAGGGCTCTCACCATATTGCTGGTCAAAGACCTAGCATGCTAATGCCAGGCTAGACCACAGATGTGAGTTTAACCTGAGAGCCAGTTCAAGGACACACATGAGTATTGACAAAGCTGGCAATCAAGGACCTATTGTCAGGTCTGCCAGACCAGAGCCATGGGGCCTGGCACCAGGCAGACAGACTCCCTTAGGTCTGTGATTCTAGAAAAGTCATGAAAACAGGAAGAAGGCAGAGGCATGACCACAATAGCCAGGGACATATGGCATATGCCAGGCAGACCCCTAAAGTAAAAGGGAGTCTAAAAGCTCCGGAAGAGGCTCTCAAGTGAAAGGGCCCACGTGGCCTCAAGGAGACTCTGACTAATAGGGGGTACTGCTTCTCTGTCAGGTTTGTGTGGACTCTGAGGTGTGCTGGTTGAAAGAATGGTGTGGGGGTTTTGTGGTGGTGATTTGGTCTGGGGTGGGTTTTTTTTCTATTTGTTTGATTGTTTTGTTCTTGTTTTGTTTTTATCTCTTCCTCATAGTTTAAGTGAATGTTACCACGGAAGATACAGTTTGGTGACCAGCATTCCTTGTGGGATATCCTGTTGTTTTTCTCTTGCGAGAGGAGACAGACATCCCGCACACTGTAAGCGTTGGAATAGGAGGTCCCTCCGCCAGAGTGTGGTAGGCAGCAGGCCCTAGGACTCGGGCCTGAGGATCTATTATCCCTTGTTCTCACAAATGCTCGTATTTTCTACTTTCATCTGAGAGAAAGAATTGCCAAGTGAGAGCAGAAAATCTCTCTGAACCCTGAATTCTATACCCAGGCGGACTCCAGACTATACCAGGAACTTGAGTAGCCCCACCCTGAAATTCATCCTTTCTGCTGAGGACACAGCCTGAGGAAGCCGCTTTTCACCATGTTTAAAACAAAGTTACAATGAATACAGAGTAATCTCAAAACCCTAAAATGGCATAAAGGGTGAGAAAACACCTACAGATTAGCAAACTTTAAGTCTGAGTTGTTGAATAGTGTCTGGGTGGCTGTTGTACGCACGCCCGAGATGGAGCCCCAGTGACACCATCTCAGGCTTCTTTCTGACACTCGACCTACTGTGCTTGGCTTAATTCAAGGGTTTTGATACACAGGACTTTACAATATCCAATTACACTTCTAGTTCAGTAATGTAACCTTTTTCTGGGGAGACAGACATCAGCTGAAAATACTTTGTGTCAAGAGATACCTTGTGTTCTACCAATTGGTTATCAAGATGGAAAGGTATGTGCCAGAAAAACACAAACCAGGGAACTAGTCTTGCGTGGAAGAGGGGAGCCAGGCAGCAACTCCTCAGTGAAGAAAGAGAACAGAGTGAAAACGAAGACAGGCACAGACATATAAAGTCTCCAGGGGTTTCTACCCCGGCCATGTTGAAATACACAAAACCACGTGAGCATGAATTTTTACTGTTGCCATTCACACACTCAGAAAATCTTTGTCTTAAATGTTCTGTTCAAGGTCGGGACCTTCAGGAGGGAGTACAGATGTCTCTTGAACAGCAGGTCATTGCCTCTCTGTAACCCTGTTAGAGGTGTCCCTTCTTGTCCCCAGCCTCTGGTTTCTGCCCAGGGTGAACATTTCAAATAAGTGGCCTCATCCACTTTTCCTGTTTCCTGTCTGGCTTCTTACCTTATGCTCAGTATTCACAGAGTTCACTACATTGTAGAACATAGCGCTACGCTCCCTCCGATGGCTGTAGTATTTCCTTCCACCCGTGGGTAAATGTCCCAGCGAGTCTCACTGTTTGGGTAGTCCTCTCCTTCCGCTGTGAGTTCCAGGGATCGAATGTAGGTCACCAGGCTTGCACCACAAGCACCTTTACTTGCTGAACCATCCCGCTGGCTCCGTGAATACATTTTTAATTCTCAGGCTGTGTCCTCAGAAGAATGGCCATTTTCAGGGCTGGGCTACTGAAGTTCCTGGTATAGAGTCTGGAGTCTGCCTGGGTATAGAATTCTGAGTTCCTGGAGATTTTCTTCTCTCGCTTGGCAGGTGTAGTTCCAGTACATTCTTTTTCTCAGATTACAATAGAAAATATGAGCATTCATGAGGACAAGGGGCAATAGGTCCCCAGGCCCCTGAGACCTAGGACCTACTGCCTACCACCCACCAGATGTGTGAGCACACCTCCATGGCTTTCCCTGCATCTGTGGTCTTTTTGCATGCTGCAAATACTGTTGGCCTCAGTTCCTTCACCATTCAGTGCCCACCAGGGACACTGAGGCTGGGGTTGCCCTTGACCCTGTCCACACTTACTGCTGTCCTGGTTGATGGGCTTTCAGTGTGGCTTTAACCCACGTTTCCCTAAGTATGCTGGCCATTGTCACAACTTTCCTGTGGAAATTGTTTGTGTCCTTTGCCAACTTTTAAATTCAGTTTTGCCTTCTTACTGGGGAGTTATGAGCGTTCAACTTATCTATCTCGCCTTCTCGATCGTATCTTGTAAACACGAAGAAGTATGGCACAACAGAAAGAGACAGGAGCCCAGACATAGCCTAAGGGAGGAACGGCTATGTCATCCACCCCAGCTGAACTGCAGCCCAGCCAGCAGGCCCCTAGGCTGCAGAAATGTCAAAGATCACCGAAGGAAGCACCAAGGCCAGTTGGGACTTCCAAGAAAAGCTTTTGTGCTAGAATCCCTGATCAACTCACTGAGTGACTGAGATAGACCATGCGAGGCAGTCATTAACGTCCCAGGAAGGAAAATACACTGTGGTACCTAAAACATTAGTACAAGAGAGCTTCCACCGAGGAGATAAGTAACAACTTCCCTTCTTCTTCTTCTTCTTCTTCTTCTTCTTCTTCTTCTT
>NW_026068130.1:1445873-1489606 GCF_014885135.2 Alexandromys fortis | reverse complement strand
GTGTGTGTGTGTGTGTGTGTGTGTGTAGGGGTGTGTGTAGGTGTGTGCGCGCATGTGTGTACGTGTGTGTAGGGGTGTGTAGGTATGTGTGTAGGTGTGTGTGTAGGTGTGTGTGTGTAGGCATATCACAGGATGCTTGTGGACTCCAGAGAACTACTGTGAGAGTCAGTTTCCTCCTTCTACCATATGAATGCGAGGGATCAAACTCCAGTCTTCAGGCTCCGTGACAAACACCTTTACTCACTGAGCCATCCCACTGGCCCAGACAGTAGGGCTTTAACAGGAAGAAAAGCCCAGAGAAAACAAAACATAAAACTCAAAGAAAGAAACGCAAACCATCGTTGGTCACGTTTTAAAGGGTCTAAATTCAGAGGAAGATGAAGAGAAGTGTGTAAGAGCTTGCCTGTAAAATTAGCCGAGACCCTGGAGATGGAATTTGCTGCTCGAGAGCCCAGAAGGAGGCATGGGCAGCATGTCGCCACTGGAGGGCAAATCAATGCAGGCTGTCTGGAAAGCAAGTAGGCAGTGCGCATTGCCGATTGTTTCTATTGACACTCCTCTCAGACACTGAGAGTGCAAAGGTGCTTTGAGCCATGTGTGACACTCCAGACACTGTCTTGTTGTCCACACATCCCCCATCCTGACAACTTAGACAAAGCCTGGCACAGCTGGGCATCAGAGCAACCTCAGGCCACTAGAAATGAATATGAGGACCAGGAAGGCTCTGCCCTGAGTCAAGTGATAGAAGCTCATTACTCCTGGTTTTGTGATTGCTTGTGCCGTCATTTTCTTACTTCTGGCCTTTCCTTGGAGGGGACAGTATTTTCAGGACAGTTATAAAAGAACGCAGGTAACTAACAGTGAAATCTCCCTTCAAAGCCAGTGTGTGCAACAAGGCCATGTCACTGTGAACATCCACAGTGCAGGTCACTTCCACCACTAGGTCAGCATCCTGGTGCTGCACCGGACACAGTCAGGTGACCCACGGCTATCCATGATGGGTAGCTGTGATCTAGTCCCTTAGAAGAGTTAGCAGAGGCTGTCCCTTACGTGGGTGGTGTGTGGCTGCTTTTCTGGTGTGAAGCTCAGTCCTGACCCGCCTACATTTCACACTGTCCCATCAAACACAACTGAGATTCCACTGTGGGTGCCAAGTAGCCAAGGGTGCTGGGTTACATTGTCATAGCCCAACACCCAGACCTGGGGCATTCTCCACAGCCAAGATTATTCATCCTCCATGAGTCAGCCAAAGATCTGGTCCCCACTGCGGACACTCAGCACCAACATGGGGAGCCATAAGTGCAGAAAGCCAAGTAGGGTGGGAAGTGGCTCTGACAGGCTGGAACTGGCTCATAAACTCCCCTCAGAGGTGGACACACTGCCTCTGCTCATGTCTCTTTGGCCAAGACAGTGAAGAGTCACAGGAAAGTCCTCTGGAGTACCTCTGACTGACCTGGTTCTCCTTCTTCACCTGCAGTCCTCAGGATGCTGTAGGATGCCATCGTGAATATGGTTCTATAAGATGCTGAAGGACTGGCAGAACAGCCAGGCCCTGTCCCAGTCCCCACTTTTGGGGTATCCAACAGCAGCCTGGGACAACAATTGTCGTGCCCTGTGGCATATACCCCCAGGGAAGTTGCTTCCCGGTTCCTCAGCAATCAAGGCACAAACTGACTGTTTGGAGACTCCCCTCTGCCACTCCCTCCTCCACAGTCTGTCACGTACCCCTGGGAGACTTGTCTCTGAAAGTACCTGCCACCTAGAATTCTGTCTCATGCCCTGGTCCAGGGCTCTGCTCTCCAGGTGCTGTTGACATCAGGAGTACATTGCGTCATTGCTGCAGCTTTCATCCTGCACAGTATGATGCACCAAGACCCCCCCACCCCGTCACTCAAATGCCCACATGCCGCTGCGAGTACCCACTATGTTCCAAGAAATCCAAGGGGAGGAAGTACAAAGTTGGTATGTCTAGGATGCAGAACCTGACTTTGAAAAATGCACTGGAGGGTCTCCTGTGAAGAACAGAGTAGTAGTGTTCATCTCTCGTCACTTCAGTTGAATTTACCAGGGGGTGACAGGGAAGGGAAGGACGAAGGGGTAGGGCAAAAGCCTCACAGACAGAACAAGACCCCAAATACAGAGAAAGCCAACTTCCTCAGGAGACATGCAACCTGAGGTTGAATTTGGAGTGAGTGGCAGACAGGAACTGGAAAAAAATCAAGCTGATTCATGCCTCAGGTCACTGAAGGGTTCACAGACCACAGGTAGGGCCACATCATCTTCTGTACATACCAAGCAGAGCGTCCTGCTCTCCCCAACCCTGTCCTGCCCCACTGCCCTGGCGCCAGGCCAGAGAACCGCTGGCTCGAAACACTGGGACAGAGGGTCGGAGAGTTCTTCAGAACAGCTTGTACACAGCCCCAGCTGTGTCATGCTGACAACAGGTGTGTTTGGTAAAAGACTTTACATGGAGACCACACACAGATTTTAACTAGGTCTTCATGTCAATAGCAAGCAAGTGGCTGACCTCCACTGTCCCTTCTTTGTTTATCTATGACACACAGGCTCTCACAGAAACCAACTCAGAGTTTACCTGTGTCTGGATGGCTAGCCGCTCAGAGTGGGCACCTGCCAAGTGCCCAGTAAATGGCGGCTCACCCTGTCAGAGAAACTGGATCCCCTTGCTTGGCCTCATCCATGGCACTATGGAGTAAGATGCTCTTGGCTCATCCTGTTTAAAATCATGGAACTGCCTTAGATGGCTGGAAATACTAAAAGGGACAGCTTGGAATAAAGGTGAAGGCCATGCATGCTCCTTGTTTCTGTGCCATTGCTCAGAACATAACATATAAGGGGTGTTGGGACTGGGACTTGGAGCAGAAGAATCAGAGGGGCTAGGGACCAGGGGGAGACCAGGTCAGGGTTGGGTGGGTCATTAGCCTTTCTGTGCATACATGTGGACTTGAAACCACGGGGGGTGAGTTGATTGCCCCCAATGGACAATGGCCATGTCCTCACCCCAGCCTGGGAAGAGACCCTTCCCTGGAATAAAGACTTTTGCAGCTATTTGGAAGTCTACTTGTTTCTGTTTAGCATAAGCCATACCTCAGGAGGTGCTATCTTGACAGATACACAGTTATGAAGGAGCTCTCTGGGGCCCCACTTTCCCCACACGTAAACTTGAGTAAGGTGGGAAGCAGCTTGACAAGGGTGTGTCAGAGTGGAAGGCAAGCGAAGTCTCAGTTGCAGCAGGTGGGTGTGGTTACGTGGCATATCCTGACCACCACTGAAGGACCGGTTCTGTGATAACTACAGCTCCCAACCACCCAACCACGGTCACATCAGGGTGCAGCAGAGAGAAGAGCTTCTTCGCCCATGACCAGGGAAGCTCCTCACTACAGACAAGTCTAACCCTCTCAATACACACACACATACACAGAGAGAGAGAGAGAGAGAGAGAGAGAGAGAGAGAGAGAGAGAGAGAGAGAGAGAGATCAAGTCAAAGCCAGTAGAAACCGGATCCTGGAGATCCCTGGGCTTGGCACAGAGCCTTTGGATGCAATGGAAATCAGAAAGCCCTTGCTGGGGAATGGGGTCACATCCCTGTGGGTGAAGAGGGATGCACACATGCATGTGTACCAGCTCTCACCTGGCAGACCCTTCTCTGGGTGTCCAGACATGGGCAGAGGTACCTGAGCTGAATCACTTTGGTCAGGGGTACTTCTGAAAGGTACTGAGCAATCTTTAAATAGGACTAGTGGACAGATGCTAGCCCCTCCCCCTAGTTTCCCTCCTTTTGGCCCACCCAGCTCTGGTTCCAGGAGTGGAGCCACAGCCAGGCTCTGGTTATCCCAAAACAGGTAAAAGATGCCCAGAGCCCAGTTTCTGTCGGGCCCTCCATCAGCATTGCTGCTGACTGGTCGGGTGAGGTCATGTGATACCCTTCCTGGGTGGGGGCCCTACTGGTCCTGAGGATCATTGTCCCTGGCTGCCTAGGGATGAATGGGACACAGTATGTGGGGTAGGGACCCAGAGACAACAACACACTGCAGCGGGCCCAGCTTCCTCCCCCTCCCCTTCCCCCTTCCATGCCTACAAGGCAAATATGGCCTTTCTGAGCCATCTGACCCCAGGATGGAGCCTGAGCCAAGGCAACAAAAAGACAGTGTTCACCACAGCCTGGTCCCAAGGCCTCCCAGTGAGATCACAATGGGGCCCTGAACAGGGAGCCTCAGCACTGGAGGCCCAGGAGGCTGTGACTGATGCCCATGGCCTGCCCAGAACAGGCCTGTCTCAATCTGAACACAGAAAGAAGGGCTCTCTGCTATCAGGTTAGGGGCCAAGCCTCAGGGCTGTTCCCTTGCCATGTCTCAACTCCCAACAAACCCTGAGCACAGAAGGGCATCAGTGCTTGACAGCCACGCAACCCTGTGGAACAAGGGGAGGTCTGCAGACAAGAGAGACAGAGTCGGACTGAGATTCAGAATCCATAGTATAGGGGCCAGCACTGGGGTAGGGAGGGGTGAACAAGTCCTGGGTAAGGCCAAACCTGTTGCTTGGTTCTCCAACCTCCTGAATCTGGCTCAGCTCCCTCCCATGTAAGGAAACCCACCTTCACCACACAAGTCCTCCCTGGTTACCATCACAGGGTAATGCTAAGCAGAAGCCATCTGATGCCAGGCCCCACCCAATGCGTCATCCTAACCCCCTCCTCTCAGAGGACAGACTGTTCCTTTCTTGTTATTGGCTGTCGTTTCTGGTTATTAAAATGGTGCTGAGCCTGGTTTTGACAGTCTCCGTCAATCTCAAAGGCCATCCAACCCCCTTTGAGACACAGGCCTCCCCACCCCCACCCCCAGTCACATGTCCAAATGTTCTTGTGCCTGCCCGAGTCTTAAGGGGCACATGGGAGGGGAAGGCAAGTTCATCTTTCCTGTCGCCCTTGTGCTTCTCAACCTTGAGCTGCGGGCTCCAGACACAGGCTTAGGTTGAGAGTCTTGGTCCCTCAGAGCTACCTGGAACTGGCCAGCAGGTTCGAGCTCCCCTTGCAGCCTCTGGTCTGGGATACTGTATGCATCCGCACAAACCCTTGTCTGCCTCCTAGATGCCCTTTGGGCCACACAAGGCTCCTACACCATGAGGAGCCTCTCAAGGGAGGGGCACTCTGATGCACTCCCAGGCCCCTTGGAGGACATGGAGACCCAAAGGAACATCCTCCTGCATGACAAGTGCTTCTCTTTCCTTGGGGCTGTGTGCCAAGCCCCCAGCATCTAGGAAGAAGGGTTGCACCACAAGACTAGGATGGTCAGACTAGGGGCCCCTACGGTTCAACAGGTGGGATTTGAAATAGCCACATAGAATACAAATCGGGGAACGTCATTCTCTCCGATCCACTTCAGATGTCAAGCTGGCCATGAGAACACAGCCGTGGCCTTTTACCATAGCTGAGTCAGCCTTTCACTTTGGAGGCCACGCAGCTGGGTGACACATTGTTAGTTCCCCACTAGCTTTGTGCAAGTATCATGCAGACATGTGGGCTGTGACCACGGTCACACTGGCGACTTCACGGAAACCCTAAGTTGCGGTAGCTAAACCACGGAGTCTTCATTGGAGCCCACAGATATCCAGAGGGTGAGCGAGAGGGGTCAAGGGATGGGCATCTCTGCACACTGGGTCTTGTACCCTTTGTTGCCCCACCTGTGAACAAGACTCTACCCAGCTGTATATAGAGGCCTGTTTTGTCCAAGACACTAATGCGGGGTGAACTCCGCCTGTCAATCACTGGAGCCTGTGTGTATTTCTTCCACGCCACCCTTGTGCTTTCTCAGCAGCTCAGGCCCTGAAGTCACTCGGATTCATCATAAGCTCAGACCAAGCCACGAGGTCAGAATATTTATGCAAGATGAGTAACTCAGCAGTTCCCAGGTTAAGTCACTGCCCATCTGCCTGCAAACCTCAAGGCCAGAATGCTATGCAGGAGAAGAAAACATCTTTTGAAACGGTGCCCAAGACCAATGGACAACTGCCAAACTTTAGCCCACCCCGGGCAAGCGGTAAAGCCTCTGCTTCCTTTGTTCTGCAAGCAGCAGCCTGCTCCCTCCATCTCTGCGTTCACTTCTCCCTGAGCTGAAGAGGCTCCTTAATCTGCTGGGGCTAAAGTCATAGCAATGGAGTCTCGTCCATCTGCTTGCAAGTCATAGCCCCATCTTACTTCTTCTGCTCTGCTCTCGCCTTGGACTTAGAGAGCAATTCTCAGCAGGAATCAGCCCTGCTAGGCCTCGGCCTTGGCCCCCCAGGTCTAGGATATTTTGTTATAGAGGCACAGACAAACTAGATGGAGACCATTACGGAGCTGAAGGATTTTCCCCTTCTACCCTGCAGGGGCTCCAGGTCCACTAGGGAGCCTGGGGGGAGGTGGGAGTGGAAGCTGGTCTCCTCCAGGGCAGCCTGAGGATGCCAGGAGCATTAGACAAGGGCTCCATGCCACCGAACACATCCTCAGGCTCAGCTCTGGGATGGGCAGGAGAGATGCCCCTTGGGTTTCTGGCATCTCAAGTGAGGGGCACCTGAGCCTCTGTTCCTAAGCCTGCTGTCTGTCCTAATTCTGCCTGATACAACCAGAGCCCCATCACTGTGGTCCTGACTCCATCTTGTCTGCCAGCTCTCAAGCCAATTGGTCTGACTCCAAAGCAGTGGGGTAACACTCCCTGTTCCTCTCCACCAGCCTTGCACCTCAACTCTAGGGGTGCCAGCCTACCCGTCAGTGAGTCGCCCAGGAAACTAGTGTATGCTGGTTAGTGCTATAGGACCCTACAGTGCACAGCTCACCTAACCAACCAGCCATCCTGAGTAAGGCCCATGCCCGGCACACCCTCCTGCTGTGGACGGCCCCACTGAAATGGAGGAACTCAGTTTCTGAATTGCTTCTGTGGTGCTCTTCCGCCGGAACAAGCACATTTCTAGAATGTTTGTAATCACGAGAGAAATGCGATATAATGATAAGGGGGTCATATAACTTTATATAAAGTATAAACCAAATCAGATCAAGAGGAAACCCATAAAGAACCTCAGGAGCGGTGTGAAAAGCAGATAGCTGGCGGCTTTGGCATCCCGTGATCGGTACCCACATGTAGCCCTGAAGGCCAAGGCAGAGGAAGTATGAGCTCCGCAACTGTTAGCACAGAAGCCCTGCAAGGCCCTTAGCTTCATCACGGTGATCGCTAGTTTCATGTCAACCTCACACAAGCTAGAGTCGTTTGGGAGGAGGGAGCTCCAATTGAGAAAGTGCTCCCACTAGACTGGCCTGTGGGCAAGCCTGTGGTGCATTCTCTTAATTGATAATTGATGTGGGAGGGTCCAGCTCACTGTGAGCTGGGCCACCACTGGGCTGGGCAGTCTTGGTGCTATAAGAAGACAGGCTGAGTAATCCGTGAGGAGAAAACCAATAAGCAGCTCCCCTCCCTGGCATCTGCATCAGCTCCTGCCTCCGGGTTCCTGCTCTGTTTGAGGTTCTGCCCTAACTTCCCTCAGCCACAGACTGTCACCTGGAAACACAAGATGAAATAAACCCAAGTTGCCTTTGGTCATGGTGGGCTTTTTTTTTTTTATCACAGCAATAGGAACCCTAAGACAATGTCTACCTGTAGTTTTGTTTGTTTTTTAATGGACCCCCACATTAGCCTGAGGTCATTCAAATACCTTCATGCTCTTTAAGGGGCCACTGAGACCCTCACCAATCACCTAGAGGAAATGATGCTGACATCCAGGGACGGGGGATGGGGTGGGGGGGACAGCGGAGTGGGGGAGGGGGATCAGAGGACACACACCAACAGTCTGAGCCAACTGGGACGTGGCATTCTCAGGGATAAAAGTTCAAGAACGACCATGAGCGGCTGGTGCTGCCGATGGCACAGGGCTCCTGGATGCCTGACATTCAGTTTCTTCGCTAGTGGATAGCTGCTGCTTCTGAAAACCCAAAGTCATCTCTCAGACCTTGCCATGCCAGCAACAGCACACCAGCCACTGGGCGTTTCAAAGGCAGCCGTCTACCTCGAGATGAACTGAAAGTAAAGCACACCTGATCTTGAAGGTGCGATAAACATGTCTCCTCTCTGAGCCGTCGTTTCGAATTGATGGCATACTGCAATGATAATGCTTGTGTCACGTCACTCCGTTCGTTTGTGGTGGGAATCTGTCGGCACAGCCATAGGAAACTGGTACTCGTGGGTGTATCTGCATCCATGAGCTCACCTAAGCGGACGATGCGATGCAGCAGGGGATTCAAACGGCAAGGCGGCTGTGCACAGCCCCGCTAGAGCGGGAGCTGCAGGCTGGCTAAGCAATAGGCGGGATGACGCAGGAGATGGCCAGGGCTCCCACGTCAGAATAGGCAAGCGCTCTCATGTGTTCCTGGCCAGATGCATTTGTTTCACATTACAGTGGCTAAAAAAGAAATCATGGAGGCTATGGCCCGTTCATGGTAGCTTATACCACTGCAACCATGTTTACTAATGCAGTCACTTCAGGAAAAGGGAAAAAAAAAAAGGAAAAAAAGGGAGGGGGGATGAACTACAGTAGTAAGGATGGCTCGGGAAACCGTGCGCACAAGCCTGATGCTCCGTTAGCCTGTCTGTAGACAGGCCCTGTCATCACGGCGCACTATTGGCAAGACGTTATGTCAAGCGCCTCTCATTGCCCTTCATGTGCAAATGGTTTGCTTCTTGTTAAAATCCAATCCTGGTGTGGGTTTCTCTCTGCAAAGCTCTTGATGAGGACGGGCTGCATCTGTTTTGAGTCTCGACTGAGTCTGTTTTGTGTCAGCTGCATCCCTTACTAAAATCAGCTCCTTCTGGGGCTCAATGAGCCTACATGTCTGCTGTGGGCTTTTGTGGCCTGGTCACATGAGTTGGCTGAGTGTGCCAGCCAGCAGTGTCAGTGAGCAAGCCCATGCCCAGCACAGGGAACCAGAGGCTAGATGCTGTTCTTAGCAAAATGCAAGCCACCGCAAGGCCATCCCTGTGGTGGTGGGAGGTGGCATCGGCTCTCTGCCTCCGGGATCCTCGGCCCCTTTGAAGTACCAGTATGAGACAAAGTGAAAAGGATTTGCGTCAAATGCGATCTAAGGGCATGTCATTCCTCGGTCTCCAGGCTGTGCGGCTCTGCGGCTGTTAAATTCAGACAGGCCTTATCGTTGATGAAAGGCTGGTCTGGGGGGATTAGTAATCAGGCACGCTCAGCTCTTCAGGAGAGCCTGGCCTTTTATTTCCTGGGAGTCCCCCCTCTTTTTATAAAGCCTTAAGGAGAGTGTGCAAACTTCCCAGCACAGCTGGCTTCCAGATGATTCAGGGAAGCAGCCAACACCACTGGGAAAGGACTGTGAGTATCCTGGGGACCAATGTGAGGAGCACCTCGATGATGAGAAGTAGTGGGCTCGGAGCTGTGGAGTAGGGAACCTGCAGGCAAGGGAGGTACGGAAGCAAAGCTGGTCCCGTGTGAATCCTACCAGCAGAGCCGCAGATAGGGCTCAGAGGGGCTGAGCTGTCAGCAAAGTTGCTCAGCCCCTCGACTTTAGGTCAGGTGCCCTGTCCCTTTGCTGTTAACTGGGCAGGCAGCCTTCTCAGCTCCCAAGAGCGATAGGCATCACCACTTAAAGAAAAGTCTGGATGTCAAGACCCATCTCTGCATCTTACTGCCAGTTTCTCTGTCACGGCCCTGCTCAACATTGCAAGTGAATGGTGCAAACACCTAACCAGGAAGCTGCAGCCCTTGATCCTGAGGCAGTAAAATTTCACATCTGCATTTCCGCTTGGCCAGGAGTCTTTTGGAAGTGGCTTCAGAGCTAGGTGTTTGTTCTTGCTTAATCGCGGCCTCCTCAACATTTGCGATGGTCTCTTCTCTCTCCGGGCTAGAGTGATTTTTTTGTCTTGTTTTGATTTGGTTTTGTTTGGCAAGATTTTTGTTTGCAGGGGTGTGGTTTTATTTTGTTTTGGTTTCTTTGAAACAGATCAAAGCGTTGGGAAAGGGGTTTTCCAGGGGTCACTGTTGTAATCACCTGGGTCTCTGTGTAGTTTGCATTCCCCTGTGGCTCTGAGAGAGCCAGGAGCTCTGGGCACATGGACACACACACACATACCATACATATCACATACATGTACATGTATACATCATACACACACAAAGCATATATCATGAACCTGTATACATCTCTCACACATGAAATACATATAATACACACACTCATATACACGTCAGATAGAACCAGTTTCTGGCTTTAAATCCAGGTGTACTGGTCCCATGAGGAGTACCCTGGGACCCTCACAATAGAAGCAATGCTCCCCAGACCGTCGAAGATGAGACAGTGTCCTAGGAGAACACTCCTGGACTAATAACCCCACACCTGTTGTGGTGGGTCCAGGCACTCTGGATGAGAGCATCCTGTATTCTGCAGGGTAGCTCTGCGTCCACCCAGCACCAGAGGCCTCTGAGCTCAGTCCTGGACCCCAGGCAGATTCACATCAAGTCCTCTGCAAGTCACCTGCTGAGCCCTCTCAGGAAGCTACTTGGCAGTGTCACAAAAGCTGCCCAGAGCTCCGCAGAATTTGCAGGTAAACAAAGAATGTCTCCCTTTGTGCCGACAGCTCTGTGTTTCAGACTCACAAGCTGCTTTTCCAGACGAAGGGCTTTTAGCCCTAAGCCCCGAGAACCAGTGGCTTGGAATATTAATCTTTCAGAGCCAGGGTTGATAGCTACTGCAAGTCCTCAAGGCTGAGGCTCAGCTGCCCAGGGCTTAGAGCACCAAGATCGAGCTCCATTTCCAGCTCTGGAGATCTGAATGAGGACCCTCAGCTCTCAGGTGTCCCTCTTGAGCTCTCTTGGAGCCCCAGCCTGATGGCTCATCTCCTACTTCTGGTACTTCATAGCCTCTCATGTGCTGTAGTCTCAGCTTCAGTGTGTCTATATGCCCATGCCTGTGGTCAGCCTCTGGAACTATTCCGCTGCCGCCACTAGAAGCCCCAGGGCTCTGTCTGCTCCTTGTGCAACCAACTCAGCCCACTCTACCCATAATGAGGACCAAAAGTAGGTAAGAGGCCACTCACGTGACACCTCCAATGGACCTGACCTCTGCAACACCAGGGGTCAGTACACAGAGAGAAGCCTGATTGTGTAGCATAAGTTGGGCATGCAACCTGTACTCAGAGTGTAATCCCACAAACCACAGCCTTGCATGGGTACAGCATCAGATTCTGCCAGTCATGAGCATCATTCTGCACAGATCATAGGCTTTTGGCTGAGTCACTGGGGAGGTGATCTTCCTCCTGTCCTGAGTAGCTGCAGGACAAGCAGCTTCATCTAGAGTTCTCTGGGACTTATGATTCTCTGAGTGGAATTGTCTAGAGCAGTCCTAATGGGAGAAAGTTTGTTTCTGGAGCAGAAGCACGTGACTCCCGCAGCTCTGTGGTTGAAGAAGCCCCGGCAGCTGATGTGCAGTCTCTCAAACCATTTAAAGCATTTAGGATGCCATGGTCCAGCCAGCTAAACAAAAGAGGGGCTGCTTGGTTGACAGCTCCCTGCTCAAGGGAGTGGGGCACAAGCGAGGGGTCTGGCAGACATCAATCAAAGGGTCAAATCATCACAGAGCTCAACAGCTTAGTTTATTTGAAGGAAAATGAAGCATTAGAGGGTGCTTACAATAAAGATAGGAACATTCTTAACACGATTTAACTGTGCTGAACTTGGGGCTGGAGACCTAGCTCCGTGGTAGAGCACTGACCTAGCATTATTGGGGCCTGGGTTCGATCTCTGGTACAGAACACTCTCAAGGGTGTTTCTCTCAATGGGTCTTTCTGTCTCTGTGCTTTCCAATCTCAGTTTCCCAAATGTGGAGGGGGGAGACTACAGACCTCCCACATACACACATCCTCTTGGGAACATTAAGAGTAAGGGCAGAGCGTCTGGTCTAGATGGGACAGGTGCTGGTAGACAGCTGGGAGCTACCCACATTGAAGCCCCAGTCATCCCAGTCATCCCCACCTACGCTCATGCTCAACAAGTGGAAGTTTCCGCTTGGGGACCGCGTTACAGGTTAGAACTAAACTATAGGCTGCTGGACAACAACCACAAAAAAAAAAAAAAAACCCTGTGAAAAGAGAGGTCTGCAAGGAGCTAAGACACCCTATGTGAAACAGAAGTGAATGACACCTCCCACAGAGGAACACGCAAGGAAAAGTATCCTCTCTCAGCTCAACCCCACCCTCCTCAGCCCTGCTATTTCTGGCTGCGTCTGCACCCTGGTTCTTTCCTCGGGTCAAACTGCAGGGTTTGCTCCACAGCTGTGTGAGCCAAACCCCTGCACATGATGCCAATGATGTCAGCCGCCCTGTGAGCAGCAGCCCCCAGAGGCCCAGTCCCCGCCTGTACCATGGCAGTCCTCTCTGTGGTTAGACAGTACCCTGAACTGTCTGTCTTTCTGGGACCCATGGACACAGGCTACCCTGGTGCAGCCAGTGATGGAAGCTGTTCCATCTCTCCCAGGGCATCCAATCATCTCCCCAGGACTTGCACCTGTGGGTCATGTGAGCACTCTGGACAACTAAGTCTGCAGTCCACGTGAGAGTGACAGGATGCACACAAATCCCCAACTTGACTGGCACCCAGACCTGAGGGGCTCCATTGTAGCACCTCTCAGCCTAACTGAACCCTCTGAGGATGGTGAGCCCATCCTCCAAGACCCCTGTTGGGTCTACACAAGAATTCAGCCTTGCGTTCAGGGCTGGGAAGCTAGAACATCCCAGGGTTACTTGGTAGTTAAAGGTGAGAAGATCTGGAAGCCCCAAAAGGGAGCCGGTGACCAGTTTGGCCCTAAGGGTGAAGGAGAGAGGTCAGACAGTGTGGTTGCGACGTGAAATGCTGCCTCGCCCAGCGTGGGCTAATGTAGTTGAACCCTTGGTCCCCAGCTGTTGCTGCTGCTAGGTGAGGTTGGGAAACCTTTAGGAAATGATGGATCCTTGGGAGAGGAGATGCGCCTCTGTGGGTGGCCTTTGATGTTTTAGTGCCCAGCCCCACTTCCTGTTCCTTCTCTGCTGTGCCATGTAAGGAACTAGTCTCAGGCTCCTACCGCCCTGCCTTCCCCACCACAGTGGACTCGAGCTCTGTGGAACTGTAAGCCGAAATTAAACCTTTCCCCTTGAGTTGCCTGCTTTAACCAGAGTGTTCGATCTAAACAACAGAAGAGAAACTAAGACAGACTGTCCATGAACCTGCTTCTGACACGCGGAGGCCCCTCTTGCCGTGATCATGGTCATGTTAGATAAGCCACATGCGGTGGCAGATCTCATGACCGGGATGCAGTGACCTCCCGGCTCTCATCTGCCCCCTCCTCAGCCCCTGGTGACCATTGCAGCCAGGTGACCTCTTTTCATAACTCCTAAAGCTGCCAACTTGCTCCTCCTACGAGAGGGAGCTGGAATCCCACCCAGGAGGGAGGCTGACCCAGCCCAGAGGATAAAGAAAGAAGACCAGGATTGTCAGGGGGTAGGATGGAGCTTTTCATACCCATCTGTAACTCTAGATCTAGGGAATCCACATGCATACATATATATGTGTGTGTGTATGTGTGTGTGTGTGTGCATAGGTGTATATATATATATACACATGTGATTAAAATATTAAAATTAAGTCTTAAAAAATCAGGGACAGACATTGAGAGATCCTGTCTCAAGGAACAACGCGCATAGTGTCCGGGCAATGACAAGACTGAGCTCTGGCGTCCCTCGTGCACACGCACACAAACTACCACTACAACCACCACACACAAAGACAGATTCAGAGACAGGTTTGCCGAGAAAGCTGACATGCTACTCCATGAGAGGGAAAGCCCAGGCATCCCCCCTGGGAGTGCAGAAAGGGAAGAGATATGAGATAGAAAAAAAAATCAACGTGGAGAGAGAGAGAGAAAGAGAGAGAGGAGACTGTGGGTTTCACATCTGTAGTCAAAAATCACAGGGGACAGTGAGGCAGAAAAACCAATAGCCCATAAAAGAGCAACAGAGAAGACCTCACAGTCAAGGGCACATGGATCACTAACAGGCAATACACATTCCCTTTAGGGTGTCAAGGAATTTGGAAGAGCTCATTCTAGATGCCTTCGGAGAAGCAGACCCCTGAGAGAACTGGTACCACAGTGTCACCTTGCCCAGCACACTGATGAAATGAGAGACAGGAGTGTCCTCAGAAACAGAAGAACTTTACATCTCTAGTCCTGCCCATCCTTGAGCCTTCATGCAAGAGACAAAAGCTCCTCAGACCTGCAATGCCCCAGATGACCCCACCACATCTGCCGGACTCACAGCAGAAATCCACTGCAGAGCACTGGGTACCAATGGGGTCGGGCTGCAAATGGCAGGAATGATATCCAGGAGGTGCTGGGAGTCACAGAGACAGCAGAGTTACAACCCGAGAGCTAGGGGAAAGCTTCCCAGGCCACTATGGCCCTTATCTGGAAAATAGCCAATGAGCAATGGGGAGGCTCCAATAGTGAGCCTCTCTGTTGAGACCCTGTTTCCTTGGACAGTAGGAACAGGAAGAATGATCCGTGTGAACGGGTACAAGGACATGGTTCAAAGGGACCTACCTGTTGGTATGTGTGTACATCTGCCTCTGTTGAAGATTGTTCAGAAAAAGAGGCCAGTTGCTGGGAAGGTAGCTCAGCTGGCAAAATGCTTGCCACTCAAGTATGAGGACCCCAGTGTCCCCAGAAAAAGCTCATGAGATGGTGCACTCTTGAAATCACGGCACTGAGGATGTGGAGACAGGTGGGTTCCTAGGGCACATTGACTAGCCGGTCTAGTCAAGCTGGAGAAATTCCAAGTCTTAGTGAGAGACACTGTCTCAAATACAAAGGAGTGGATGGCTTCTGAGGAATAACACCTCAGGTCAACCTCGACCCTCTAGATGCACATGCACGCACACACACACACACACACACACACACACACACACACACACACTTCCAGACATAGAATTTTTGCTTCGTGGGTTCCATTTTTAGAAATTTGTTATAAACAAATGTTCCCAGAAGAAGAAGACACGGGACCTAGAAAATGCTTCTGCCCCTTGTGTGGAGTCAAAGGAAACCATGTAGCCTCTGGGTTCTCAGTGTGACTTTCCAAGTGGTGCCATCCATTCTGCCTTAAGTGTAGACTCTGGAGTGGCCAGCTGAGGCAGACCCAGGTCACAACAATAAGGACAGGAAAGCTCACATCTGCATCCCCAATCAGCAGGCAGAGAGGGTACTGTGAATGGCATGGCTATTATAACACACACACACACACACACACACACACACACACACACACCGTGATAAACCTCCTCCCACAAAACCACACTTTCCCAAACAGTTCCACCAACTGGAGACCAAGTACTTAACAGTATGAACCTATGGAGGCCATTCTCATTCAACCACGGTAGGGTGTCAAGGGAAAAAGGCTGTGCCCCACCCACCCCACACCCTTCTTCCCAGTCTCAACGCTCATCACAGGTACAACGAGGCACCAGTGCAGCACAGGGAGCCCCCCAAAAGAAAAGAGTGGCAGTATGTCCAGCCTATCCTTGGAAGTTGGTGGGGGGGGGCGGTCCTGGTGCATGCTGTTCAGGTCCTGTAGCGCCCAGGATGACATGCTGTCCCTCAGTGGTGGTACTCATCAGCCACCGCCTTCTGAGTTTATCTTCCTGAAAAGCCTTGGGCTTAAAAGTAATTGGAAATTGATTTTTCTTTTACTCTGTGGTCCTTGGATTTAAAAGGATATTGTTCCAGGGCACAGCTAAGTGTCTTCCTCAGCCCTGCTACCCCCCAAGGACGATGACTGTCCTAGACCCCCTTCCCAACAGGGTCTCCCACCTGGGCCTTAGATACAGGAAATCTATACCTGCACGGAATTGCATTCCTGGTTCCGGTGCTCTGAATTCCCAGCCTTCTGAATGCTCATCACAGAGTCTTTTCCAGACAGGTCCCATTGTTTTCAAAACAGATCACAGTATCAGCTGGGACATTGTCCTTGTGTGTAGAGCCACCTTGCCCACCCTGGAACATCAGGTTAAATGACTCAGGTGGACAGCCAGCATCTGCTGGGTGGAGAATCCTTGCATCCATCCAAAGGCACTCTGACACCACCGAGGCTGTACCTGAGGCATCTTGGCTGCTGGAAGCAGAACAGTCACTGGCCCCCAGTTCCACAAGTTCATCTCACCTCACCACAGTGCTTAGATCCCTCCACCCAGAAAGCCCTCTCTTTATCCCCATTGGCTTGGCTGAGACTCCACAGTGGAGGGTCAACTGTGTCACAGCAGTACCGCAGGCTTGGCCAGCACTACACACACACACACACACACACACACACACACACACACACACACAGCTCACAGAGGCCTCGTGGCACCCAGAGGGCTCACTCCATTTGTAAAGAGGCTGTGGTTGTCAATCTCAAGTCTCAACATGAAATCTGGAATCACTCGGAAGGTGCCAAGGGCACGTCTGTGAATGACGATCTTGACTCACGCAAGGAGGCCCGACACAATGGGCAGCGCCATTCCCTAGCCAGCAGCCCCTGAACTGAATAAAGATGAGGAAGAGAGCTCTCTGCTTCTTAACCCCATGCACATTGCGGCCAGCTCGAGCTCCTACCACCAGGATCAGCCAAAATAAACCTTTCGTTCCTGCCACTGAATGTTTAGCACAGCAACGAGAAATACACAGGCCCAGAAAAGCTCCCAAACTTGCCCATCAAGAGGGAGGGTCAAGCAACTCCCAAAGCCCTCACTGCTAACCTTGGCTGAACTCGAGTCTGTAGACCAGCCCAGACTCAGAATCTCCAAGACACCCAGGATACCATAAGAGCACTGTGCCAGGCCCTACCCTAGGCCTCCCTCTTGGCCCTACCAAGTAGGAGTGATGAAGAGCTAGCTTGCTGTGAGAACAGAATTGCTTCCTCACAGCTCTTGAGGCTCCCGGCTCATCAGCCTGCTTATGGGTAATCGGAAGGGACACAGCTCATCCCTCCTGCTTATGTGGAAGCCTTTACAGGACGGGGAGCCAAGGCTTATACTCTGCCACCAGCAACCTCTCTTTGCAGGGCAAAGAGAACTCAAATATACCCTCTTGTACCCCACCATAGGGCCTTCCCAAGTCCACACTTCCATTCCCAGGAAGCTGGGCTCATCCTAACTGGGTCAACAGGAAAGGAAGAGTCTGGCCCTGAGTGTGGGCCAGGCAGTGCTGAGGCTCCAGCCACAGCCGTGTCATCTCACAGGCCTGAGTAACGGCTATTCTCTCTCCTCTGCAGGTCAGGACCCCAACTCTGAGAAGACCTCAGCATCCTGCCCTGCCCCCACTCCACACGCTGTCAGGACACAATATCCCAGGGGATCTGCCCTCCACCCCCACATCACACACAGATGTCTGCCTGTGCAGGAAGAAACCCTTGTGGTGTGGTGGTTCAGGCAGCATCTTGGGCGGTGCCCGCAGAATCTGGGGTGCAGTCGCAGCCTGGCTTGCTTAATTCAAGCCTGTGGGTTCCGGCTGGCCTGAGCACAGATGAGAGTTCCTTGGCTACATTCTGGCTTCTGGATGTTCTTTCTCCTCCACCCTGTGGCTTGGATGCCTCAAGACAGCCACAGCTCAGAGCAGGCCTTCAGGGCAGCATCTTCTTCAATGCTGGGTCTGGGGTGCTCAGTCTTCACAGGCTTTCCAGCCCAAGTACCCCGAGAACACTTGTCTCCCTCCCCAAGTCTGAGGAGCCTTCCCCGAGCTCTAAGGCTTTTCGGTATCATCACTTGGAATCTGAATCTGATTTTGGTCTCAGAGGCATGTGTGAGCTCTGAACTGGCCCCTTCATAGGAACTGAGAAACAAGGACACCCCTTTGCAATGCCCAGCCAACAGTGGTGGTCATGAACACAACGATACCTCTGTCGCCTTTGGCCACAGCTGTCAGGAGAGCTCAGGCTCAGTGGGGTCAGGAGCATCCCACCCAGCTTCATCAGTCACTTACGACCTTCTCCACTCTGAGATGAAAACCCTGAACCATCTGCCACAGACTCCAAAGCAGCCAGAGAACAGCAAGTTTGCCCCTCCTCTACCCTACACAGGCCCAGAAACCCAGGCTGTGCAGTCCTGGGAGTGTATCCAGTGACCTTTAGTCTTTTCTGAACTCAGAGGCCCCAGAAACCACATAGTCCAGGAAAGCCAGGACTTGCCAGGCCACACAGCCTCAGCCAGCTCTGAAAGGGGTGGACCTGCACGCATCCCTCTCCAGCCTTCTCTTAGGAAGAGGGTAACAACTGGCAGCCTCAGTCCTTGCGAGGAGGTACCATCTTTGGAAATAGGTTTGCTTGTCTCTCTGTGGAGGAGCAGGGATCACTTCCTTTCCTGCCTCTCCAAGGCCGGAGTGAACACGGTGTCTCCTTGAGCCTCAATCATGGGCACTGATGCTCCTGGGAGAAGCTCCACCCAATGCAGGGTGTGGAAAGCCCAATGCAGTGGGACAGGATGGCTCTTCCTAGGCTCAGGCTGCTGTGAGCCAAGGGCTGGATGGATGCATGCGGGATGGTGGTTAGCTTCTGGAGGCCTCGCAATTCCTCTGCGGGGATGAATCAGGAAGAAACTGACTCTTCGCTAGAGAGATAGGGATGAGACACACCCATGGCAAGCTGAGAGGCCCTCAGAAGAGTCTGCACTAGCAGGGTTGAGGAGCATGGAAGAATACAGACCAGCCCAAAGGAGCCGAGATTTGAAGAGGAAGAAGATGGGAGTCCGGGGCTAGTTAGCATCTCCCCTCCAGGAATACTCACTAGCTCACAACCGTGGAGGGCTGAGCACATGGCTAGCACTGTACTCGATGAAGAGAAAGCATTAAGTACACAGAACTGAGAATAAGTATCAGCCCTACCTGCTGGTTAGGTCACCAGGGAGAACCTCATTGTGTGGGACACCCAGGAGGGGCAAGGGTGGAAAGAGAGATTAGAGAACACATTTGGCCCCCCGACTCTGAGAAGGGACTCCGTGGTGAAATCGCATATTCCACACAGGAAACTGAAAACGCCGTGAGCCATGGAAGGCATGGCCTCCACTATGACATCAAACAAGGCTGATGGCTTGAAGCTCAGACCCAACATCTTGACCAAAGCCTCTGGAGCATCTTCATTCCCAGGGACACCTAAGCAGAGTGCCAATCAGGGCCTTGGCACTTCCCACACCTGAGTCCTGCTGGGGCTCAGGACTTCCCATCCTGAAGTGTTAGGGTCACACATTCTATTAAAGGGCTCACGAGCAGGGATCCGTGGTTTCAAGATGTCTGTGGGGAGGACCCTTGGTACCTGCCTCATCTCTCTCCAGGAGCATCCAGGACCACGCTCCCTAACACCTGTTCTGTCTCCAGGCAGTTATGAAAGTTATGAAATTGGTTATGAAAGCTTAACCAATATCTTAGGTTTGTTTCTAACTACCTCTTATAACTTAAATGAACCCATTCCTATTCATTTATGTGCTAGCATGTTCCTTAAGGCTTGTTACCTCCTTTCCTACATGTCTGTCTTCCTCTGTGTCTCCTTGCAATGCCCAGCATCCTCTGTGTCCGGAAATCTTGCCTAGCTATTGGCTGTTCAGCTCTTTATTGAACCAATCAGAGTGACACATCTTCAGAGTATACAAAAAGACTGTTTCACACTCATCCCCTGGATTCACACATTGAAACCTAATGCTCAATGCTATGGTATTGAGAGCCTTTTGGGAAACATAGCCCTGATGGAGGGAATCTGAGTCCTTGTGAAGGAGGAAATGCAGCTAGGGTGATAGCTCTGTTAGGGATGTTTTGTTAAGGAAGAGAACCTCAGTTGAACCCACATTTTAAGAAAAAGCTAGCAATGCACAATGTGACCCTAGCACTGTCAACGTGGAAACAGGTGGATTCTTGAGGCTCAGTGACCTACCTGGTAAGGTCCACGCCAATGAGAGACCCTGACTCAAAAACACATGAGAACCTGAGTTCAGATTCCCAGCTTCCATATTAAAAGCCAGGCACAGTGGTGTGTGCATGTAGTCCTGGTGCTGGAGAACCAGAGATGGGAGGACTCCTGGGACGCATTGGCCTGCTAGCCTTGCAGAATTGATGAGCTCTGAGATCACTAAGAAACAGTATCTAAAATATAAGGTGGTGAGCAACTGAGGAAGATGTCCAGGGCAGACCTCTGCTCACCCCGTTACACACACACACACACACACACACAGAGAGAGAGAGAGAGAGAGAGAGAGAGAGAGAGAGAGAGAGAGAGAGAGAGAGAGGTAGCCTCTTTGCCCCTCTACCTATGTGAGGACACAACGACCTTTGGAAAAGTTGGACCTCAATGTCATAGAGAGTGCTGCATCTCCTTCTGCCTTGATCGGATTTCAGGGCCCTCTGAGTGGTGACAGAGGTTATAGCATCCATAAGCCATCTAGGCTGTGGGATTTTGCTTCAGGAGCCTGGAGAAAGTGGGGGTGGGGGCAGGTGCTACTTGGAGGTCCCACAGCAGGAGTTCTGGGAAGGCAGATGTCAGACCATTCTCCACAACATGGACCACGCTTTGTCTCCACAGGTTACACTTCAGGTACCTCTCTGGATTCTGGGAGAAGCATATAGGACCCAGGGCCAGGTCCCATCTGGAAGCAGCCGGAGCCTTCATCCGTAGTAGAACACAGATGTTCTCCAAGCAGGTTCCGTGAACATGTTATTTACCCATTGGCCTTCTCGAGCTAACCATATCCTCAGTGACTTCCATTGCCTCTTTCCAGTGCCCTCTGTCCCTCCCTCTTGACCTTGACCCCCATCCTGTGACTCCTTTTCTCAGAGCTCCATAGTGGGTCCTGTCGCCAAAGCACCCAAACACTAAAGTCACGTGTCCTCCTGCCTTCCTGCCTCATTTGCTCCCACAACACCCCACAGCATTGCAATCTCTCCCTCACCTGACCCCCAGTGAAGACCCCGGTGAAGACCCCAGCTTGTCACACTCAGCCCAGCAGAAGAGGTACTCAAAGGCCCCTCCTCCCATGCCCCTTTTGCACAGAGCTGCCTGCCCCAAAGTCAGGGCACATATTCCGGGATCAGAGCATATGCTCAGGGGCACACGCTCCAATCCAGGAGCAAGTCTGATGCACTCCTTACCATTAGGGCTTGGAAATCTGTCCAGGTAGTGAGAGGAGGAACAAACAATGCAGTTTTTCATTTGAGAGATCCTACACATGTTTCCAGCTGTGGGAGAGTCAGGGCCAGCCCCGCCGAGCAGCAAACCTTGCCATTTCCTGACCACCTCTCAGGGCTTGTGAAGGCACAGGGTAGGAGGGTCTGGGGATAACTTTTCAGAGCCCTGGGTAATAATAATAATAATAATAATAATAATAATAATAATAATAATAATAATAATAATAATAATAATATAGAAAGGCCTTGCCACTCATCTGAGGCTGTCAGACTCTTTACCCTAAGCATGAATATTATCAAAGCCATCCTGCCAGACTCTTCCTCCCAACTCTTCAAGGCCCAGTTCTGCTATGATCCTGAGACCTACTTAGTACAAGGCCAGCTTCCTTCTGCCAGGAACTGCTTCCCACTCTCGGGCAGGACCAGCTGTGTCTATGGGGGAGAGAGGCCTGCAGGGGCTCTGGGGAAGGGACAGATGTGCAACAAGAGGGGCATTGTCCACACTCTGATCAGACTCCCAGGAGCTGCAGGGGTGGGAACAGCTAAGGAGGGCTCTGAGCTGGAGGCTCCCAAAATAGCCAGGGTGCGGCTGGTGGCCGGGCTGGGCAGCTGACTTCACGCCGCAAGCATGCTGGGCAGCCCAGCTGTCTGGGGCCGCACCTGCTTGGCCCGAGCAAAATGTTGCCCTCGTTGGGATGGGATGGACAGCAAGAGGCCTGGCCACCCACAGCCCAGCTCCTGCATAGGTCCCACAGAGGCCCTCCAGGCACTTGGAGCATCATGTCACTCCCTGATCTTGTCCACTTGGGCCAAATTCACAAGCTTGGGTCACCCAGAGAGGTGGGCTGTTGTCTGTGAAGGTAGAGAAGCCACCTTCCTCTTGGGACACCTCTATGGGAAGGAATAACCCATCCATGCAAGGCAGGGTGCCATCTGTTCTCTTTAAGTGGGGAGGGGTCTATGTGACCCTGTCACTGGTTCAGGAGATCCATTAATACTACTGAAAATCACTGAATGACATTTTTGCCTCCTTCCTTGATGACGACTCCTGTGCCCTCTATAAGGGCCTCGGAGCGACTAGGAGTCACTCGCCCCAAGCTGCCTCATGGACTCCCTCCCTCATCCTGGGCTGGGGGATAGGCAAGAAAGTGCTCCAGAGGGGCAGGAAGTAGAGTAGGCCTCTGAGACTCAGCTCTTCTTTTCAGGGTTCCCTTTGGGTATCCTGGAGTTGCACCTATGTTTTGGATGCTCTGCAGTGGCCTCTGAATCATTTGCCTGAGGGACAGAGCTGGGCCATCCACAGGAAGTTAAAATCCATGGGTCCATCTTGCAAAATGGAGAGCTCCGTATCAGGGCCTAGGATTCAGCAGCTGTAACTCACCCTGAGAGAGGACAGCTAAGGGAGGTCAAATAACGACGCAGGTGGCCAGCCTTCCCGTTGGCTTTTGTTGTCAAGTGGATCATATACAGAGATGACAAAGTTCACGCACCATGAAGACCATCTTAAGAAATTAAATATCTGTCCTACAGCTTGAGAAATATGATCAAACATTATCCGCAAATGAAGGGGGTTTGGCTGAAAGAGACTACGGCCAGACTTTGTGCTTTGACGAAAGAAAAACAACTCTTTGGTTCAGACAGGCTCTGGGTTCTTCCTGAGTAAAACACACTCCTCCACATCCACACTGCCTCACGCTCACAAGGGCACACATATGCAGGCATAGTCTCCCACACCTACACAGCTTCATACAAGGTCACACTCAGACACAGACGCCACTCACCAGGTCAAACGCACTCCCCTATGTACAGATGCCCAGTTCTAATATCAGAAGGTCAGTGACATCAGTATCCTTAATCTCATCCCTCAGTTTTCCTTTCTTGGACCTTCTCCGCCCAGTAGGCTATTGCCTCTAGCTGCAGACCCAGGGTTAGTGGCCTGTTTGGACCCCAGCACCTACTCAGGAAGCCTCAGGACTAGCCGGAGTCCGGAATCTAACCGTGCCTCCTCCGTGGTCCTTTCTGTCTGTGGGGCCCAGTGTTTAGAGGAGCCTAATGGGGCTCTGACCAGTACTGAGCCTAGGCCTCCACACGTCTCCCAACCGTGGAGCCCATCAGGCCAGTGTGTCCTATCCCTGCCTATCCCTGCCTTATCCTCCTGGCTGTAGGTGTGATTCTGAGTCCTAGGGCTACCTAGCTGAGAGGCAGTGGTAACTGTTGGGACATCACCCCATAGGCCAACATCTAGATGGGCCAGGATGAGGGTGTGTCACACGGAGTGGTCGCACACACCAGCCACCTGCTCTGGCTGTCTTACAAGGGCAGTCACTGTGGCCCAAAATGTACCCAGAACAACGGTCCTGGGGACCACAGAAGGATGGTACCCTCACTCGAGAGGCCTAGGGAGGCCCCAGCTAGCACACACTCTGCTGCTGCCACTGCTGCTGCCGCTGATGGAGCCACATTCCTGAGGAGTGACGCACCAGGCTGTCATTTGGGGAAGCTGGAGGGAAGGGACCCACTCAGGCCTCTTCCAGTCATGCTGCAAAGACTTCTCTGGTAAATTTCCCACCTCTCACATTGACCACGAATGTGAAGAGCCTGGGAACACAGAAAAAGCCAAGGTCTCAGGGGAGGGAGCATCAGGCTCCTGGACCAAGGAGAATCTACAGTCCTCGAAATCAAGATGGTGCAGATGATCTGGACCCCTGCAGGTTCAGCAACCCAAAGAGGTACCAGCTTTGTCCCTGCCCCTGAGCACAGGGGCAGCTGGGCGCCCTGTCAGGGGCCTAGCACCACCAGGGATACCAGCTCTACCCTAGAGAGAAGCATCCCCTACCAGCACCCAGGGTCTCTGGAGGAAAAGAGCATTTCCTCGGTGCTCCAGGGTGTACTTAAGCGGGGATATGCTGCATTCAGCCGGTTTCTGTAGAGAGCTGGTACTTGATAGATGCCGAAGCTTGCCTGGATGTAACTATGATGCTGACACCCATTTCCCCAGGTCTTCTGCATCCTAAGCCCTCAGCAGCTATGAGTTGATGCCTGTTCCCCCAGTGTTCTTTTTACTTAAGGTTATTGCTACCGGCTCAGCCAACTGACTCAGTATTTTCAGCTCCATGAAGTCCACTGGAGTGGCTAATTGTGGCTAGCCCATAATTCCATTCATTTATGGGATGGACCAACAGCTTGGTCTTTACCTGCACCGTGTGCATCTCCATCTGGTCTTGGTGGCCTTTCCAGTTGTTTGAGTTTTGGATGCTGGGACAGGAGGTGAGGGCTGTTTGTGTGCTGTCTTGGTGTCCTTCATCCGCCTGCCTGGGGGGGGGGATGTATGTATAGACTCAGTGAGGTTGAGCTGTGTATTGTGATCTTTAGGGCCACAAAGCTTCGTAGAACAATTTTCCGAAGTGACTTGATTGGTCTGTACTCAGTGAATGGCAGTCCCTGCTTCTAACACACTGTCAGGATTTCTTTTTGCCAGTTGTGTAGCCCTGTTCTGGTAACCAACTGTAGCCTTAAGCACATCTCCCTGACACTGTGAGCCTTGCACCTGTTCTCATGTCTGTGGACAACCGGGTCTCTTCTGGAAGCGCAAGTCCCAGCAACGTGCCTGACATCTTATTTGGTCACCTGTTGTTTTGTAAGCGATCTGAGGTGCTTTTTACATATTCCAGATTCTGAACCACGTCAGTTCTGATGCCGTGGTTCCCTTCTTACGTGCCTTGATGCCATGTCTGCGGGCTTTTCCTCCTCCCTCCCTCCCTCCCTCCCTCCCTCCCTCCCTCCTTCCCTCAGCAAATCCTCCTCTAGCGTATCACCCCTATGCACAATGCAGGCAGACAGGTGGACGTGTGAAATAGCCCCTGCCCTCTTCAGCACCCCACAGGATGGAGGCAGCCAGAGTGTCAGGGGAAACCCAGGACCTGCCCCATGGTGGATCCACGGAAGGAGTGAGAGCAGGAAGATGTTACATGGAAAAGTTGGGGGTATTTTACCACAGGACAGCTGCAGGGCGTGTTGACGGGGGGGGGGGACCTCAAGACTCTATAGTTCCAGATACCCTTAATTCTGTGGCACAATCAATTGCCCCACCCCCTCAGCTCTTTGGAGGGGGGCTCTGTACTCAGAGCACTCACTTGGCATTTGTTCTTGGAAACAAGAAACAGAGACAGCCCCACATGTACTTCTGTTTTGGTCAGCCCTCAAAATGCCTCCTGAAGAGAAACTCAAGACTGAGGCTCCACAGCATAAGGTCGGCATGGGACTCTCTGGTTGTACCTCTGCCCGTCTGGGACACAAATGTGGCTTCTGGACAATGCAGGACAGTGGTGACCGGAAAGATGAGGAGAGGAAGGCCACAGGTAAGCAGGTGACAGAGGGCCTTGGACAGCTCTGCCTGGTTCCTCATTCAGAAGGGAAGAAAAGCCAGTGGGGGGGGGGGGGTGGCAAGTCGAATGGAAAGAAAGACGAAGGGCCTTGACCTTGAGTGTCTTGAATGCTGTGCACAGCACAGACCTCTCTCCAGCAGCATGCAGTGAACAGCCCCTCCCCATCCCTGAGAAATGAAAGCGCTGGCACAGAGAGCTTCAGGTCAGCATGCCGCCTGCCCTGCGTGCCTCATAGCCCGCCCCCCACTTCTGGGCCCAGACACCAATAAGGATAAGAACCAAACACTGCGTATCTGGAGGGGCAGACAACACGTGGGAGCTGGCGTCTGGAGGACTGATCCTAATTAGGAGAGAGAGCCAGCCAGGAACCTGAGGGTCTGTGAACCAGACCTGCAAAACCCGGAACCACTCGTTCCCAGATGCTTCCCTGCCGTGTGTCCCCTCTCTGTTCAGTACCCTGCCACAGGCCTCATCCGATTGACCTTGCTCCCATGCCTGGACAATGACCCTGACACCTCCACCCTGCCAGCACCAGCTGGGTACACGACCAGAGCCAACACCAAAGGAATAAGGACTTCTGTGAGGGCTGCTGGGATATCATCCTCCCAAGGGTGCCCAGGGAAGGCTCCTGGGTCAAAGCTCCTTCTGGGGCAGGCAGTTGAGTATGCCAGCTCCTCTCCAATGTTGTCTAAACCTGTCTCCACCAAACTAGATAAATCAGAGCCAATGACAGGGAGGAAAGTTGTGAAGGGGGAGCCGGAAATGGATCTGTAATTGAGCAGTTAGCAGCGGGCTTCTCTGGAGGCTGAGAGATATGAGAAGGGCCCTTTGGAGATGTACTGACTGAAGCAACTCGTCCTGGGGATTTACTAAACTTCCAGTCAGCCTTGGAGATATGACACTGTACACTATGTATCCCAAGCTGGCCTCCAATTTGCTGTGTATCCAAGATGGTCTTGAACTTCTGATCTCCTTGTTTCCACTTCTAAAGTGCTGTGATTGCAGACACGTGCCACCAGGCCTGATGTATGCGGTGCTGGAGACTGAACCCAGGCCCCTGTGCCTGTTAAGGAGGTGATCAACCAAATAAGCTATATCCCCAGTCCTGACACTCTGCAACATAGCAAGCTCAAGGCCAGCCTGGTTTACATGAGATCATTATCCATAGTTTCCATCCTTTTCCCATTCCCAGTTCTCTCCTGGTGTCCCAGGGAGTTGGGGGACCACAGAGAAAATTATCATCCCTACATTTCCTGGGACACCTGGAGTTTTCCATTCCTGTGGACCTGTCTATACCAGCCCCATGGATTGAAGGCGTAGTCAGAGTCATTAGTTGACTGAGACCCTCTTCAGAAGCCAGTGGCCAAGGAGATGTGGGAAAACACCTGAGAGAACCAACCCTTAACCCGGATACATTTTCAGAAATGACCCTCTGCCCACAAAGATCCCGAAGTCTAGGCTACAGTACGATTGAAAACACACATGTAGTCTCATGGCGTTCTGACACCAGCATGTCTGTGTGTTCACTCTCCGTCCTCAACGCCAACGCCTTTTCCCCCAACACTTAAGTGCTTTTCCTGGGCCAATCCCTCAGTTAACCACAATATCTTAATAAATTAAAAAAAACAGCAAAACTTCCTCATGCATAAATTATTTCACTTTTTGGTTTCATTTCTAAGCGCTATACTTTCATCCTGAATATGAGTATGTAGGAACCTGTGGAGAGGATAGGTTTGGGGTTAGAAAGAGCAAAGTAGTCTAGGGCACTGGTCAAAACCACAACCCACTTGGGCTGCAAGATCATGTGTGGTGTACGTGACCATACATCTTGTACTCCTCAATTTGTAAAAACTATTCTAAAACACCCCCACCCCAAAGTAGACATTAAAGAACTACATTTTGGATGACAGTTAAAAATTTAAAATAGTGAAGACTTCCTTAGATGTTTTTTCAAAAGAACCCTAGGGTGGCTAGGGACATGGCTCAGTTTATAGAGTGCTTGCCTAGCTATCCCTAGATCCAAGCAAGCTTGTAATGCCATCACTTAGGAGATGGAGGCAGGAGGATTAGAAATTCAAAATCAGCCTTCGGTACAGAGAGTTCCAGGTCAGCCTGGGTTACACAAGCGCTGTCTCAGAACAACAAGCAAGCAATTGAAAAGAACTATAAAATATATAAATCAAAGGATCAATTACAATGATTATCACAGCCCCTTGGAAAGTGGAATGAATGAGAATACTAGGTAAGGAAATGGGAACCCTGTTGATGTTGTCCAGGGAAAACACTCCCTCCACAGGTGGTGACTGTCGGCTTATAGCCATGGTATTCATTCCTGAATGCTCCTGAGGTTGGTTCGAGTCTCATCTCTTCTTGCATTCTCTCCTCAGCCTGCTGGCTCTCTCTTCATCCCCAGCAAGGCTACATGGGTTAACAACAGGAGTTGTACAAGGGGATGACTAGGAAGAATGTCATCCTCAGACGTGTCATCACTGTGACAGCAGGAACACTGTAGATATCTAGATGGGATCAGGGATAGTGTGGCCATATCCGGGAAGTCCAGGGAGATAGCAGGCCAGAGCTAAGAGCAGGTCGATACGGCTCCAGAAGAAGGAACGTAGTCAGAAGGGACTCTATGAGCCCAGGGCTGAGCCAGTGGAGTATGGGTACAAGACACAAGGGAATGGGGTCGTGCTGACAGATGACCTCATATGACCATCACTAAGCAGTTTTGAGCCCATATCGCAGACCAGAGACAGGTGACTTCCCCTGCACTAGCTGTCACCACTCCCTCAAGGATCCCCACTGCCTCTGAGTCTCATGTATCTGTTTCCAATATTCATCAACTCACCACCTCAGGTTCCTGAGAGACCAGAGAACTAAAGGGCTCAGGAGAGTCTTAGCATGCCATATTTAGCTTTGGAAACACACGATTTATAGCCCCCCCCCCCAAATGTCAGATACCAAAAGTAAACTTTGTTCCAAGGCTGACTCTGATTTTTGGCTCTCTGCTCTCAGGCATAAGAACCTGAGTTAAGCTTAAGATCGGGTCAATTCCTATGCAACAAAACCACCATCAAACCAACCAGCTGCTTTCTGCAGCTCTCCCATAGGGGACTGACTCCCAGAGCCGACGAGGGAGCCAGCCCCCGGTTAGAAGTTGAAAGGTACCAAAATGAAGTCTCCTATGGGTCTCACCAGGTTGGGTAGCTGGGCAGGTTCCATCGTGGGGTCAACCAGCTTCTGGCCCTCCCAACCATCGAGGCTGCACTTGAGGACCATAGAAGGTCATGCCCTGGGCTAGAGGCTCCTCTTATCTTGTGCCTAGTCTCCACTGCACTCCCAACATAGAGCTCAGCCCTCTCTAGGTGTTAAGGAGCCCCCTCGTCTCAGACCCAGCACCCTGCTTACAACATACCCACGGGTAAATCCTATGCTAGTAATTAAAGTCCCTGAGGGCCACCATGGATAACGCCCTCAAATGCTGCCTCCCACCTGGGATCTGCATCCACGCACCTGGGAGGCAACCCTTACCCACTGCAGCAGGGACCAGCAAGCTTCCACAGGCTGCTCAGTGAGTGAGTTACTAGTGAGATGCTGGCGAGTGCCTCCCTCTCAGTGAGGGACTTGCAGCGACTGCTAATCTCCATGGTAGGACCCTCTCTCCACAGTGGCAGATTCTAAAGCATCCTGCGGAACAGCAAGAGATATGCATCTATACACTCTTGAGCCTGCAAAGGCTTAGCATCCACAGAGGTCACTACTGATGCCGATGATAAGAAGTCAGTAGCATGCTGCCTTCTGCAGCTGCTGCTTCTCCAGGTCCACGTCGCCAATGCATAAGGTCTCTTCTGCTGCAAACCTTTTCTTTTCAGCCTCCTACGAGATGACGCTGCTGTTTAGCACATACATATCTGCGTGCGCACACACTAGGGCTCCCAGAGAGAGCCATATTGTCTCAGTTTTTCCAGCCACATCTGCATTTGGGTATCCCACTGCCATCCATCCTGGCTTCCCAGCCTTCTCTGCATAAGTGGGAACTATAAGAGTTTGGAAAGAAATATGAGTTTTGAAACCCACCCCTGCAAACTTAGCACTGAGGATGCTTAGCTGTTTTTCTAACTTAATCGGTCTTTCATATCTGTGTTCTCAGTCCCTGATCACCAAAGCACACTCTTGTACAGTTCCACACCACAAATATAAACACATGATACATATGCACGACCACTAAAACCATAGCATGTTACTTCCAAGAACGACACAGAAGGTTTCTAAGCTTTACCATGCTCAGAACTGTCAAATCTTGTACAGTCACAATAGACAGGTAGATGCTGTCCCTGGATTTAAGGAGACTACTTGGGTTTCAGGAATGACTAATAGCCCCTGAGTTACTAACCCTGCATCAGGACAGCGCTGACTCATTCTCCTTACAGTAGCTGAGTCATGAAAGCTCCCGTGGCTGCACAGTAGATCTGAAAATGACTCACGTACTGCCTAGTCATGATGTCCCCAACCCCAGAACCTCAGAGCTGGAAGTTCCAGAAGCCATAGTCACTGGAGAGAGCCATCCACGAGTCTTCAGCTTGGAGTGGCCCTATTGCTGAGACTATGGCCTTCAGGAACACTGTGGGTCTGCAAAGACTTGGGGACATCCTGGCTCCTCTCCAGCCTTCAGGGCCTGGGGCATTGTGCTCACTGTAATTGCACAAGCAGAGATTCTATCAGGCCAGAAAAGGATGGGATATTGAGAAAGACTTAGCGAGAGATCCCAGGGCAGCTGAGGAATATCACAGTACTCAGCCAGCAGTAGCCAACTGGCATATACCCTACCGGGGTTACCTGGACCCCTCCTTGAAAGCCACAGTCATCTGACCTCTCTTTGAAGACCCCTACCCCAGCACACAGGCAGGAACTCCCCAGAGTTCTCCTCAGCCACGAGGAGACATGTACAAAGGTAGCCAGATCTGTAGACCCTCTCCAAACAGCACACCCTAGCCAGGACCAACAAGGCCGATCAGGGACAACACCTAAAAAGTTGAGGCTTCCTGCCTCCTCAGCAATATGGGAGGCTGAGGCTCACAGAGGCGCCTACCACCGGAGCATCTGACAGGAATATAAGTTATGGAGTCAACAATTACCGTTGGTTGACAGAGTTCAGAGCGTGTTTACAGGGCCTGCCATAGAGCCTTAGAAAAGGACACTGGGGGACTCCCCATACCATGGGAAGTAGAAAGAGAGTCAAGTACATAAGGCAGGACCCATGGTATCCAAGTGACCACCAAGCCTCAGGTTTGGGAAAGGACTTCAGAGACCAGGCCTCCCTGACTCTGGTCACTAAGATTTCAAGCCTGCAAACAGGCAGGACCACTTCAGGGCTCACACTGGGATATGGGCCAAGGTGGAGGTCAGACTGGGCCGCTGGAGAATAGAATGGAGCTGGATAAGGAAAGGACAATACAACCATAATTCTTTTTTTGTTTTTTTGTTTTTTTTGTTTTGTTTTGTTTTGTTTCGAGACAGGGTTTCTCTGTGGTTCTGGAGCCTGTCCTGGAACTAGCTCTTGTAGTCCAGGCTGGTCTCGAACTCAGAGATCCGCCTGCCTCTGCCTCCCGAGTGCTGGGATTAAAGGTGTGCGCCACCATCGCCTGGCACAACCATGATTCTTATTCTGCTTTCTGGCCCTGACAGCTGCTGGTGGGACATATAGAGATGGCCCAGGGATAGGTGACTTGGGATGATTCTTTAAGTGGCCCTGAGGGGCTTTTGGAGGGAGACTCCAGGGACCACAAGTGTGTGGAGCTGGCAGAGGAGTCCTTAGTACCAGGCTGATCTTGGGCCCTGGGGCCAATGAGAAGGGCAAGGCACAGATAGAAAAGAGATCCTTTAATAGTTAATGCTACTTGGGGCCAGACTGGGCCACCTGCAAGCCGTGGACAATAGAACAGCAGAAGCCTCATAGTACTGCATGGGTTGGTCAGGAATGGGGTTTCTCAGGCCTCTGGGAGTTCCAAGCTCCCTAACCAGACTTATCAAAGTCCCTCAGCCCAGTTTGATGCCTCCCTCAAAGGCTGGTAGATCAGGTACCCTAGATCGTAGATGGGAGAGAGATCAGAAGTGAGCAGCTGACCCTGTGCATCTCACATTGAAAGGAAAGTGATCACAAGGGAAAGTGAGGAGCGGCAGGTCCTGCTTTCATCTCTGATGCCCTCATCTGCGGTATCAAGCTGAGTTATACAAGAGGACAAGCAAAGACTTGTTTTCTGGGAGAAGCTCTGGTCAGCCCCAGAGAGGCTTCCCAAGTGCATCCAAACCTGGTCCAGTTTCATAGTAAAGAAAGAGCCCACAAGCTGGGGTCATAGCATGCCAAAGAAACTCTACCAGGAAGATGAAACCATCCTCCTCCCGTGTCCAGGGCAATCCTGGACTCTGAGGTGACTTCCAGAAGCTTCATCTGACTGCAGCAATCCCAAGAAACCTATGCTCACAGCCCTCATCTGACCAGAAGCCATGGCGAGTCAGTCACAGTGTCTAGGAAATGAGAAACTGATGTGTATGGAGTAGAAAGAGTACAACGTTCGATCACATGACCTTCCAGCTTTAGGTATCAAAGGGAAGCTGGTGTCTTATACACAACACAATTGAACTTGGTATTTGGTCTTGGATGGCAACAGACCTGAGTGTCTGAGAGCTGCAGAACAGGAGGCCTCCGTCTCTGAATCCTATCAGACATATAATGTTGACTATTCCTTGGTAGACCAGTTGTCCTGCCCAAGTCAGGAGAGATTCCAGCAAGAGGTAAGCTTATAAGAAGCCTAAACCACACCTACAAGACCAGACATTTTCCACTATGTAGAGTGAGACCAGCTGGACACTACCAAGATACAGGTCCCAAGAGAGCTGAAGAACCCTGTGCTGGGACTGGTGGCTTCATGCAGGCTCAGAGGCCCCTCACTCACTCCACAGTTGACTTCCTGTGCCTTACAGTGAACACAGGAAATGACTCTCATGGTTTTCCTTACATTAGAGCCACTTGGGTAAGTCTTCCACTTGTGAAAACACACCCTAAAGTCCAACATCTCAGAATGAGGGGCGGAAAGAGGCTGGGCTCTGTCCCCAAGGTACCTGGGAAGGGGACTGTGAAATCAACATAGAATTGCCTCATTAAGGTAGAAGACAGGCCCTTTCCAAAGATTTCGCGCTTTTGTTTGTTCGTTTGTTTGTTTCAAGACAGGGTTTCTCCGTAGCTTTGGAGCCTGTCCTGGAACTGTCTCTTGTAGACCAGGCTGGCCTCGAACTCACAGAGATCCTCCTGCCTCTGCCTCCTAAGCGCTGGGATTAAAGGTGTGTGCCACCACTGCCCGGCCGACTTCCAGCCTTTCCAAGATGCTTTCCTCCTGCAATGAAAACAATGTAGAGGTATGAACCGTGTGTGTGTGTGTGTCTGTGTGTCTGTGTGTGTGTGTGTCTGTGTGTGTGTCAGGGGCGTATCTACACTAGAATTGTACTAGCCTAGGTCCAGGGACCTCTGACCTCTAGAGCATCTGTCTTACCCTGAGATTCAGACCTCTCAGCAGAACCACTTATGTGAGGGCCACAATGCTGAGGTGCAATTGTCTCCTGCACAAACATACAGCTGTGCTGCCCCCAACAGCTGTGCTTTCCCGCAAACTGCGTGATGGATCTGCAGAGAAGGAGCCCAGCCAAGAACTAAGTTTTGTCCCAGGGAGGGGCCTCAGGCCAGGAATCAAGGACTCCTCCCCTGCTGTCCCCATATGGCTTCCCTTCTCCCACCTCAGTTTCCCTATCTGGGGACTGGAAGCGGTAGAGAGCAAAGAAGATTCTGAGTGGGAAAAGGAACCTGGCCTTCAGGACAAGCAGGTAAGTTGGGCTGGACCCCGCAACTGCCCTCAGGACAGTCAGGTGCCCTTGTCACTGCCCTCAGGGACCCACAGCTGAGAAGGTGGGGGCATGCTACCTGCCCAGACAAAGCCCAGCCTGGGAGGTTAGAGGACAAAGACATCAAAGGGGACAGGCTGGGGCTTGGCCAGCTTCTCTCTAATGTCTTCTTATGAAGCAATAAGGTGCGAGTCCAGAGGGGGAGGGAGACCACAGACAGAAAGCAGTCTCCCAAGCAGGGCCCTAGTCAAGATCCATCTGGGCCCAGGGAAGGTTCAAAGACTACCCCAAAAGGACCTTGGAGTTCTCTCCTAGAGGCAGGGATGCACCCGCTGCTGCTCTGGGTGTGGCAACACACATCTGTGGGCAGTAGACAGAGAGAGGCCACTGGTATGACCTGTGCTTCATCTCACTGTAGCTGAACTCAGTCTCAGGGGGTCTCATGTGCGCAGACCATACTTCCCAGTGCCAACCCTAATCTACATGCCACAGCTATAGATCCACCAATCTGCGCTTAGTTGTCAATGCCCTCAGACCTACGAGACCCCACCCACTACTCCTAGGCTGTAAATGAGGGTCTGCGGTTGGATAAGTCCTTGGCTTTATGACCAAGTGCAGAGCCTGGCCCTGTAAGTCTAGCACCTGACTCGCTGGCAGGCAGGCAGGCCTCATGGGCTTCCTTTGCCTCCCTCGGGAGGACTGTAGAGAGACCAGTGAGAGGAAACCTTGGATAGTGGACAGAGTAGCCAGCACCTCCTCTGAGCCTTCACGGTCACCTCCTAAGCTCCAGCAGGCAGCAGGCCTGTCAGTTAACAGGGGGTCTGCCCAGAGAGCTAGACAGAGTCTCTGCCGGTGATCCCAGTGCTCCACCCAGAAGCAAGAAGCCATCTGTCAGTTACCTTCCTGCTAGCAACTGCTGAACAGACAAAACACAACCTGCAACACCCACGAATGGGAAGATCAGAGTCATAGGACAGGGACAGACAGACCTACAACAGAATGGTAGAGACACAGTGGTAGCTTTAAAAGCAGGAAAAGACAGCAAATGAAGTCTCCAAGAGCCACCAGAGAGACCAGGCAAGGTCCCCTCCACACACAAAGGCTCCACCCCTAAGAACTGTTGGAGAACAGACTTGTGTCAACTTAGGCCACTGATTTGGGGGTGCCTATTACAGCAACACTATAAACTTAAGACAGCCTGGAGTGAGAACTACCTAAGATCTCACCAAGGTCAGGAAGCATGGCCAGTTCTCACAAGGGAAGCCAGCATGATCGGAGCAGGTAGCTACCTCCATAGCCCACGACATCTCACGCTCCCAAGAAGAGTGAAGGACAGGCCTGCTCTTCAACAGTGGGAGACTGAAATACCCCGAAATGCACACCATAGTCAGCTGGATGCTAACCCTACTTGTTAGCATTTAAACTGCAAGAATCAGTGAGATGTTCTCTATTGTTTTAATTTTTAGTAAATTATTGGGGGGGATGTAATAAAAGATTTGAGGTCTCCCACCTCATACTAAAGGATCCCATAAAGTTGTTCCTGGGCCCAGGGTGTTACCAGGAAGCTGGCCAGGGTTCTCTAGCTGGAAAAACTCACAAATAAACAAGGGACAGCAGTATAGAAGGTTCTGGGTCCTTGAGGGGCAAGAATAAGAAGGGTTTAACTAACAGCCTAACTAGAGGCTTCTAGCTCTGGGCCCTGAGAATTACAGGCTTCTGACCCAAAGGGCCAGAGACTTACCCATCTAGGTTCTCAGATATATTGCTCTTAGACCTTGACTGTCGGTGACCCTTCACTCCGCAGTCAGTAGTCCGTGGCTTAGAGCAGTGTCTGTAGCAGCAGGTAACGGTGACAGCCAGTGATAGCAAGCCCTGAAACACCCAGCCCTTGACAGCATCCAGTACAGTAGTACTCGGGTATTGGGTGCCAGACTCCCTGCCCCTTAGGATGTAACGGTCCCCTGTCTCTCTTCTGGTGAGCAGGGCCAACAGTCTCTCAAATTGATTCTTCACAACCTTCTCGCTCCTGCTTGCACTGTCTTTCCTCTTCTCCTCTTTGCTGCCTCAGGAATTTCTGAAGCTACTTTTTGCTACCACGGCTACAGTGTCACTACCAATAATACAGCCACTGTGTGCAACAGTGGTCATTGTCCCAATCTGCTCTCCCTGTGACAAAAGTGACCTTTGGGCAAGAAAAGCCACTTGCCGGCAGTCTTTCATTGGGCTCAATGTTACAACATCTGGGCACAGTAGGGGAGGGTATCTCCAAACATACTTGAAAAGTAAGCCAGACAGCCTGCTTCTAAAGCCAAAAGGGGACGTGGCATGGGTATGACATGCCAATGAGGCACCGAAATGTGCCATCAGTGATGGTACAGCATCCAATTCTACAAACCACAAGCTTCACGTTAAGGACCAATCATAGACACCCCCCCCCCATACACTACACACAAGCTTTCTACTGAACCTCATAGGGTAAGTGTTCCCCACCCTTGGCCTGAGTCAGATGGTCACAGGGTCATCTAGAGTTTCCCAAGGCTTGTATTGGAGTGATGTCTTCAGAGACAGGTGAGGTTGTCCAGAGTCACGGTGACTAGAACAAGGCCTTCTGAATATGTGCCGTGGTGGGAGAGCCGCCACAATCATCTGCCATTGCTGTAATTCCAGGTGGGTTGTCAAAATGCCCAATGTGGGCTGCCATGAAGACAGTCCAGCCAAATTCGAGGAAATTGGCCTATGAGGAGGTCTGTCATTCAAGGGATCAGAAACCCACTGCTGAGTGGTACTCTCATTCACACCTCGGGAAGGTGTTTGCGATGGGGGTGTAACAAAAGCTTAACCCCAAACTAACATTCTCAGCACCACTTGCCAGCACTTAACCCTCATCAAACGCCCTTAGGAAGAGTGCGGCTGCTCTGATCTGTCTCAAAGGCACTCCCCAGATGACTCAGGCTCGCCAGCCAGCGGGTTTATGTCTTGTGTGTCAAGAAGACCAGCGGTATGTGCTGAGCTGTGTTTACTTTTGCCCAGTTTTGAACGGCTTTGTGGAAATATCATTTTCATACCAGGGAGTTCTCACGCGTACCGCATCCCGCCTAATGATTTTAACATATTTACCGAGCTGCACAACCACAACCCTAAGCTTGACCTTAAAACGCCTTCGTCATCAAAGGAAATCCTTCTTCCGTTGGCAGTCACCTCCTTCCCACCTGATCCTAGATGTCCCTTGATCAACTTGCCTGTAGCTATGTTCCAGGCATTCCACACAAGTCAAGACCTGTACAACATGGTTTCTGTTGGGTGGCTGGTTTGGTTAGAACCATCACAATGCCCCAAGTATCGGCGCCTCATTCCAGGGTATTGCCAGTTCACACTGCAGTGTATGGATGGATTCTGATTGTTCAGGGACCAGCAGATGATGGACACTGAGTTGCTTTTATGTTGGCTTTTGTAAACAATGTTGCGTTTGTAGACAGGGCTTTGAGCGGCTAGGAGCTTCTGTAGCTCTGAGGCACCCCCCTGCAGGAGTGCGGGGACACCGTTTGCTGTGCTTGGCTTTGAGAAGATCTATCAGGGCATTTCCCAGCCCGGAAACACGAGTCCACATGCCCCAAGCAGTATTTCTGGACGTCACAGGTATCTGCCTTGAAACAGATGTGGAGTCAGGGTTATCTCACTGGCCCCTGAAGTCCCTGCAAGAGGAAGTGCCTACAGGAGCTGGTGTAAAGTCAGAAACCGCCACGGGGAAATCACCAACAGAAATCTAAGGACTAAGAAGACTTGCGGTATTACGGGGCCATGCACTGAGACAAATCAAACCTCAGGTAACCCTAAACCCTCCCAGTCTTGCACAAGGCAGTAGCCCAGCACTTTTCGTCCACCTACACACACTCAGCTGTGGGAAACAGGAAAGCAAATAAAGAACTTACCTGGGGCCACTCCACAAGCAGGCTAATCAGTGCTTGACTGTGGGCCAAGGTGGCAGAGAGCATCAAAGGTTGCTCTTAGACATGGGAAGATGGTGCCTACAACAATAGAATCCAGGGAAGAGGGGGGAGAGGGGGATGCTCAGGACCAGGTACAGCAAGATGGAGGAAAGTACCAAAATAAAAGGGAACTTGACTTACAGGAAGTGTATATTGGATCCTAGAGACTAATGTACAGTCGACATGGGTATGTATCCTCACCAATGACTGCAATTCACAGACAGTCAGAACCTAGTGGCAACCTAGCCTGTCCACATCACCCCGCTCCCCAAAAATCATGTTCCCAGTAAAGGAAATCTTATCATCCTTAAATACCTTTTCTTTTGACATTAGAAATCAGCCCCAGGTCCTCACGCATGCTAGGCAAGCAGTCTCACTGAACTACATCCCCTAGCCCAGCCTCAAACTTCTTCTTAATATATTCTATGTTAGAGGAGGACAAACATTCAAATCCTAAGCACTACACATGCTTAACCATTCAAGAACTTAAACACAGTTTCCAAACATTCATACTGATAAAACTGCTAGGAGATAAACTTCAGTGAAAGCAAGACATAAGAAGAAAAACCACCACGGCCACGGCAAGAGTGACGAGGCCCATTCAACCCAGGAGTGAAACTGATAGAGATGCGGCCGGCATTGTGGTACACAGGATGTCAGATAGGCCAAAGTCTAGAAGCCGTGTGAGTAGTAAGAGTTGGGGAAATGGCTAGATATGCTGATTTCATCTGCTCTGTAGTGAGGATATTATTTCAAAATCCCCAAGTTGAGTAAAGAGGAGGTAATATTTAGTAGTCACAAAAAGTTCAGTAAGAATTCTAATACCGGGCGGGGGATGTAGCTAAGTTAGCCAAGGGCTTGCTGAGAGTGGAGGAAGTCCTGGCTTCTAGCCCCAGCACTTCTACACTGGGTGTGATGGCACAGGCCTGTAATTCCAGCACTCAAGAGGTAGAGGCAGAAGGACCAGAAATTTCAAGTCATTCTGACACATATAGTAAGATCAAAGCCAGCTGGGAATATCCGAGGTCCTGTCAAGAAAGAAAGAAAGAAAGAAAGAAAGAAAGAAAGAAAGAAAGAAAGAAAGAAAGAAAGAAAGAAAGAAAGAAAGAAAACCCAATAAGACCTTAGAGATGGTTCGGTGGTTAAGAGAACTGACTGATCTCCCTAGAGGACCCAGGTTTGAATCCCAGCACCCACTTGGCAACTCACAACTATCTGTAACTCTAACCCCAGGGATCTAATTCCCGCTTCTGGCCTCAGTAGGCACCAGGGAATGGGACATGCACATGCTGAATAAAAATAAGCAAGCAGAACACCCATACATCCAAAATTTAAATTGAAATTTAAATAGAACTGTGGTGACAATTATAGCTGCATAGTAGAAGAGAAAGGAAGGAGGAAGAAGAAAAGGTAAGATGGTCTATTTTCACCACTGCTACTAGTAGCAAATCTGTAGATAGTTGGGGTAGATTCTGACATGAAGGGCACCTGTCAAGAAAGGCTTGATGGAATGAGGCATTCCTTCTCACTGAACGGTAGAAGGTTATGGAAACCTTACCCATGGAATAAAGATGCCACAGACCGACCCAATTGCAGCGCTATGCTTCATGGGAAATCCTAACCTCAAGTCCCTCAAAACAAAAGTTAAACCTGCCTAGAAATACAAGAGAAAGCAAAAAGAAAAACTATTAAAAAATAAGGCCCGCGTACTTGAAAGGTTGAGGCTGGGGCTCTGCTCAAGTTTAGCCACTTGGTGCCACACACAGTGTGACAACACACAGTGAGCTGTCATCTCTTCAGAAAATAAGAGAAGTCAGATATGCTGGTGCACACCATTAATCCCAGCACTCTGGAGGCAGAGGCAGATGGATCTCCGGGAGTTCAAGGCCAGCCTGGGCTGCAGAGCGAGTTCCAGTACAGCTAGGGCTGTTACACAGAGAAACCTTGTCTCAAAGGCCAGGGGGTGGGGGGAGCTCTATTATCTACTAAGGAGTTGGCAGGTGTTGTGAAGAAGGAAAAAGAGACATTAAAACTGAAAATGAAGAAACAGTATCAGCACCATTTTCAGACCACAGGACTGCAGCTGTGGAATGCCCTGGGCCAGAAAAGAATGTGTATGGTGACCGGATACGGAAAGAGCATAACGAAAATCTGCACCTTTCTTAAGTACAGGTGGGAGGGAGTTGCAGGAGATAAGATGGAAGCCACGTCTCTATTTGAAATAGCAGTAAAACTGTAAAGTCCCAAGGAATAAAAGTGAACAAGAAATGTAAAATCACAGTATGAAGGGAATTGTAAAATACTTCTGCAAGACAGATTTTTTTTCTTTTTTAAATTTATTTATTTATTAAAGATTTCTGCCTCCTCCCCGCCACTGCCTCCCATTTCCCTCCCCCTCCCCCCAATCAAGTCCCCCTCCCCCGATCAATTCCCCTACTGTGGGAAGTCCGAGGACCACCCACCTCAATCCAGGTCTAGTAAGGTGAACATCCAAACTGTCTAGGCTCCCACAAAGCCAGTACGTGCAATAGGATCAAAAACCCATTGCCATTGTTCTTGAGTTCTCAGTAGTCCTCATTGTCCACTATGTTCAGCTAGTCTGGTTTTATCCCATGCTTTTTCAGACCCAGGCCAGCTGGCCTTGGTGAGTTCCTGATAGAACGTCCCATTGTCTCAGTGTGTGGGTGCACCCCTCCCGGTCCTGAGTTCCTTGCTCGTGCTCTCTCTCCTTGTGCTCCTGATTTGGACCTTGAGATTTCAGTCCGGTGCTCCAATGTGGGTCTCTAAGACAGATTTTTTTTTAACTAATTGAAAAGGCAAGCTAAGCTTGACTGTGTATGTCTGTAGTCTCAGCACTTGGAAGCTCGAGGCAGGATCTTGAATTCAAGGTTATCCCTGGCTACAAAGCCTTTACAAAGCCAGCCTGAGCTACGTGAGTCCTTCTTGAAGCGGGTGGGGAGTGGGAGATTAGTCCCTAATTGACCCCTATTAGACCCCTCCCCGATTATCAGCCAAGACTGCCCTCACCCCAGCCTAGCTGCACTGAAAACCCCATGATCTTCTTGAGGAAGCTACACAGAGACTACAGCTGCTTGCTGCCAAAATGATACTTCAAAAAACTTACCCTGGTGAAATCTACATGACTCTGTAGCTAGCTTTACCCAGGGAAGAAGGTAGCATTTCTCCCAGAGGCCCAGCGAAAGATCTGTGACTTGCTAACACAGACACTTGTTTGCACGAAGTTCTGCAGAGATCTACGCAAACATTATTACCATAGCCCTATTCTGACTACACACACAGGCTGCGCCTCACCTTGAGAAATAGCCAAGAGACACACCCCGGCTCCCGCATTCTAGACCTCTCAAGCGGTCTGTTATTTCTCACTTTCAGTCTTCACCAATAGTAGAGTGAACAGGGCTGGTAACAGGAAGAGAAGCTACATCAGAACAGTCACAGTGGAGACAGCAGCAGTCGCCACAAGCCTCAGAGAGTGGCACAGTCAGAAACACAGGAAGTAGGAGCAATGGGGCCAGTGGTGGCTGCGGATGAGAGACTGTGGACCGTGGTGGCTGTGTTTGTCCTAGGAAACTTGTTTGATCGAAGGACCAAGGGTCTAGGATAACCGACTCCTAAAAGTTATGCCACTGTGTGGTGCTTAGTCTCCATTGTCAGCTTGACACAACATAGAAAAACCTGGAAAGAGAATCTCCCTGAGGTACTGTCTAGATCAGGTTGACCTGTGGGCATGTCTGTGGGGGATTGTCTTGATGGCATTAAGTGATGTGGGAAAACCAAGCCCAAAAGTGGGCAGAACCATTCCTGGGTTTTGGACCCTGAACTGTATGAGCAGAACTAGTTAGCTGAGGGCATGCAGGTGTCTTAGGGTTTCTATTGCTGTGAAGAGACACCGTTACCTTGGAAACGCTTATAAAAGAAAACATTTAACCGAGGTGGTGGCTTACAGTTTCAGATGTTGAGTCCATTATCATCATGGCAGGGAGCATGGCAGCCTGTAGGCATACATGGCACTGGCTACGTCTTGATATGTAGACAACAGAAAGCGGACTGAGACACTAAGCAGTGTCTTGAGCATAGGAGACCCCAAAACCTGTCTCCACAGTGACACACTTCTTCCAAGAGGCACACCTACTCCAACAAGGCACACAGCCTAATAGTGCCACTCCCTTTGGGGGCCCTTTTCTTTCAAACCACCACAGCTGGAGTGCAAGCATTGCCCTCTGATTTTGACTGTGTACAGGACTTGAACCTTCAAGCTCCTGTTGCTTTGACTTCCCCACAACAATGGACCTCAATCTGGAACAGAGCCCAGATAAACCCTTTCTCCCCTAAGTTGCTCTCTGTCAGGGTGTTTTATTGTGGCAACAGAAAGGAGGGTAGAACGCTTGTCACTACAGGCCTGGCCAACACTTGCAGGCTCTGCCTGCTGCCGCTCTGCGGAATTCCACTCCTTGCTGGCAGATACTCAAGATTATGATAGCTGAGGTTATCCCTCAGCAACAAGCCTCCAGCCTGTTGCCTGGAGCCCTCTGTCTCTGGTTTCTAAAGCCTGGAGCAATAGAGCCCTACCACTCAAGGTTTGGAGTTCTAAGTCTCCAGGTTTGCTATTCCAGTACCTAAATTAAGACCTGATCACAAGGTGCAGGACTGCCAGCCCTGGGACAGCTTCTCCTTCCCTCCTCATGGTTTCTATCTGAGTGGGACAAAAGCATCCATGACAACTGAGTGTAAACAAAATCCCAAACATAGTCAAAGAACTACCAGCATGTTTGTATGCCTGGATCCTGGAGTGAGACAATTCCATATGGGATCACACCTGGAACCATAGCTACGTGGCCCAAATCTCCAGCTCAGTGGAACCTTTGCCACTGTTGGGGTGAAAGAAGGCATAGGAGAAAATAACCCCCAACAGGGAGGACAAGCTTTTAGAACTGATAGCACACCTAGGGCTTGGGGGTGATTTATCTTAGTTAGTCAGAACTTAAAAGTGACAGGGAAGACAGAAGATGCACGGGATTCCCTTTGGCAAAGCTGCAAGGCAAGAACATGGAATGCTTCTAGTTTACCAAGCTCGTAAGGACTGGGATGATTGGAACAGATGTCAGGGATGTCAGCCTTCCCATGGTCAAAGCCCACCCATGGCCATAAACCCCCATAGTCACAAACCCCATGGTCACAGCCTCCATAGTCACAAACCCCATGGCCACAGCCCCCATAGTCACAAGCCCAAGGGCAGCCTTACTTAGGGCACATGAGTGTTAGATCCCCTCTCCATGGAGGTCCATGCCTGAGAGAAGATAGTAGTGACCTAAGACTGTACCAAGGCTGCTGCTAGAGTCTTTGCCACATAATGCTGGGCCCTGGACACTGTGAGATGCAGTCTCATGTCTTTGACTTCTGGGCTCATGAAGACCTAGCCCTAGGACAGCCCTAACCATCAGCATGAGAAATCTGCCCTTGTGGTGGTTTGAATGAAAATGACCCCATAGGCTCATAGGGAGTGGTACTATTAGGAGGTGTGGCCTTGTTGGAGGAAGTGTGTCATTGGGGGTGGGATTTGAAGTTGATTTCAAATGATCAAGCCAGGCCCAGTGTCCCTCTCTTCCTGCTGTCTGTCAATCCAGATGTAGAACTATCAGCTACCTCTCCAACACCATGAAGGGCAACTCCATGCCACCATGCTTGCCACGATGACAATAATGGACTAAACCTCTGATCTGTAAGCCAGCTCCAAGGAAATGTTTTCCTTTGTAAGAGTTACCATGGTCTCAGTGTCTTTTCACAGTAACAGAAACCCTGGACAGGCCTCAAATGTCGTGACATCTCTGCCCTGTCTGCAGGCCCACAACCAACACTATTGTCATCTTCTGATACACCTCCAAGCTGGCTACTCCATTTTGAGGTCCATGCCTCCCTAGGGTCTTCACTGCACCTCCATTGCAAGCCCTGGGTAAGCTCACAGGGCTTGGTGGGTCCTGCTCAGCCCTTGTTCAGCACCTTGCTCAATTGCTACACTAACCCTTGTCTTTCCTAGGACCACTGTCAAGGTGGTCCTGAGAGGGAAATCATGTATACAGAGGCTGCTTAGTCCTGCCCCAGTCTCGGGCAACCAGGAGGAACAGTGTGTGAGGCTTTACCCCCAGAATCATTCTGGACAGACCCTCATAAAACAATGTCATTCATATAGATATATATATATATATATATATATATATATATATAAGA
>NW_026068130.1:1358209-1445864 GCF_014885135.2 Alexandromys fortis | reverse complement strand
ATATATCAGCACTTTAAGGGGATCCCTGCCCTTCTCATCCTTATCCTGCTCTGATTATGGCTCTGGACACCAGACAGAGGAAGCCAGCCACCTGCTCTGGTGCACACACGGTCATCCCCTCCCGCTAGGTCTCAGGCTAGGGCGGGACAAGGAGCAGGTGGAAAAGGACAAGACAGGGGCTCTTCAGGGGCTCTGCAGCTGCTCTTCATGTCTAAACAGTACAGTCGACTCCACGGGGCTCAGGAATCCAGGCCAGTGCAGGGCTGGGCAGTTTTACAAGCAACTTCAGAAGAACTTGTCCCACACCCTGGAGGCCCACGCCTCAGAGACACTGGCTATGCCTGCCCGAGCCTTCAGATCTGAAGGAAGTAGCATAGGGTGAGGAATAGCCAAGCCTGCAGCATGGTCAGGGTGGAAAAAAAAAAAACTGGTCCCCATGGACCTCTCCCAGGCCATGCCACAGCCTCAGATCCACCACAAGGAGTCTGACCCTCCTTGTGTCCCAGCATCTTAGAGAGCCCCAGACATTTAAGCGCTGAAGGCCCTGCCTTGATCTCAACATAGCTGTATTCATAGAGAAGGTTTTATGAACCTCTAAATGTCCTCAAGCAAGAAATGCTGCAGAGAGGAGGGTAGCAAGGGAGTCCTGGTGTTCTGCCCAGGGCCACAGTGTGCTAACGCCAGGGCCCAGGCCTGGACTCCCCCTCCCAAAGCTAAGCCTGTCTTCAGGGCTGTCAGCACCCACCTCAAATTTCGGGCAGAATCAAAAATCCCTTTAGAGTTTAGGCAAAAAAAAATCTTAGGACTTTTTTTTTTTCAAATAGTTTGGGCTTGGCAAGTCTTGAGTTGTACTTTGCCAAGCCCTCCGCCCTCCTATAATTTAAAGGAGGAAAAAGCACAAGAGACAAAACCACTGTGCATTCCGAGGGAGCCGCGGTCTGCTGTTGCTACTGCCACGGCCCTCAGACTTATCCAAGCAGAGAGGCCTCTCCCCAACTCTGTGTAGTTACAGTCTAGGTTAGGTTAGGTAGCTTAGTTTAGTTATGGTGTGTTAGTTTAGTTCAGTTGTTTAGTTTATACCCGTCAATGAAGTGGTTCGAGCTCTCCCAGCCCAGGCCACTGTGGCCAGGTGAGGCCTGAAGGCTTCCTGACTGTCATGCCACGAAGTCAGCGTGTGGGGACCACTGGGAACAGGGGTAGGAGAAGCAGCCGTAGCAGTTCTTGAAAGGAGGCCCAAGATCTGAGACCTGTTCTCTACCTTGTTCAGTCATTAGTACACCTTCTTCTGGACCCCTCAGCATCCCCCTGGGGAGGGACAGACAAGCAGATGCCGCCCTGGGGCCCCAAAGTCTTAGTTAGCATCCTTAGCACCAAGGAAGGGGCTGGGAACAGGGCTTGGGGCATGGAGAATGCATGGCCTGAGACTGGATGTGTCAGGGAAAGGCAGTCAGGAAACCAGGAGGGCGGGAAGATGAAGAGTAGCTTCTCCGCTGAGATGATGACCCCCCAAGCCAGAGTCTGGAGCACATCTTGACGGCAGGAATCCAGGAGGTCAGAGACCTGGCTAGGCTTTGGGGACAATAAGAGTCATGGGGTCACTTCCTGCTCCGCAACCCACCTGGGGCTGGGCATGCCCTGGTGTGACTGCAGTGGGGGATAGTCAAGGCCCTGGGCCATCTGCAGATGGGCACCACGCCCTGTGGCTGCCCCCGAGCCACAGGCCCATGTGTAATGACAAGGCCGGCTGGCTTGTCCCTAGGGCTCAGAGCCAAGCATCAACAATTCTGAGCAGAGGTTTTGCTCTTTCTGAAAGTCCTGGGGATGGGAGTCTCCGCTCGGCTCCCAGTACACAGTCAGTTTCCCAGATCGACTGAGTGCCCAGGAGCACTCAGAGCTCAGAGCCAGTGTACAGAAGCAAACCAGGCCATGGAGGATTCAAGCCCGCACCCAACCTTCCCTCGGGTCTCTGTTCCCAGCCCTCAGGCAGCCCTCATGCCTACATCTCTGATTACAGAGTGCCAAGGTTTAAGAAGATATGGTGAGGGCTAAGGAGACAACTCGGGAAAGTGTTTGCCTGAGTTCAACACCCAGCACCCAAGAAAAAAAGGGGGGCACAAAGGCATGGATCTGTAAGCACTGGAGAGATGTGGAGCAGGATCCTTGGGGCTTGCTGGTTAGCCAGCCTTTTTCAAAACTATTATTTCTATATTTCTTGACTTGGTTCTTATTTGTTTTCTGTCTTGCCACTGTGAAAGATGCCTGGAACAACTTAAAGGAAGAACTATGTATTTGGACTCACAGGTTTGGGCTTCAAGTCCCTGATTGCTTGGCTCTGCTGTTTCTGGGCAGGGTGAGACAGCAACAGGGCACGGGAGCATGGAGAAGCAGAGCTTCTCACACCATGGTGGACAGGAAGCAGAGAAGGATAGACAAGGGGAGTTTGAGGTGCATCTTCCCAGGGCAAACTCCTGGTGACCTAATTCTCCAACTCAGTCCTGCAGTGGGGGATGGTCTCAGTTTCCCACATCTCCCAATAAGGTCATCACTGGGAACATATCCATTGGTGAGGTCAGAGCCCTCATGGTTCAACCACTTCTTCCCAAAGCTTAGTTCTGAGTGCTGCTACCCTGGGAACCGGGTTTCAACACGTGAGCCATTCAGGAAACACTTCATATCCAAACCACAAGAGTAGTAACGAGTACAATCAAAACAATCACTCTGTGTGTATGTGTGTGCATGTGTACGTGTGCGCACGTGTGTTCTTGTATGATGTATACATGTCTGTGTGCGTGTGTTTGTGGAAACCAGAGGACGCCTCCGGGTATCATTCCTCAGGAATGCCGTCCACCTATTCTGAGACACTCCTCATTGGTTTAGAACTCACTCATTAGAGCAGTTGGTCAGTGTGCACCAAAGACCTGCCTGTCTCTGCTTCCCTATATTACAAACATGTCCCACCATGCCCTGCTTTTTTATCGCGAGTTCTGGAGGTTGCAAAGCAAGCACTTTCCCGACTGGTCCACCTTCCCAGCCTGAAATAGTATAATTTTATAAAAATGAAAAGTGTAAGTATTTTTAAATTAAAAGTGCACTACAGTAGCTAGAACAAATACACATGATCAAGACAGTTAAAATCCCAGTGTGGACAGGGGCGGGACCCATGAAGTCCCACCCCTGTCTGAGGAGTTCTTGGCTGCTGGGGACGGGAAGTTAGTTTTATTTAGGAAGGCTGCCTGGGTCCAGCAGATGGTCAGACACCCATGCACACTCAGACAGCACTAGAAGGACTCCGTGGGTTTTAGAGAAAAAAAGATTACTTGAAGTTGTGGTGGGAAGCGGCATGGAGGATGGGTGAGAGTAACCAACAGGTAGGGGGTGGATTTGATCAAAACGCGTGTCTGCATCTGAGTATATGCATGTATGAAGTTTCAAATAATAATTAAAAATTATTTAAAAAATAAAAATTATTCTTGAAGTTCAAGGTAGCAACAGGAAAGTGCAACTGAAAACAAAATGATTGGCCAGTTTAGTGAGGCTGTGAGGCACAAGGCCCATCCAGCAGTCAGCAACTGCCACACACAGCAACGCCGCTCTTAGAAGATGGGGCGCAGGATGCCATTCCGTTCACAAGTTCACGATTGTTTATGACAGTTAACTTCTTAAAAGCGACAACCAAGAAAAATGTTAGCAGACTATATAATTAAAACCGTGAAGCCTTGTTTTTTTTAAAAAAAAAAAAAAAAGAGCAGTCCAATAAACAAACCAAAGGGAAAAAGTTGACATACACAGTAAATTCTGGGATGCAGACTCTATTTCAGTCCTCCCAGCAACCATCTATAAATCCAGGGAGATTTCCGTCTGTGTTTATGAAATCGACAGGCTGAGTTCAAGCTTCATGTGGAAACATTTGAAAGAAAAGCCAAGGCATTTGCGAAGTATGAAATACATATCCTGTAAAACACGTTAATAAAAAAAAGTGGAGCCTTGGCCCCCATACACACACAAAACACAATAGGGCATCTTGAAGTCGTGGAACGGTGTCGCAGCGTGTGAATGGTGAACGAAACACCTGCCAGCCTTTCACACGAGTGCAGTCAACGAGGGATGAGACCATTCTTTAGGACAAATTCTCATGGTCTCATCCGGGGGACGCCCTCACAGACATCCTAGGTGAACTCTGCTAACTCCCCACCCAGCCAACTGACAATCAAGCTGGAGCACCACACAGCTCCTGGGTTCACCATCTCCACCACACAGCTCCTGGGTTCACCGTCTCCACCACACAGGTCCTGGGTTCACCGTCTCCACCACACAGGTCCTGGGTTCACCGTCTCCACCACACAGTTCCTGAGTTCACCATCTTCATCTCCACCACACAGTTCTTGAGTGCCAGCCATTTCCCCATTGTTTTAGGAGATTTTTAGTCAAACGGTGTGATTTTGAAGTTACTAGAAATCTGAACTTGGCCAGAGTCTTTTTCACAATAAATATCTTGTTATTTTGTATTAGGGCGGCTTTCCAAATCGTTCAAGGGGGAGAAGAATTTGAGTTGTTGTGGCATACCATATGTTAACAATAATTCTATTTATGACTGATAGTATCATAAAAAGATAAACCAGATTTCTCAGATTATCATGTGATCTATGCATTTTACCACATCCAAGAAGCCCATCTAATTTAATATCTTTTAAATTGCTATTATTATTAATGTCCTGTGTGTGTGTGTGTGTGTGTGTGTGTGTGTCCATACGCTCAGTGCCATCCATGGTGGGTTTGTGGAGGTCAGAGGACAATGTGGGGACCCAGTTAATTCCTTCCACCTTGCTTTCTAGAGATCAAACTCTGGTCATCAGACGAAGTTGAGCTATCTTGCTAGCCCAACATTTCTATTTTTATGGTCAGAAAGTATACTCTTTGGAGATGTTCCAGGAACCCAGAGTTAGCGCAAGGCTAAAAGGACTTAATTTAGAATTTGGTCTGGGGAAGCTATCAAAAATGTGCCAGTGTTGAAAACACTTCGCTAAGGCCCCAGGCCACCGCCAGGCAAACCAGCATGGCAGCATGCAAAGTTACACGGTGCTTCTGGAGACAGCTACAAAGAGCTTACAGCTTGTATACTTTCCTTACCTAAGCCAAGGACAAATAGAACAGCAAAGGACAATATAAACATGAAAACTGGTAAAAATATAAAATCTTCGTTGCCTAGGCCAATTGCTTAAAAGATAAAATAAAACAAACAAAAAACAAACACCCTCTTATTCAAGATTAAGCTAAAACTCCAAAAGCCTTTGTCCTCTTAACAGTGAAAGTTCCACTGCAACCTTCGATCAGCCTATCACTGAATTACATTTAAATGCTGTCCATCTCAGTATAGTGACCACAAACACAATTCCTCCTCTGTATACCTTCGATTTTCTCTGCACAGGGTGTTTGCTCACTTGCTTAGTTTTGAGTCAGTCTCACTGTAGTGCAAGCTATCCTCCTGCCTCAGCCCATAAGCACTGGGATTACAACTCTGTGTCACCACCATTCCCAATTTTATTCAATCAGGTTCGATTTTCTTGTCCTTTTTCCTTTGTATCTTATAATAAATTGACTTAAGACAAAAGTACTTTCTTTTTTCTATTAAAACAGGTCTTATAGCCTTTTTTAATTAAAATCCCGTCCTTTCTCTTATATGAAACATATTTTATATTAAACATGCAGTCATACCACCTCCAGCCATGGTTTTGCTTTCCCTTTTTTCAACTACTGAGAGACAACCACGATCAAAAAATATTAAACTATCCAACAACAAATTTACATAAGCAATCATAGTTGTAAATTGTATAATGTTTTGAATAACAGGAAGAAATCGGAGGCCATTTCCTTGTGTCCACCAGAATGGAAGTCTTTCTTGGTCCTGTGTTTCCACGCTGTGTGTTCCACTCACCTGCCAGTCACACAGAGACCTCCTCCGCTGTTGTTCTACTGTGGCAGCATGGGCAGAGACCATACCACACTTTCACTACAGTGTACTCTTACACCTTTCCACTTTGCTGTTAGTGATGGTTAATCTCTTGCCGTGCCTGATTTGTAAACCAATCGCAGGTTTGTCAGTATGGGGAAGCTAGCACACACAAGGACTGTGGCTGCTGTGGAGGCCGGCACCAGGAGCCCTTCGAGTGTTTCCCCAGGTGATGAGGGGACAACTGTGACCATTCTCCTCGTCCCTGTTATTTGGGTAGTTCCACCTCCATATATTAATCAGAATTTTAAACCAACAGTGGCCTTAACATTTAGTGAAAATTGAGAAGCAGATTGGCCTCTGGGCATTCTTTTGGGGGCATCTTAACTGTGTTAAGTGAGGTGGGGAGATGGACTCACTGTGGGTGGGATTCCCCAGCTGAGATTGTAGGTTGTATAAGGGGTGAAGTGTCTCTCTCTCTCTCTCTCTCTCTCTCTCACCTCTCCCACACACACACACACACAATGGTGGATATGATCAGACTACTGCTTCCGGCTCCACCTTCCCTGACTCCCCCACCACAATGAACTTGAAACTTGAGTGGGAAACCAAAATAAACCTTTTCTAATGTAAGTTTCTTTTGTCAGAGTGTATTACCACAGCAATAGGAAGAGATGCTAAGACGGTGTGGAGCCCAAATATCACTAGTTTCTATTTAGCAAGAAGCTGAGAAGTCGAAATTGAAAAGCACAGAACATTTGGACAGATACTTTACCACAGAGGACAAAACATCTTACGTAACACCTAAGTTTCATGGCTACTTCTGAGCAAGCCCAAATTCTATTATTCTGTTTTATTTGTTGTATGTGCTTGACTCTTTTGCCTGTACGTATATCTGTCCAGTGTGTGTTGGGACCTGATATGGCCACAATGTATAATCTTAGTCACTAGTGCAGGCCTAACACAATGCCACACACCAGGTAATTTATAAAGTACAAAAGCATTTCTCGATCCAGGAAGCCCAAGATTAAGAGGCCCCAGCCTTCCACGATAGCACCTTGAACACTGAGTCATCTGGTGAGACACCTACTGTATCCTCACATGGCTGAGAAAGACAGCAGCCCCACTCCCACAAGGCATTTGCATAATGGCACTAATGCCACCACTGAGCCCAGTGCCACCACTGCTGCCCTGGAGACTGAGTTTCCACACGAGTTTTGGAGAGGATTTTAAACCACAACAAGGTCTCTATGGCAAAATGGCAGTGCTTTGGGTGTATGGAAGGTCAGCAGTGGGCTGCAGATTGGAAACTGAGCCAATGCCTGTCCCCCTCCAGAAGCTTGGCAAGTTTCAGTGGCTCCCTGTCCTTCTCCCTCCCAGTGAACAGTCTAAAAGGAGCCTCGGTGCCTCACACACAGTGTGAAACCCAAGGCTTCTGAGGGTTGAGGAAGGAGTTTGGCCATGGACAAGCACTGGCATCAATAAAGCCAGTGCAGACCCAGGTTAAACTGAGGATGCTAGCTGCCAATGGCGCCTTCCCTGTCACGGAGAGAGCTGGTTTCCCAGCATGGTGACGACTGATACTCTGTCCCAGAATTCACAAAAAGGAAGAGGATTGCTCTCTGACAGTGCAGACAATCCCAGAACTCTGGAGAAGGGGGCAGAAGGGTTGCAAGTTCAAGGCTGCCTCAAAACCAAAAGGGTGAAGAGACTGTGAATACCTGGCTCACCGATGGAGCTCTTGATAAACCCTAACTATATAAAGCCCTGAATTCAGCCTTCAGCCAAAGGAGTTTTGTTTGATTGATTGACAAGATTCAGGAGGCCAGCTCACTGCCCCCCTCTTCCTTTCCGTAGTGAAGAGGCTAGTTGGTTGTAACCAGGTCTTGGTGAACAAACCAGAGACAGGGCATTTGTGGTTGACTCCGATCCATCCTGCAGCTATTGAAAACACCCCTTGTTTTAATTGAGGTTCCAGAGACCTGTTCTGCCCCTCAGCTTCTGCCCATGGGAGATTTGTGGCACTGAAGGGCTTTTGGGGGGACATTTGGGGTCAGGTCTTCAAGCTCTCCACTCCTGAAAAACAGCTCACCCCAGTTTCTAGTAACAAGAAAGTCAAAGTCTCCAAGGCATAGCTCTGGTCCTCCACCCGCCAGCACATTCCAACTCTGGCATGCCAGGCTGGAGTCACTTTAGAAAGATGACAGTGTCAGCCCTGCGCGGAGCTGGCTCCACACCAGGCTGCCCGAGGCTATACTCCACCAACATACCCCTCAGGAACACCCTGTTCTCTTGGGCTTTACTGAACTCAGAGTCACATAACAAAACCACCATAGAGCCATTTACATCATTGTGGAAAAAAATACCTTTCCAGTTCCTCTGTCCTTTCTACAGTTGACCTTTTACCTTTGGTTATAAAGACTCTTTATGTTTTCTCAAAAGCTACATCCCTTGCAGGGGTGACTTACAGGACTTGTCCAAGTCTCTTGGCTGCCCTTTTCTTTTCCTGATAACACTTCCGTGGTGCACAGTTTTTCATTTGGATGAAGTCGAATTTATCTGCTTTTTAAATCTTGTTGCTTGCCAAACATCACAGCCAGGAATCCTCTTCTAAATCCAAAACCACAAAGGTTTTTCATCTAGGATTTTCTTCTAAGAGTTTTATAATTTTAGCTTATTGAGGCTTTTGATCCATTTCGAGTTCATCTTTGTCTGGGGTGGGAGGGAAAGAGTCTAACTCCAGGTGTCTGAACTCACTTGCTAAAGACACTCGTCTTCCTCCCCCCAACAGTCTTGGTATTCTTGTCTATGGCAACTGACCACAGAAGGGCAGGCTTTCCTTCTGAGCCCTCAGTCCCATTGCTTTATATGTCTGTTTTGATTACCATAGCTTGGCAGTGAGTTTTTAACGTGAGTCTTCAGCTTTAATCTGATTCAGAGAACAGCCTACGCCTCCTCTAGGGGCTCAATGGCTAGCCTGATGACATAACAGGCCAGCATTTCCACCACCCTCTCTGGCCTCCAGTCCATCTTCAGGAGGAAAGCGTTTAGGTATGAGGCCCTTGGAAAGAGTGAGGCTGTCACACCTGCTTCCACAGAGACACTTTGGTCAGGCAATCACTAAAGGGCAAGTGCCAAGGGTTAGGCCAACTAGCAATGCCACGAGCCACCTCTAAGAAGGGCACCCCACTTCCTGGCCCACCCTCTCTTCTACAAGGGTGGTTTGATTCAAGGCTAGGGCGTGCAATTGGATGTGGCTGGCTGGCTAGCTAGCTCTTCATCAGGTCACGGCCAGAGGTTGTGGATACCAGCTTCTTGAACTGCAATCATTGGTTGGGCTTTCTTTCAGTATTAGTCCCCTCTCTTCTCCTGAATTGATCAGGGGCTGCACCTAGCACCAGGGCTGGAATCCTCTTCTACCTCCAGTTGCACCTGGACTGTCTCTCTGACCCATCCGGGAACTTGGAATAGACCTGTATCCCTTCCTCCCACTGAGCCCCTCAGCCTGGCTACCCTCAGCTAGGCACACATCCCTGCTCTTGCAGGAAGGTGCGGGGATTCCCGGAGCAGTGCAGATCCTGATGTTTCCCCTCTCAGGATCGTGAAGCTGTACACCCAACCCATGCAGGTCCACTGCCCTTGGCTCTTGCCCTCTAGAGACCATCTGGCAAAATTACCTTTATAGAGGGGAACGCATATGGCATATGGGGTTGCAGTTTGCCCACTGAGCTTGTGCAACCTGCTCTCCAGGCTCTTGCAATGCCTCCCCTTTAATGAGACTCTTCTTCAGGAGCCCCTCTCGTGCCTACGGTGTAGACCTCAGTCTTACACAATACAAACCTGGGTCCTTTGTTGAGGAATATTAGTTGAAGACGTGTTACATTTGTTTATGCTGTGGAACATTTGTATAATGATGCAAAGATTTCTCTTTCTCTTAGCTTGCATTTGTTTAAGTCTGTGAACTTGTGTGGCTTTGCCTGTCTAAAACACCTGATTGGTCCAGTAAACAGCTGAATGGCCAATAGCGAGGCAGGAGAAAGGATAGGCAGGGCTGGCAGACAGAGAGAATAAATAGAAGGAGAAATCCAGGAAGAGAGGATTAGGAGGAAAAACAAAAGAGGATTTCAGGGGCCAGCCTCCTAGCCAGTCAGGGAGTAAGAAGTAGAGAAATGTAAAAGCCCCGAGGCAAAAGTAGAAGGGATAATTTAAGTTAAGAAAAGCTGGCAAGAAACAAGCCAACCTAAGACAGGACATTCATAAGTAAGAATAAGTCTCCAGGTATTTATTTCGGAGCTGTGTGGTGGGCCCCAAAAGAGCCCTAAGAGTTAACATAAAAACTACCGTCTTCCTCAGCCAAGTGTCCAGCTGCCTCTGTCACCTGCTGCTGCCATCAAGGCCACACCGGTGACCTCTTAGGCCCAGATGGAGGTGGATGATACCCTGCCAAGTCACTGCCCCTTGTGCAGCTCAGCTCTGAGAATCTCGCCCTCGCGATAATCCTGAGAACAACAGCTGGGAGCCTTCTAGCAGTCTCACCAGGGGCAGCGATGTCCGGAACAACCATGAAGAAGGCAGGGTCCTCCTCCTACTGCAGAGCTGCTACATAGGCACTACCTTAGCATCCTGCCTCTGAGTCGGGTCCTATCTGTGATGTACACCAAAGCCAGATAGCGACTTGTCCAAATGATGCTACAGGGGAGTTTCTATTAGACCCATGTCGGTAAATGGCCTCCCCCAGAGTAGGCTGGGAATGCATGTGAATGCCACCGGGACCTTCGAGACACTGGCCCTGACCTGAACCAATACGGCCACACTTGCTAAGCTGCACTTCAAACAACAGCTCCCAAATAGTTCAGAAGTAGGTGTTCTACATGATAGTGGGCTTCTTCCTAAAACAGATGGAAGTTCACCATGGTGGGTGTGGGTGGTCGTGCCTGGCCTTGCCCACCAGGCAGCACTCATCGCCACGGCTACTAACCAGGTATGTTCAATTGCCCTTACACACTGGGCGGTGGTGGGGCACTCCTTTAATCCTAGCACTAGCGATGCAGAGGCAGGTGGATCTCTGAGTTCTAGGCCAACCTGGTCTACAGAGATAGTCCCAGGACTACACAGAGAAACCCTGCCTCAAAACAAAACAAAAATTGGCCTTACTCTGTAAGCGGCTGTTTGGAGGACAGAATAAGCCCTGCATCTAGGTCGGCTTAAGAGCCATGCTCATCACACAAGAGCGATGGAGTCTAGAGGCAAGAAGGCCTCCGTGCCTCTTGAGCTTTCAGGAGCTGTATCTGCATGGCTACAAAACCCTTTACTTCCAAACCTCTGGAAGCCTGTCTCGGGGGAGAAGCTGGGATCTGAGAGTGACGGGTGGAACATTCGGCTCAGTTAAGAATGCCCTTCCAGAGACGTGAGCAAGGCCCATGTGGCTGCTGTCACGTGCACTCAGGGCTCTGAGCTCCGCAGGCAGAGTCCCCGCAGGCTTCTGATTGAAGCTGGCCTTACAAAAAGAACAACCAGGCTGCATGGAATGCAGAACAGACCAGAAGCTGGTAGCTGTCTAAGTAGAAGAGTTTCAGGGCAGGCAGGCAGATGTCACACAAAAGTCAAAGGGTAGCAGGTGAGTCCCGGAGGACAGCCCAGTTCCTGCTGTCCAGGGCCTTGAGATCATCAGCACACCAGTCTCTCTGAACCTATCAGTCATATGGAGAGCTTTGTCTAAGCACATCAGACCTGGCTGAGTACTCATGCCCAAGTTGCCTCTCTCCTCAGTGTCCTGGCCCAGAGTCAGGGCAGCAAGGCAGGAAAAGAGCTCCAAAGACAGTGGAGCCCAGAGCTGAGTATCTTGGCCCATCTCCTGCTTGGGCACTCAGACGGAGACAAAAGTGGGCTTCTGCAGGGGCCTAGCTGCATCCCGTATGGGTGGCCCAACCTCTTCTGAGCAGGCCTCCTTTCAGCTGGCCTGAATACGGAGACATGCCCAGACTTCCGGCTGATCAAAGGGACCTGGGATTCAGCAGAGCCGAACGGCTGCCAACGTGCTGCCTTGATGTGGAGTGCCCGCAGGCAGGGGTTTGGGGCTGGCAGGGGTGAGCACAGGTAGGACCACCCTTGAGCAGACTGTGCCAGTACTGTCTCCAGCCAGCACCCTGTGCCCACCCCTGCAGCCCCCAAGTCCTAGAAGCAAGAACAGCTCTGGATCTCAGACTTGAGGTTTAGTACCTCTGTACCAGCCACGTGATCCAGGACTGGGAGGACTTTGTAAGGACTTATTTAGTGTCTGAGTAAAGGGGAAACAGCACCCTACGTCCTAGAACCCACATAGGGGTGATCTCTCTTGGTCTGAGCCCTGTGTGAAACCCCAGATGTCATCTCGACCTAGTGCAGTAACTTCCCCCAGACAAGGAGAGAAGAAACAGGAGCATTGCAGTGCTCTGGGCAGCAAAAGGTGAGGGGGGGCGGGGCATCTCTCCTAGCTCTGCAGATCCACTCAGGTTCCTGCTTCCTTCTGGCAGGGACTCTGATGCCAATGGCCGAAATATGTCTAGGGAGGTGGCTGTCTGGATCTCCTGAGCTGCACCATGCTTCCAGTCGCTCCTGGAGGCCACAATTCTCTCACCAGACCCCTGACCGCATCTGTTACTTTCCCCACCCTGTTACCCAGGGTGGGGTCCCTACAGAGATGTGGGCCCCCTAGGTTTTCCATATTCTCCAGGTACTGTACCACCTCCTAAGAGGTCAAAGTGCCATCACCCGTCACCTGCTCCCAGTTCATGCCTCTACCCCTGCTGCCTGCTGGCTCCACTTTGCACCTGTTAACAGATGGTGGCTTTGACTGCTGTGTCTTTGGAAGTTGCTTTTGTAGCCACTGAAAGAAGAACACTGATGTGGGAGTGATTTCTTATTAATAAAGAAACTGCCTAGGCCCATTTGATAGGCCAACCCTTAGGTAGGCAGAGAAAACAGAACAGGATGCTGGGAAAAAGAAGCTTAGTTGAGGAGTCGCCATGATTCTCCCGCTCCAGACAGACACAGGTTAAGATCCTCCCTGGTAAGCCAGCTCGTGGGCTACACAGAATATTAGAAATGGGTTAGAACAATATGCAAGAGCTAGCCAATAAGAAGCTAGAACTAGCCGGGCCAGGCAGTGTTTGAAAGAATACAGTTTCCGTGTAATTATTTCGGGGCATAAGCTAGCCATGCGGGCGGCCGGGTGCCGGGGACGCAGCCCTGCCACCACTCCTATTTCAACAGAACACAAAGCCAAAGAGAAGATGAAACATGTTGGTTCAACCAACTGCGGGAGGCAGTGCCAAATCACAGGGAAAATGTGGAGGCCAGTAGGCCTGCTAGGAACCAGCAGACCGCCAATTAGTCCCGATGTCCCGCTCAATACTCCCGCCCCCAGATCCCTTCAGGACTCTCATGGAAGCCAGGAGCTTGGGAACAAGGACTCTGTTGCTCCTCTCTCCTCAGCTCCACGCTCTGTGACAATAGAAATACAGGTCCTGGCTTCATCCGGCTTGGAGGAATGCAGTTTCCCCCTTTTAATTTGCTTCCCACCCTTTCATTTCTGCTTTCTGTCTCACATCCATACCATACTTTGGGCAGGCAAGGACCCAAGGTATATAGTGGCCTCAGCACCCAACCTTCCAAAATCTCACTGTAACCCCATTCCCAACTGCCACAGGAGGTAGCTCCGACCAAGAGAAAACCTGTATTTGGCATGCAATGCCCTAAGGGTACTTTTGCCAAGCTATACCATGGCCTAGCTAAGGGACAGCTAAGTCGTTGCCTGTGTTGTGGTATATGTAACTGCATCTCTGCAGCCAGGAGCCCAGGGGCAAGTAAGGCAGGGTCTGGTGTGTGCAGCTCTCATTTCAGAAATAATGAGGTTCCAGAGGCCACTGCTTTAGGATGCAAGAGTTTTCCCAGCAACCGTTACTCTAAATTGTAACCACTCCTCCTTGGAAGGTTGCGGGGCATCAAAGAAGGAGGCTGCATGGGTGAGGACAGCTGAACAGAAGAGGCATTGGGCAGGGCAGGAGCAGGCAGCATCTTCTGTGTTCCTCCCAAGGCCTTGTCACTTTGATGGAAGCTGGGCAGCTTCAGCAGAGCCCCCTCTGCCATGAAGTCCCGTCAACTCCTGGTGCCCGGACAACCACTCCCTGCTCAGCCTCCTTTTTTTTTTTTAATCACCAAGGCTCTGACAGGTCCTGACTACCTAAAGCTAAGAAGGCTAGATTGCCTATGTCCCTCCCTGCCCCTTGGCTTAAACTCTGTCCTGGAAATGGGCTGAGAAGCTAACAGACCCTCCCAGAATCTCCCAGAAAGGATGGAGGACCTCTGTGAACTCTGAAGACAGCACCCAATGGGGCAGCTTGCTTCCTGCACATTCTGTATACCCCAAATATCATGGTAAGAACTTCTGCCACCCCCAGAGGAGAAGGATGCTATGCTGTGGGTTGGGTCTACTAAAGCAGCTGGTAAGTAGTGGGTCCCATTGGGTACCAGGTCTGTTTCCTTTTATCCAAGGCTGTGACAAGTGAGTTATCTCAGACACCACCTAAGTAGGTAGCTTCCTGCCACGTTTTAGTCAAGTGTCCTGATCAGCAAAAGTAGGAATAGAAGCTTAACTTTGGTGTGGCATACACAACCAAGGGCCCCTCCCTGGGAGCAACAAGGCCACTGCCATTCCAGGTACCCTACCCTGCAAGGGAGGGAGGCTGCTGGGGACCTGCCAGCCCTTACATGCTGCCCTCTGGCTTCCTCAGGGAGGAGCATCCCTCTGGAGAAAGGTCTTGGCTGTCAGTACTGCAAGCTGAGGGAAGGTGCTATACTACACTTTTGCAGGTAGAATGATAAGGATGTCCCTAGAAGAGAGGGGTCACCCAATACAGGGCACCAGCTGAGTCAGGATCACATGCAATGGTGACCGGCGACAGGTCACCCAGGGGCCTGTATTGAGCCTCAGCCAGGTTTAATCCTGAGCCAATTCCCAGGCCCACCAAGGAGGCTACCCCTTCATCCGCAGGCATGTGGTGGAAGGCCAGACCACATGGAGACCACATAAAGCAAGAAGGAGCCTGGGTCAGATACAAGTGGCCTATTAAAGGTGGTAGGGGACCCAAGCAGGCCTTGGCATGCGGTGTGCAGGGGTCGGTGAGACAGGAGAGGTGTTCCAGTGCAGGGGTGGGAGGAGATCTGCTCTCTTGGACTAGGTCTCCATTGCTGCTCTCAAGCAACGACTATATGCATAGATGATGGGGTAACTTCAGTAGGAGTTAGGGCAGGAAACCCAGTCTCCTGAAATCGACAGACCAACAGTCTAGGAACCCTGATGGAAGGGACATTTTGAGGCATGGGTGTTTAGGGGTGTTGTCACAAAACGCATAGGTACTGGCGCAGGTGAATCCAAGCGCCCGCACTCTTTTGTCACATAGGGGTTATGTTACAACTCTTAACCAAGTGAGCCACTTCATTTGCTTTCTTCCCATTCTCAGATTAGGTCTCTGGGTTCATAGTCTGACCTCAGTTATGACGTCCTCTGGGCCCTTTACCCACAGGGGAGAGGGGAGAGAGGGAGGAACAGTGCCACCAGCAGCAGCCCAGCAAAAAAACTCTGAACCCAGAACCAGCAGCCCCCAGGTGGGATGCCAGGTACCCTCCCATCCTCCCCCGTCATCCCTGAAGCTCTACTCAGCAGCTGACAGTTCACCACAATATGTCTGGGGTTGAATTGCCCTACATAGTCTCCTCACTCCACTCCTCATTCCAGAGGTCACCTGCCACCCTGCATCCAAGCCCACAGACCTGCCTCTGCCCCGTTGCTTTTGTCGCCCGAGCACCCAAGGAGTCACGAAGAGCAGACCGAAACACCCGCTGACAATCTGCAACAATTAAGTCATCTGAGCTGGTGAAGGCTAGTTTTTTTGGCCAGTTTCCCGCGTTCAGCCCCCTCACCCTCCTCCAAAACATGTCAGATGAGAACTGGAGCAGTGCCGGAGCGGCCAGAAAGGGCGTAGGGAGGTAGGCGTTGTTGTGGGGGTGCAGGTAGGCAAGGAAGCAAGGGACCAGGACAGAGAGGTGGAAGCGATGAGAGAGAAAGCCACGGACAGTGAAGGATGGAGAGGAGCAAAGGGGTGCTGAATTCGGCAAGGGGCGGGGAAGCCCCTGATTGGCCTTAGGAGGACGTGATGTCACGTCCGGCGAGGGAAGCCCTGCCTCAGCGGTCCCCCCCCGCCGCGCCCCCGCCCCCACAGGTGGTGCCTCCGCCCTTAGTGTTGGGCTTGGGGGGGCACCTTTGGGGACCCCGGACTCAGTTTTGCGTTACCGGCAACCCCCCCGCTCCCGTTCCCACCAATCAACCGAGCGCATCGCATGGACTGGAAGGGCCTGCATGCCACCCCTCCCTAGAGCGAAGGAGCGCCCGGTGCGCCCCGATCGTGCCCCCAGCCGCGCCCCGCCCCGCCCCGCCCCGCCCGGGCGCTCCCCTCTTCCCGCCCGCGCTCCCCGCCCCTCCCTGCCCCTCTCCGCGGCCGCCGTGGGGCCGGGCGGGCGGCGGGGGAGGCGCCGAGCCGGGGCTGCGCGTTCGCTCGCCGCGCTCTGGGCGGCCCGACTGAGCGGCTGGACCTCGCGCCTCGCGCCCCGCGCCGCAGTCGCTGCCGGCTTTTGTTGTCTCCGCCTCCTCGGCAGCCGCCGCCGCCGCCTCTGGACCACGAGCCGCCGCGCGCGCCGGGACCTTGGCTCTGCCCTTCGCAGACTGGGCTGAGCAGAGCCGGCTGGGAGCAAGGGAGGCGCGCGCGGACGGCCAGGGAGTCCCGGGCCCCCCGCCATGGAGCTCCGGGCCCGAGGCTGGTGGCTGCTGTGCGCGATCGCCGCGCTGGTCGTCTGCGCCCGCGGGGACCCCGCCAGCAAGAGCCGGAGCTGCAGTGAAGTCCGCCAGATCTACGGGGCCAAGGGCTTTAGCTTGAGCGACGTGCCCCAGGCAGAGATCTCGGGTGAGTAAGGGCGCGGTGGCGTCTTGGGGCTCCGGACCCCAACACTCAGGAGGAGATCTACTCTGGGCCCCTGGACCCGTGCGCTGCAGCTAGCCCCGGGCGCCAGAACCCGCCACCCAGACTTGGAGTGGCCTCTTGCGCCTCTGCTGCTCTGAACCCCGCGGCCCTCGCCTCTTGAGCTCCGATCCGCTCTGTTGCTTCCCAGTTCCCAGTCGCTACGCGCTGGAGCCCCTTCCCCGTAGCGCTGTTCTGGCCCGGCTAGGGACGAGTGGACCCCAGCGCGGTGCACTCTCTTCGGGTCAGGGTTGGAGCTGGGCGTCTTCAGCCCCTGGCTTGGCCCAGTGTGCCGGCGGGGCGACAATCCCAGCTCCGGGGGCAGCGTGCCTGCCGCCCTTGTGGTGGAGCAAGCCGTAACTGTGGGGCGGTCTGTCGGGGCACAGCTCCCGGTGGTAGCCGGCTAGGAACTTCTCTATGCGGACCTCTCCCAGAGGCGTCCAGATTCTACTTAGGAATTCCCGCGGGTCCACAGCAGGAGCAGCCTAAGTGGAATTTCTGGGAGGAGATCCTATCTTTCAAGCCTGAATTCCAAGGAAATGTGAGCCCACTGTGGGCTTCAGGCGACCCCAGGGCTCGCTGTGATTCCTACCCAGGAACTTGTGCCCGCCAGCGCCCCGGCCCTAGCGCACTCGTGGTCGGGCCGGGTACTTGGGGCCGCCTGGAGCTGGGAGCCCAGCTGCAGGTGGTCGGCGTCTTGGATCCCGCCCAGGGGCCTTGTCATCTCTTTGTAAGAAGAGCGGCCCTCCTGGCGGCGGCCTCGGCCCTGCAGCTGCTGAGAGCAGCTCTTCCCCTCCCTTCCCTTCCCTTCTCTTCCCTGCTGCCTCAGGAGCTCTGGGAACCGAATCTTTATGAGCTTGGAGCGCCCGATGCAGTGTCCTAAGGACCTCCCCAGCCCCAGGCTTCACCCTTAAATGTGTGTGGAGCTTCCCGGGATGGGTGCAACATCGGGACTTTGATGAGCAGGGAAATCCTGCTGTAGGGTTCTTTTGAAACTGAAGGGGCTTAAAGGCTAGCGGCCAAACTCAAGTGGTACCATAGGCATTCTGAACGAGGAAAATCGGAGTGTCAATCAGAGAGGGTAGCCTGTGGCCTTACCTTGCTTGGGAGTGGTAGTAACTTAGAGCCAGGCCCTGGGGAGAGACAGAACCCACCGATACCTTGCTTGGCCTGAGTCTCTTGGCTATCTCGCCCTCAAACACCCCCAGTGCAGGCCTTTCTATGCCTCTCTCTGCAGACAGCCCTGCCATGTCAAGGCCACACCTCCTGCACTTCTCTGGGCACTGTCCACCTGGGTGCCTGGCAGCAAAAGGTGCTAGTATAATTTCGTTGACGCCCAGCTCACTTTCTCCCCTCCTCCAAACACACATAAATAGGAACTTTTACCAGGGCATCCCTGCCTATCTCTGATCCCTGCCAGCCACCAACTCCTCACACACAGCAGTCTGACACCTTCCAGCCTACAGTTCCCCATGGCATGGCCAGGCCCACCCATCTTAATGCCTTCTTGAGGACCTTCTAGAGCATGTACCTAACCCCAGCTACTGTGCCCTTGTAGACAGGGACTGGCAGTGTGGGCAGTGACAGGGCACTGAGAGGGCAAAATAAAGAGGCAGAGGTATGGCCCTTCCAGAGAGTCTGGGTCTTACTACCCTGGGGTTGGGGAATGTGGGGATTAGGAACTCAAAACAAGCAAAATGTGTTGATGTCTGTCTCCACTGTGGGTGCTGGCCATCCAACTAGCGTGTACGGTTACCCTGCAGAATTACAGCAGTCGTGCCAGTTGGGGCCCAGTGTTTGTTGAGGGTCACCCCACTTATTGACATGCAAGGCTGGGGACTGTGTTCTTCCATCATCCCTAATGATGCTCCTTCAAACTGGTGCCACACTTCCCTGGGACCCCATGGGCCGTACCTCACAACCCACAGAATGGGAGAGGGAGTACCCACAAGCCCCAGGGCCCTGGAGTGAGTATTAGCACATGGACTGAGAGAAGCAGGGTGGCCTTCAGGATAGCGGGAGCCCAAGGGGCAGCCAAGCTCAGGGCCCTGTCTGGTTCTGTACCACCAGACCTGGACGCCAGGGACCAGGCGCCCTCTGGTGGCCCCTGGTGGCACAGTCCTCCCCAGAGCTCTAAATCCTCTGTGAGCCCTTTCCTGCAGTCCCCAGTCTAGACTTCCAAAGAGCATGCTCCTCTAAGGAGCATGGTAATCCCCCAGGAGATAGATACCTGCTGAGGTTCTACTGGGGTCAGTGGGTAGTTAGGAGAGGAGAGGAAGAGTAGTCCCTGGGCGCATGGGTGTCCTTTCCTGCCCCTGTTTTCGGGACCAGAAATAGCAGTGGATAACAGGAGATTTCACTCTTATCAAACAGCACCCTATCAGAGGGAATGGTCCCCAGTTAAGGAACTGTTTAGTTTTCTGGGTGGCCTGGCCAGGGAGCAGCGATGACAGCTGTCCCATTCCATGGATGAGATGCAGCCAGAGGAGACAGCCACTATGGTGGTGTCCTCCCTCTATGCCAGGGCCCTGCAGGGGAGCGAGGTCTGGATGAAGTTGCCAGGAGCCCATTGCCGAGTCACAGCCGTGGTCAAGCAAGAATCTCTTGGCTGGCAGGACCGTTCTGGGGCATGAGTATTACCAAGTGTGCCCCTTAGGGTTAGTATTATACCAGGGCATCCACCTTGGCTTCTAGGGTCAGGGACCACCCTTACCTGGTCTCTGTTGTCACCACAAAGCCCATCCAGGCCACTGGCCACAAGTAGATTCTCAGTGAACAACCACAGACAGACAAATGCTTCTCCATGCTGAACTGCGGCACGGGCATACAGAGAAGGCCACAGCAGAGCACGCATGGCCTTCCTTAAGGTCTCCAGTCTGGGCAGAAGTGGGAGTTGGGCATCAGCAGAACTGCCAAGCTTTTCCTATGCCCCAAAATCACAGTGTGCCTGCTTGCCTTCCTGCCAGCAGGAGTGGGCACCTCACACCCGATACACACTGGGTATCCTCTAAACACCCAACAACACTTAGTTCTCTGCGTGGGCTCTGTACAGCAGCAGCTGAGAATTTGAGGTCCTTGTATCTGATGACCCTTTCCACCTCTTAGGAGTTGTCTGGCTTTCTCTGGAACCCAACAGAATCTCTCCCTCACTTGAGGTCTGTGACTAAGAAGTCACTGGTACACTCCCCACTCTGGACCAGAAGTTTCTGTGTGCCCTATTCTGCCCAGGGAGGGACACCCCCCTTTGCGGCTCAGCACGAACCCCAAAGTGGTCCACATCCCCGAATATGCTGCTAGGAGCTTGGCTTTCATCATCCCCAGCACCGCGGCCGGGCTTCTGTGTGCCCAGGGGAGCCATGATCCAGCAGGGCCGTGTGCGTGATGCAATGGCCTGGGTCCTTGCTGTAGTGCCGAGGCTCCCACACTGGACAGGCCGTCCTGCTTCTCCATGGAAACACCGTCTCCTGGTCTCCAGGGTCTCTGTAGAGTCAGCACACACTGCGCAGGTGAGGGCGTCCATCGGCTCAGAGTGCTCATTGTGAGCTAGGCTCCACAGATGTATTTTCATGGCCGTTTCATGAACACTTCATGAGTGGGTCCATGTGAACCACTGGAAAGAACGGGACATCCAGGCCAGAGAGGCCACATTACTTTCTTAGGGCGCTGCCTGGCTGATCCCAAAGTCTACTGGCAGCTATACCTCAGAAAAACCGGAGCAGACCTCCTCTGCCTGGGCTCTGTGTTCTGGGAGTCCCATGCTCGAGAGACCTGGAGTAGAATTTCGCGATGCAAGCCTGGTGGACCTCTCATATGCTTTCTGTACTCGGATTCTCTGCCTTTAGCTCCTTCTTAGGGTCTAGGAATTCTTTTAAATGACCAGAGCAGCTTCCCAGGCATGTGACACAGGAGGCCCCAGAGTATGCACAGAGGTACCCTGGCTGTGCTTCTTGTCAGCCAAGGACAAACCTCCCTTCCCCCCGATTGTCAACAACTGAGAGAGGGAAGTCTCCCAGTTGGGGCAACAGGACCAAGTCCCAAAATAATAGCAGAAAGACAGATGCCCTGGACACAGGGCAAGCCAAGGAATATGGCAAGTGAGTCTACCAATGATAGTGGCCCTGGGCTACTGCTAGTGCAAGCCTCTAGTGACAGGTCTGCCCTGACGCTGGAACCCCCAGCCCACCCTCAAAGCATTAAGGATATACTGGCATGCATGCCCAGCAGCAGGGCTGAGCTTTAGAAGCAAGTAGGTTTAGTCACCGTATGAACACAGCTTCTCTTACACCATGGTTCCAGTAATATAGCTGTCGTCTGGGGAGTAAGAGATGGGTAGGGAAAGGTGGACTCTTCCTTCAGCCAGACTGTCCTCTTCAGGCTGGATCCAGAGTGGTTTGGGGGTCTTTCCTATGTCAAAAGCTAGACTGAGCCCCGCCCCCAAGTTAGAGTCTCTCTCCAGTCCTGACCTAACCTGGCTATGGACCCAGTCATCTGGTGCAGGATGCTCTTCAACTTTAGTGACCCGCAAGTTGATGCCTCTACCCCAAGCCCAAGTGCCTCACTGATGTCCTGCCGGCAGCCTTCCCTGGTAGCATTTGAGAGGCCTGGGCGGGCACCTGTGCTACTTGAAGTCTCCTGTGTGGGAGTGTTGAGGCACTGTTCCCTAGGTTGGGTTGATATGGTCCTCCCTCCCTTGGGCTTAACTCTACCTATGCCCTTACCCCACGAAGAGGCTGCTGTTGCAGGTGAGAGCGCAGGGCGACCAGGGGTGAGCTGAGGGTGCCTGGACCTCTTAGTTCTTCTCCATCATCATCACCTACGTCAGGGAAAATCTGGAGTGTGAAAGGAGCCTAGTGCTACCCATTGATGACCCCCTTAGACACCAACCAGCCTCACCACCTCCTCTGCCTATGCCTTCAGCGTTATCACCCGCTGCCTGCTCATTCCTCTGGCACACGTCCACTACCCTCTAGGCCAGTCCCTCCTGTGCCCACCTAGGGGCACTTCTGCCACTGTTGTCTGCAGGGACGTACGTTCCTGCTTGAAATCTCGCCCGAGCAGGTTGTAGGCCCGTTCATGTGGTGGATACCTCTACGTTCTCCCTGAGTGCCAAGCCAAGGACCAGCCCTGGAAATTTTCAGCATTTCCATTCCCAGAGCCGCAGTCCCAAAGCACAACAAACAGATGTACCTGCAGACACTTATTTTGTTGCCTCGAGGTTGGGGATACTGGGAGCCAGAGCCCCAGGCACCGGGCAGGGTCTTACCTTTCTGCATCTGTGGGAAAATAGGAGCCCAGCCTCTCCCAGCATCCTGGCATATGCTGGTGCCCCTGGCTTACAAACCATACCTTCATCTTCACATAGCTTCTCCCATATGTCTATCTCTAAACTCCTTCCTATAAGAACGCCAGTCGTCTTGAGTTAGGGCACAGAACACTCATATGCTCTTAGTTGTTAATATCTACAGTGACCTTGTACCCAAATAAAATTCCCTTCTTGAGTTTGGGTGGGGGAGTCATACTTCCCACATACAAGTTTGGGGGACCCAGTTCAGCAAGGAATGACACCATGATAGCGGTATCTCATTCTCGGCACTTGGGCATTCCTGTCTGGCTGCAGAAATCCTGGGCTCTCTGTCTCAGCGCCATACCTCTCCTCAGCTCCTCGCCCTGCCTACCTGGAGCCTTCTCAACAGAGCATCCTCTCACCACGGCTGCCCCTGCCTTCCTGAAGGGCCTGCCTTCCATGTCAGGTGGCAGGCCGGGGTTCTCTGATAGTCTAGGTCTGGCAGTGCTCTCTCAGTGGCCAGAGCTGTAACTGCTAACCCAGTGACGCATCTCTGTGGAATGTCACAGACCCTGGGTGTATGGGTAATGAAGTTGTGGCCTGAAGACCCTAGCTGGCTGGCAGTCCGTGTACCTCAGACAGGCCACCTGTGAGCAGAAGACTCAAATGGGAGACGCAACCCTTGAGCATCTTCTCAGAGGACAGCAGAGGAGCACGGGTCAGGACAGGCTGGCTTTGGTGGAGAGCCCCACAGCATGCCAAGCGGGCCACCTCCCCTGGGGCGAGGGCCAGCCAAACAGGCTGCTGCTCATTTGTGCAGAAGGCTCCCTAGATTCTGAGGACTTGGCCAGGTGACAGGGCAGCCCCTGGGGGCTCCGTCAATCTTTGCTCCCTGGCCATCTGCCCAACCTCCCCCCCCCAGGGGAAGCCAGGACCATGGCAGAGAGGAAGAGACAGAGCGCAAGCCCTCAGTGGAATGGACCTAGCAGCCAATGCCAGACGGTCAGCCTGTTGTGTCTTCTTGCGGGCACTCCAGGTGGATGAAGCAAACTCAGTTGGCTCCTGGCCAATGCAAGGGCCTGTGTTTAGGTGGCTCAGAAAAAAGCCCCTGCAAGATGCCTAGGGGATGAATGCTCCCAAGCTCCTGATGGACTGAGCCTGATGAGCATGCACATGGGAAACTGAGTTCCAGATATGGAGCACAGGGCAGAGCCTCACTGGAGTTTTCTGCATAACCAACCAGCTCCCATTCTGAGTGTCACTGTCCCAGCCCAGACTTAGCAAGTGCCTGCGTGTGTGTGTGTGTGTGTGTGTGTGTGTGTGTGTGTGTGTGTGTGTATACAAGCTGATGGTGCTAACCTGGACACTTAACTGGGAATGAAGCACAGGAGACCTTCAAGCGGGCCCATCTCAGAGGTGCTAAACATAGTGTCCAAGCTGCAAGGGTGAGATTATATGACGGGGATCTGGTTCTCAAGCCTAAGTCTCCCTCAGGTACAAGAGGACTACAGCATCCTAAGCCAGCACTGGGAGGATCAGGTTCCAAGGGTGTGGGTCTCAGGAGCCATGTGAGGACACATCGTCTTGGCTAGCTGCCTGAGAGGACAGACACACAAGCTCGGCCCATCCTCAGCTGGCCACACCCAAGTAGATCTCTTAAGGTCAGAGCTGGCCCTTCACTGGCCACAGATGCCTGAGCCAAGCCTGCCTGCCTCCTTCAGAGGGACAGTGGAAAGCTGGCCAGGCTGGAAGGCACGAGGTTATTTTCCCTTCAGTCCCTGACTCAACATGTTTAAGTTCTGGTGATAAATTTAGCTGGGGCTTCCAGGTCCTGTCAAATCCAGTGATGGCCAGACTACAGCATTGTAGACCTGAGCCTCAGCCACACCCACCGGCCTATAGTGAGGACGGTGCTTTTGAGTCGCAACACCAACAAATGTGAGACCAGAGAGTGCTGATTAGGCCTTGACTAGCTGGCCCAACTCCCCATAAGCTGCCCTGTCCTGGCTCACGATAGCCTCGGAAACACCTTCAGAAGTAACTTTAACCACCAAGGACAGCTGTGGATCACATCCCAGGCTATGATTTGTAAGTGTCCATCCTTCCTGGTGTCTGGGGCATCTTCATTGTCTGTGGCTCTCTGTGGTCCTCTGAGACCATCCGCATGGTGAACTATCATGACATCTGAGTGTTTCCTCAAGCATGTTGGCCACAAGTGCCCACCAGAGGCTCTGGGGGCTTCAGGGAATACATCCCACCCAGCTGTGACCATCTGCCAGTCTCTGGGGAAAAAGCTGATGCCACTTGCTGCCAGGGTTGGCTCAGGCGTTTACACGTCTGCAGTTGTCATGGAGCTCGGGACACACTGGACCACACAGACATCTAAAAGGATGAAGCTCTTAGTAATTCACTGTAAATCTCACTAAGGTACCAAAATTCCTACTAGTGTGCCATTTCTAACCTCTGCCTCTCCCCTACTCTCGTTGGATCAGCACCCAGGACTCTGCACATCCTGCTATCTTAGGACTCCAGGTTGGCACATCTCATCCAGTATGTATGCACATAGGGCTCTGGGCCAGTGGCCATAAGTTAGATCCTCTGGGCACACTACTCCGTGAGTGAGTTGATATTCCTAACCAGATCAACTGCATGGAACTTTGGCAGTGCACTGTACCTAGCAGTTAGTGGGTGCCGTTTTTAGCGGGTTCCCCCAGGAGTTCGCGTCTTCCGTAAACATCAGCAGCCCCGGGAGAAGCACTTGAGTGGGAGCTGTAGGCCCGCCACAGTCAGGGGAACTTTGGAGGGAGAGAGGAAATGGAGTTGAATCCGGAAGGGTGACAAATAGGCAGGGCAGAGTAGTGCAAGCCAGGGGACCTTACAGGAATACGAATGGAACTCAGAGCTCAGGAATGTGGGTAAGAAGACTGCCCCCCAACCAGGCTGCAGCATGTCATTCTTAGGAACAGTAGGACCTGGGGCCTGGCCAGTATAGAAACTACCAGTATTCTCATGTTCATATACTTTCCTAGCAGATAGCTGGGAATGTGGCACCGCCATAAGTGGAAATTCCAGGGGGCATTAGACCAGCCTCCAGGTCTCACAACACAGTGTGTTCGTGGGGAACGGTGCACCACTACGTTCTGTAACTTTCTGATAAATGCTCACTGAGTTTTGAGGCTAACAGACTCCTTGCGTCAGAAAGAAGCTCCAAATGGCCTCCAAAGCCCTCTCATTTTATGCTTCAAAACTGAACTCAGTCCTGAAGAGTTGACAGCCTCCACCAGGTGGCACCGGGTCCAGAACGGAGCCCAAGTCCAGCTGAGTGGCAGAGGCAGGGCTAATCCGTGACCAGGAGAGCCTGCCACTGTGAGAGCTGGGCTGAGAAATGAGTATGAGGACCAGACTGGACAGGGATGAGGTTCGGGGGGTTCGCAAGGCCTTCTGAAATCGCAGGTTGCTGCTGGAGCACCTACTGTGTGCTGGCTGCTCTTCTTGGTACTGAATCATGGCGGCAGACAAAGCATCCTCAGGCTGTGCAGCTGATAGGGTCAGCAAAGGCAAGCAGATGTCAGTTTCCCCCTCTAAGCATGGCCTTGTTTGAGCCATGACCAACTGTTACTCAGATCATTTAAAAGCATGAAAGTGCCTGGCTCTAGGGTGCAGGGAGACCACCGTGATGGCTCAGCAGGCTACAGCAGTTGCTGCACAAGCCTAAAGACCTGGCTGATCCCATGTAAAAGTGAAAGGAGAGACTGGCTGCACAGAGTCATCCTCTGACCTTCACATGGAGCACCATGACACACGCCCCACACATACATATTACATGGGCACATGATACACACACAACAATAATAAGTACAGGGAGGACTACAGATGTGGCTCGGTGATGGAGCTCTCTGGTCTAGCACATGCAAGGCCCTGAGTTCTGTCGCCTGTACCAGGGTGGAGGGGGTGCTGGGAAATTAGGGCATCAGAATGTCATCGTCAAGGCTGACAGCCACACACCTGCCTGAGTGACCCAACCCTAGACTGCACAGGACAGGCCCGGGGCTCTGTGCAGCTCTGGGTTTCTCCTGACATATCATCAAAGTAGCTTAAGAAGCTCTGGCCACTTGTCCAGTCAGCATGTGGCGGTCCCAGCCTTCTGTGTCAGTCTGTGGAACTCTTGCCTTTGGCTGGGCACTTAGAGCTTGGCATTTACCTGAAGAGCAAGCCTCTGTTTGCTACAAACGTTACCAGGATTTATAGCCAAGATCATCATCGGAATAGCAACGTCTAGCCTGCTATTGAGAGAACCAGAGAGAAGCCATGTAGAAGGGATTGGAAGAAGCTAAGTACATTGTTACAGTGTGGCTGAAACTCTTGGCAAGAGCCTGCCACTGGTGACCACTCTGGGTTTTCCTGGATGTGGAGCCACAAAGAAAGGTCTAGACACAGGAGTAGGACTGGATAAGGTGAGAGGGGTATATTAGCTACTTTGTTGCTGCTGTAACAAAATGCTGGACAAGCCAATTTAAGGAAAGAAAGAATGTATTTTGGCTTACAGTTCAGGGGTGCAGCCCATCAGGACTGGGACGATGACAGTGGAGGGAGCTTGAGGCAGCTGCTCACAGTATATCCACAGTCAAGAAGCAGATCGCAAATGCTGGTACTCGGCTTGTTTTCTCCATTTGTTGTTATTGTCTTGTTTTGTTTTCTTGTAACACCGGCAATCTGTCTTGTTGCTTTGATTAAACACTGTAACCATAAACAAGTTAGGAAAAAGAAAGTTTGTTCTGGCTTACAAACCACTGATCATACTCTTGCAGAGACAAGTCAGGACTAGAACTCAAACAGGGCAGGAACCTGGAGGCAGGAGCTGATGCTGAGGTCATGGAGGGGTTCTGCTTCCTGGCTTGCTCCTCAGGGCTTACTTGGTCTGCTTTCTTATAGCTCAGGGATGGCACCACCTCCAATGATCTAGACCCTCCTCATCAATCACTAATTGAATAAGAATGAATGAACCTCAACTGAGGTCCCCTTTTCCCAAATGACTCTTATCTTATGCCAAATTGACATAAAACCATCCAGGACGGGATTGGACCCACAACTTGTGTACGCTAGCTACGGGTTCTACACTGAATCACATCCCCAACCCTCTCTCCCCTTTTTTTATTCAGTTTAAGACCACAGCCCAAGAGATGGTACTGCCCATATATCAGGTGGGTCTTCTTCCACTTCAACACAATCTAGACATACCCAGAAGTTTATCTTCTAGATGATTCTAAGCCCTAGACATACCCAGAAGTTTATCTTCTAATGATATGCTAACCAACACAAGGGTAGGTAGTGGTTATAGCAGTGGCTGAGAGTGTAATGCCTGTCTCTAAAGCAGGGCAAGACTGGAAGTCAGCTCTGTGAACCCAGTGTGGGGTGCCTTAGCCTGTACCTCCTCCCTAGAGTAGAACTCCCTGAGCTGCCCCGGAAGACACTGTCCATTCTGGGTGTCAGGATGCAGCCAAGTTCTGTAGCTGGACCTCCAGAGCTTCTGTTTGGCAGAGTGGCCAGTCTGGGGTCAGTGTAGTGGCATCTGAGCCATGCAGAATGGAGAGAGGAAGGCGTGTGGGTGGTTGCTCTTGGGCTTTTTCTGTTGTGTGCCATGGCACAGTAACACTGGGCTCTAAAGGAATGTTTGGCTGGCCTATTGGAGAAAACCACACCCTCGGCCAAGAACCACTTCTTAAGGACAGTGACCTGTTCGGTGGCTATTATCAATGCACTGACACACCCACAAAGAATCCAGTCCTGGTCCGTTGGATCTAGCTAGTCTACCCTGCTCAAGCGCTATCTCTGTGCTCACTGGCTGGGCTGACTGTTGTACCTCTATGTGTGTCCTCCTGGAGAACAGGGAGGCCCATTGCTCCCGAGTACTGTTTTCTCCAGACAGGCTATGAGTGAGGGAACCTCAATAGAGAGAGGGGGGCCAGCATCTAGGGAGGCTAAGGAGCCATGGGACAGGGAGGTCCTGGATGCAGGGGAGAGATCCTAGCCAGCATCTCACAGTGCTCCTTCCTGAAACCATGTCAGCCACTCAGCTGCTTCTCACTGGTCCTGTCATGGAATCCAGGAATTACAAAGAGAACAGTGTCCCCAGAACACAGCAGCAGAGGGGACAGGGCTGCGTGGATGGCAGGCCAGCAAGTAGAAGCTGACTTTTAGGAAGGAAGCCAAGGAGGGGCCCCTGGGAACATCGGTCCCAGGAAAGGTAGGAGGGAACAGGAACGTGTCAAGGGACCAGCAGCTTCTTGTTAGGCCTGTGCAGGTAGCAGCCAGCAGGGAGGGCCTCTCTATAGCCGATCCCATGGCCCTGACACAGCCTTGATGCTCCCTTGGGGAAGCGCTGACTCCTCCCTTCATCTATCTACCTCCAGGGAGCCAAGCTGCCTGTCCTGAGCTCCACCCCTGCAGTGCAGTGTCACTGGATCCCTGTGTCCCTTTGCCTGCCAGCAATCACTGACAAGAGCCTGGGCATAGACAAGGTGGGGCCAAGACACCAGCTCAAAAGATAGCTGTGTGGACATCCCTGAGAAGTGAGTTGAGGAGGCAGAGTGATCCCATGATCCTAGAGCCCAGATGGAGTCTGGCCTTTGAAGAGTAGGGACTATGCAAATGACAAAGACAAGACTTTGCTGCATAAGAGTCCCAGAAGAGATTGTTGTGGGCCTGGGAGGGACCTTTCTGGAGTGACTTGTGAGACTGTCACCAGTAGCAAGATAGGTGGCCCTCCCAATCGGGGCCTTACAGGCACTTGCTAACATCCTGAGGCCTCACAAAGATTGGTCAGGACCAGACAGGAGCTGTGCCGACCAGTGCACTGGCCACATCTAGCTTCAGGCAAGGCCGATTTTGCCCTGGGTTTTGCAGGTAAGAGTTCATCTGTATCCCTAAAACTGTGCTAGGCTGCATGAGGTCCCAGAGGTCTCTCATACCAGCCGAGCCTGGCCAAGGGAAAGCACAGCATTAGGCCCTGGGGTCTGCTGTGGGTAAATCATTTCACTGTTGGGGACCTCAGTCATCCCCTCTGGTTGGATGTCAACCAGGGACAGTGGACTTCAGTTAGGCCACACCTCATGTCCTAGGGTTCTGTTGCTGCAGTGAAACACCATGACCAAAAAGCAACTTGGAGAGGAAAGGGTTTATTCTGCTGACATTTTTATATCCCTGCTCATCATCTGAAGTCAGGACAGGAACTCAAACAGGGCAGGGACCTAGAGTCAGGAGCTGATGCAGAGGTCATGAAGGGATGCTGCTTCCTAGTTTGCTCACCAGTGGCTTGCCCAGCCTACTTTCTTATTATAGTACCCAGGACCAGCAGCCTGGGTGTGGCTCTACCCACAATGGGCCCTCCCCCATTGATCACTGATTAAGAAAATGTTTTACAGCTGGATCTTTTTCTCAGTTGAGGCATCCTCTTCTCTGATGACTCTAGCTTGTGTCAAGTTGACAAAAAACTAACCAATAACACCCCGCAAAGGACTGCACGACACAGCAATGAAAAGGCAGACCACTCCACTGGGTGGATAGTGCCTGGCTTCCCATCATTACCGACCAACTGAACCTCTGTCCCAATTAAACACTAATCCCCTGTTCAAGTTTTATTTCATCGCTATGGGTAAAAAAAACACCTTAGCAAAAGCAACTTGGGTAAGGAGAGGGTTTGTCTGACTTAACATTTCCAGGATATAATCCATGATTATGAAAACATCACACATCTGTACACATCACATTCACAGAAAAGAGCAGAGAGAAGCAAATGCAGCTGTGCTGACAGCGTGTTTGCTGTCAGCTTACTGCACTCTTACTCAGGTCAGGGCTCAGCCTAGGGGATGATGCTGCCCACAGTGGACTGGATCCCATAGACATGCCCACAGGAGAACATGATCTAAATAATACCTCACTAAGGCCCTCTTTCCAGATGATTCTAGATTGTGTTAATTTGAAAGTCACACACTCTCCACTCCTCTCCCCTGCTCTGACATGCAGTTTCACTTTGTCTCTTGTGATTTTGACAGCCCCTGGGACCTCACTCGGCTGCTTTCATTGAGCATGATATCCATCTTATATGTCAGAGTTCCCTTCTTGAAACAGAACAGTATTCCATTTTATAATTGTTTTATCCATTCAGACATGCTTTTACCTTTTGGCTCTGTGACTGCTGTGTCTGTTTGACACAGACACACACACACACACACACACACACACACACACAAAACTGAATTCTTTTGAGTCAATTTTTATATTAAAAATGAATGCATTGTGTATTGAGATTCCTGTATAACTGGTGGGTGGGTGAGATGGCTCAGAAGTAAAGGGTGCTTGCTACCAAACCTGAAGACTTGAGCTTGATCCACAGAACCCACATAGTGGAAGGAGGGAACCAATTCATGCAAGTTATCCTCTGACCACACATGGCACCTGTTCTCACACACACAAACACACACACTTATAAATGCATGTAAAAAAATAAAATGTAGGGCTGGAGAGATGGCTCAGAGGTTAAGAGCAGTGATTGTTCTTCCAGAGGTCCTGAGTTCAATTCCCAGCAACCGCATGGTGGCTCACAACCATCTGTAATGAGATCTGGTGCCTTCTTTTGGCCTGCAGGTATACATGCAGACAGAACACTGTAAACAAAATAAATAAATCTTTAAAATAAAAAATAAAATGTAACTGACATCCTAGTTCCCTTTACTCTACTCTGATTGTGTTTGCAGGGCAGGGTGGGACCACAACTGGAAGCCACATTCATGCCCTTGTTGAACAAACAGAGGTGCCTTGTGGGCAGCACAGCCTAGGGAAGCTGCCTCTTCGCAGAGCACATTGACTTCTGCTGCAGTCTTTGCCTTCCACCCAGGAATACCCCTGGGATGGGAATCCAGGGAGGCCAACACTGCACTCAACACCCCTCATATAGCCATTCCCAGCCACTGACCTTGGGTGTGTTGATTTAGCTATGTGTACACCACCACACCAGTGGTAGACAAATTGTGTAGATAGAAGTGATTCTAACCCTGACCCCTTGTTTATGTGACGTTGATCAGGTACTAGGAATAAGAGCCTTTATGGATGGGAACTCCTCCCTGTGGGGGTTTGAAAGAAAATAGCCCCCAAAGGGAGGGGCACTATTAGGAGGTGTGACTTTGTTGGAGGAAGTGTATCACTGTGGAGACATGCTTTGAGGTCTCATATGCTCAAGTCACTCCTAGTTTCTCAGACCACCTCCTGTTACCTGCAAGATGTAGGACTCTCAGCTCCTTCTCTAGCACCATGTCTGCCCTCATACTACCATGTCCCACAATGATGAGAATGGACTGGATTTCTAAGACTACCATGCTTTTGCCCTGGGCTCCATCCTGGCTGGATTGTGGCATGTCTTTGTCAACTCTACCAGTCTGGTATTTACAGCCCTGAGGAGGAGCTTGCTTTCTGTCCCTTTATTCCATGTAGACACATCTGAAGCAGGGCCAGTCTGTCTTGTAGGCCTCCTCAGTTGTCCTGTGGCCCGGAAGTGGACTGGTGGGTCAGCTTGATGAGAAAACTGTGTAGAGCCCAGGACCACAGGCATGACCCATCCCTTTCACATGTATCCTGCCTGAATTCCCCACTCTGCACCACGTGGGGATTGACTGTGAACCAGAAGGCGGGACTGAGGTTTGCTGACTTGGTGAAGAAGCACCTCAAGCTCTGAGTGGGCTCCACCCTACAGCCAGGTCACAAGATCGTGGTCTTGGTAGGCATAAACACGGGGTCTTCCTCATCTCCAGTGTCTTTCAAGAGCATAACATGAGCCATGAATACTGGGGCAAGATCTTTGGCCCTCTTGGGACCTTTGGCCCTGCTGAGACATCTCCTACCTGGCATTCACTGGTTGGGTTGCCCTAGCAGGGAGTAGGTAGCTTAGGGGGCAGCCATTAGGGTTTCGGGATAGAACCCCTTTCTATCCCCTTGATCAAACAGCTGCTCACCCAGCAGATTCCTGCACCCCCAGCAGTGAGACTAGGAAGGTTGGAGGGATCTATACATTTCAGGGTGGAAGTGTGAGTAGGTGGCTTTCCCCAACTGGAATCAAAAGCTGGAAAAGGGAGATGATCAACAGAGTGAGCAAGCTGCCCTTGTCCCAGGAGGGCCAGGGCCATAGACAGAGTAGCCTGGGAGGAATTTGGGGCTAAGTTGGCTGGTTAGAGTGAGAGAAGCCTCCAGGAAGGGGACAGGGCCTAATGGGGAGATTAGGAAGGACTGGGAGATTTGACCTTTGTTCAGAGAGCAGAGGAGATCTGGCGTTCTGCTAGAGAGGGACCTCTTCAATGCAGCCAGCTATCACATTCCAGGGGAGAAATCTGACCATCCCTGGACCTCCCTTGCTAACTAGCCCTAGTTTTCCATGAGTATCTGCCCTGCTGAGGCCAATGAGTCAGAACACCCGCTGCTGCATCCCACTCTCACACCCCTGGCCTGGAGCTAGCAGAAGAGGCCTGATCCGTGAGTCCTCGGAAATGCGGGGCATCACCGCAAACAAGCGGGGGGGGGGGGGGGGGGGGGAACAAACCATTGACAAACCAGTGGGAAGTTCCCTAACAGAGACAACTGAATGCCCCACAGAACTAACGGTGGAGTAACACACACACACACACACACACACACACACACACACACACACATCCAGGGATTGCGGGGGGGGGGGGGAGAGGGGGGGGGGGGGGGGGGGGGGGGGGGCGCAAACGCCTACTGTTTCCAGGGAGACAGGGGCGGCGCTGACTTGCCAGTGAAGGCTGAGGGAGGAGGCGCGTCCCAGGGAGCCGCCTTCAGCTGTGCGCCAGTGAAGACTGCCACTGCCCTGGTGCCCTGGGCTGCAGAGTCCACCGCGCAGGCAGGCGCCTCGGCCTCATCCTGGCTTTTCCTGCTGAGTCCCGCTGCTCTGCATTTGCCAGGCCCCTGCACTGGCACTCGGAATCGCTCTTGCCATCCGGAGTGCGTCCATAGCTGGGGACACCGCTGGAGCAGCCAACCAGGAAGGGGGTCTTAAGGCCAGGAGGGTACCTGCTAAATTGGTGCCAGGCTGAGTCTGCTAGCCGCCATCTCCATCACCATTCCCATTTGCCTCCTCCTCCCCCATGCTTTCACCTCTCATCTTCAGCTCCACTACAGCCTATCTATGTCTCGTCTCCTTCCTCTGTCACCAGCCCCAATTTCCATTCACGTCTCTCCAACTCCTCACCTTCGTCCCATCCCCATCTCCCTGAAGTTGACTTGCACCATCCTGGCTACCCCTCCCTAGCCCATTCCTCCCTCTGCACCCCCACGGGCTGCCGCAGCCCCCTTCCTGCAGCAAGCCCCCCTTCCTCTGCTGAACCCACCCTCCCTGCAGCCTTAGCACACCCCTTCTTCCTCCTCCCATATCTGCCTCGCCCACTGCGGCAAACCCCTTCCCCGCCAATCACATCGCCCTCTCTCCCTCCATCTCCTGCTTGCCACAGCCCCCCTCCAAGTGCCCCTCTGCCTGCCGCAACGCTCAGCACTACGCGCACTAGCCGCACCCACTGCAGCAGCGCCCCCTCCTCACTGCGCCGCCAGCACCAGCGCCGGCATCTGCAGAACCTGCTTGCCAGCTCCAGCTGCTCAGAACCATCTCTGTTATGGAGGAGGCAGAGGTGGGAGCTGCAGGTGTCGCCTGCCCAGGCTTTGTTCGCCTGGGCATCTCCTGATGCTGGAGAGGCAGCTAGCTGGCAGGAGCCCTTGCCTGCCCGGAGATGCCCTCTCCTACCGAGCTTATAGAAGTACCAGCAGCCGATGACCCCCAGTTAGGGGGTCCCCCTGCGTGATGGAGGATCTTCTTGGTGATGTTGTCATTTGGGTGAAATTGAGGCAGGGGTGTGGGGGTCCTAGTGGCATCCAGGAAGGTGGGAGAATTGGAAGTGAAGGCAAAGGGTTGTACTTGATGCTTTTCCAACTTCAGAGATGGGGTTGAAATGCCCTCCTCAGGGACTAGCCAGGTCCAGGTTTGTTGGGGAACAGAAGCAAGCGATAGTGAAGGCCCCCTGGATCCTGCCTCGGAGGCGGGTAGTCCCTCAGAAAGCTGAGCCATTTGCTCCTTGTTGCTTTTCTGCCACCAGAGAGAGAGACCCTCAGCCTCCGGAGCTAGAAAGAAGCCAGGAGCACAGGGGTCTGGTTTACTTTTCCTGCCCTATCAGTCAACAGAAAAGCTTGTTCTAGGAGCCAGCACCGGCTAGGGGAGGGTAGCCTGTGCGTCTGTCTCCCTTGGCTGTGGCAGCTGTGGTGTTGAGAGCTATCTGTCCTCTTGTGTGTTCCTACACTGCCCCGGGTAAGGGAAACAGGTTTTCCATTTTTTCAGCGTCCTGTGAACAAGGGAAGCTTCTGGGGGGATGGGCTTGAGGAGGTGGTCTGACTCTTGAGAAGGGTGGAGGGTTTCAGGGCATTGGGTGCCCGAGATGTCAGGAGAGGTCAGGTCAGAGAGGTCTATGGACAGCATCTGAAATGCCCTCAGGATGCTAAAGCCCTAGGGTGACTGCTGATGACCAAGAAGGGTGCTGTGTCTGTCGGGGAGGAGCAGGAGCTGCAGCTGTCAGCAGGTGGCAGGAGGGTGTGACCCCCAAAAGGTAGGAAGCCACAGGCTGTTGTCTGCTCTGGAGAAGAGTGGGGGTGGGGGATACGCAAGCAGCCAGAATCTGGGAGGAGGAAGACAAGAGGTTGCCTATGGGTTTGAGGCAATGGGGTGCCATGCTGGGTGTCACTAGAAGCCAGAGGCCCTGGAATGGGGGAGGGGAGCTTAGGGTTGGGGGGGCAAGGTTTAGAAAGGAGATTAGGGTGAGGAAAACCTGCTATGAACAAACAACCCCCTCCCCTAAATAAAACCTGGGGGTACCAGAGGAGGGGAACATTCCAAAAACCAAGGAGGGAAAAATCTGGAAGATTCTGATTGATAGAGATGGGGGGGCAATATTGCTGTCCCCACCCACTTTCGGGACTGGGAAGGAGGGAGCTGCTGGTGGGCTTATCCCTTAAGATGGAAAAATACCTTTCCCCAGGGATTGAACTGAGAGAAGATCAAGTACCCAGGATGTACTCCAGTGCTTTTCTGGAGGTGTGAACAGCTTTGCAGACCCTGCCCTTGCTGTTCCGATACTGAGTGTCTGTCACCTGTGGCCCCAGTCTCAGGGGCTAGGGCTCAGCAGGCAGCCAGAGAGCCTCCTATCTTTTACCCCCCAGCAAGCAGCTCTGCCTTGCACGGGCTTCTGGGCAGCCTAGCCCAGCCTGCCCGGGGCCCTCAGGCCGGTGCCCGGGCTCTGGCTCCGTGTCTTCACTCCCGTGTTTGTCCAAGGAGGGAGGGAGGGACGGGGGCGGTGCTGGGGCAACTGGAACAGCGCTGGTCACCGGGCTGGCTGGGCGAGGTGGCCAGGCAGAGCCAGGGGGCTGCAAGGGGAGGCGATTGAATAGGGAATGTTCATAGTGGTTGCCAAGAATCTCATGCATCCCACTCACCCAGAGCCTGCAATGGATTGGGACCAGTGCCTGTTTCTTGAGTGTGTGCTTTTATTTCTCTTCTCCGGTCCCGGCCTAATTCTCCCGTATACATGGTGAGGGGTGGCAGCTGGGTCCACCAAGATGGTGGAGGATGTCAGGAGAGAGGGAACAGTGGGAGGGGCTCACCTCTGTCCTGCTGCTGCTCTCCTGTGCAGCCTTGAATTTTCCACCTGAAATCTTGGACCTGCAACATGCCTTTGCCCTGAATGCCCCTGTCACAGTTGACCCAGGATGTCCCCTGCACCCCATACTGACACCTGCAACCTCCATCCCCAGGGAATGTTCCCCATCTCATTACTGGAGTCATGGGTGGATCCTTGGGTAGAAGTGACCACCTTGTAAGGGGCAGGTACCCTGGGCAGGAGGAGGAAGCAGAGTGGTCCAAAACGGGGCGGGGGGGGGGCAGAGGTAGGGGAGTGATGAGAGGGCCAGAGGTGTGTGCCTCCCGTCCCTGGCTCCCTTCTTTCTTGACTCCCCCAAGAACTCTTGATTCAGAATACAATTCTGTCTGTTCTTTTACCAGCTGTCAGCCACTGCCCTGCTCTGTGGGCCTTTGGGGACTCTGAGACCAGATGGGACTCCTCAGCTTGTGAGGCAGAAGTCCCCAGAGGGTTCTGGGAAGAGGCCCAGCTCCCATACCTCAGTGAGCAGGAGGCAGGGCCTCTACGCTAAAGACCTCAACCTGAAGCTGAGAGAGCAGAGCTAGATAGACTGCTCGGGTTGAGGGGTAGAAAAGGGATGGAGAGCCCCCACCCATCCTGGCTCTTCTTCTGGCCCTCTAGTATCCCCCCTTCGGCGTGCTTCGGAATCTGGGGGTAGGTCTCTTCTATGTCAGATTAAAGTCACAGAGGCCACACACAGATCCACCCTGCAGCACCACCACCACCACCCCACCCCACCCCACCCCTCGTTCAGCACACACAACTGATTGTACTTACTGAGTACTGTAGACAAAGGTGAGATCATGACGTACTCGTTAGAGTGACTTCAACCTCCAAATCATTCCCGGGGTCTCCACTCCCAGCTGGCTTCAGGTGGGTGAGGGGTCGTAGACACCCCCCAGCACACAGTGATCTCCTCCTGCGGTAGCAGGTTCCTGCCCACACACACTCTTGCTGTCCACTTCCCTCCGGCTCTCCTCGGAGTCCTCCACCCCGCCCCCACAGCATCTTGGAGTCCTCAGCATCTCACCTTCTCCACTCCTCTCCCACATTTCCACCAATCCGTCAGCAAGGAAAAGGGGCCGGCCCTGGCACCTGCTCCAGGCTCCAGAGGCTCTGCATCCTACCAGCTTTCTGGTTTAAGCCCTACAGCTGAAATACCGTGCCTGGTTGAGGGAAGCTTCTGCAATCCCTGCTGGCCTTTCCCGCTTCCCAGATCCTCCACTTCAGCCAGGGCTGCTACCTCCACCCCTTCTCTGTCCGACTCAGCCAGTCTCGGGGTGGGGGGGGCTTTCTCTAGTTCAGAGACCTGTGAGGAGGGAGTGGGACAGACTGGGGTCCGTCAGGCCTAATGGGTCTTAAACAACTCAGAGACCCCGCACACACACTGAGACAAAACCTAATCTCCAAGCCTCGGGTTCCCTGTGAAAGGTGTCACTGTAACCTAAACAGAGGGGTTCACACATCTCGCTGAGGATTTCTTCTGATGCCAGGAGACTCTCTTGGGTATGAAGCTGCCCAGCGCATGCTGTAAGGGCTCTGTGGTGGACACTTCACAGCGGATTGTGGGCCCAAAACAACCCTCTGTCTGCAAGTGGGGATCAATATTGTCTCGAATGGTTCCACTGCAGGGCCACCAGGAGCTGGCACCACAGCACAGCAGCCCAGGATAGCTGGTGGAGTCGGGGAGCTCCAGCCAGAACTCTGGGAACTGGGCGTGTATCCAGCTGAGTGGAGCCTTAGGCCAGGACTGGGCAGCCTCTGGGACCTAGTGCCTGCCCAGAGAGAGCATGCTTCTCTTCAGCCCAGATTGGTAGCCAGGGTCTGGCAAGATGCTGCCACTGGCCCTGTAGAACCGCCTTCACCAGACACTCCACTGTCTGTCCATCACATGTGAAACTAGGTGGCCTCTGAGACTGGGAAGGGCCAAGAAGAGGCTGGCTTCCTCCCCTCTGCCTCTGCCAGGCTTGAAAGCCTCTGCCAGATTTCCAACCTAAGTCAGGCAGACTCTCCCTCTCTGCGCAAGGTCCAAGTTGGCTCTTTGTTTGGGAGCCCTAAAATGGCTGTCCTTGTGTACCTACCTGACAGGCTGGGATGTGCCACACAATACCCCCCTGTAATGACTCTAGAACACCTGTGGTACCTCATCCCCGAGTATTATCGGGGTCCTGGGAGGGCTGGGCTCTGCCTTGGGCACATCCTGGACCACTTCTCCCGGTCACACCATCCTTTCCCATCCCACAGGTGAACACCTGCGGATCTGCCCCCAGGGCTACACCTGCTGCACCAGTGAGATGGAGGAGAACCTAGCCAACCATAGCCGAATGGAGCTAGAGACTGCCCTCCATGACAGCAGCCGTGCCCTGCAGGCCACGCTGGCCACCCAGCTGCATGGCATCGACGGTGAGTAGGGGCTAGAGGGTAGGGACTTGTGGGTGCGGGGCAGGACTCCAAGGCCAGGATTTGGATGGCTCGTATCAGCAAAAGGACTTCCCTCTTCCTGCAGGGCTTAAATGGAACAGTGGGCCCAGGTTGTTGGCAGAGCCCTGGGGAGAATGAGCCTGTCCTTCCGAGGGAAACTGCTGATCTTGGGGTGTCATTTTGCCCCAAGCAGAGTTCCCTTGAGGACCTACAGAGGGCTGGTCTGCATCTCACCTGCACTTTTCGGGGTCCCTATGATAGGCCACTATCCCAGCTACCATCCCCTAGCCAGGGAGCTCAGACTGGGGGTGTAAAGGGTGCAGAGCCTGCCCTGAGGTGACTGCCTCTTAGCCAGGATCAAAAGGCTCCTACGTGCTTCAAGAAGCCAGGTCAGCTACTGTTTAGCATCATTTATGGTGAACCCCTCATGTGGCCTCACTGTATATGGGCAGAAAACAGTATCCAAACAGTGGTGGCATGTTCAATAGGAACCATATGGTGCCCTGGGGTCAGAGGAGTCCCCTAAAATGTTAACCTGTAAGCAATGAGGTTTGCTGTCTTCAGAAGGGATACAGGGCCTGTGCAAAGCTGTGGACTGCAGACCTCCAGACCCTGGATTTCCAGTGAACAACTTGTTTTCCTCAGCTCTGAGCAGCCTGCAGACCCTGATGGCAGGGGAGTGGGTTCTGATGAGCCTGAAGCTGAAAGAGCCCGAGAACTGGGGCATGGCCAGAGCCCTCTATAAGCTGCCCCTGAGCACAATAAAGTGGGCATTCTTGGCACTCTTGTATCAAGGATGTCCCCGCGGCCCCGTCTGTCTGTCTGTGTGTTTTTAAATTTTCAGCCTAGTTCCCGTAGCGCATAGCGATTAGAACACAGAACTGGTATAGTTTTACAGGGTGGAGCTGGGAAGCAGGAATTATGAAGCTGTAGAGAGAAAGCAGGGACACTGAGCCTAAACCACAGCTGGGGCATAGCTTTGAAGGGTTGGAAATTCCAGCAAATATCCCAGAAAATATCAGAGAGCCCCTAACCATACTAACACTTGTTGCTGAGCCTTCCCTTGTTGCTCGGTATGGAAGGGAGGGGCTTAGCAGTCACAGACCTTAAGTCTCACTTCCAGAGGAGATGCCACTGCCAAGTGGATGCCAGGGTGCCACCACGGACATTTCTCTGAACCTTAGAATCTGGTGCGCATGTTCACACCTCCCCAGAAAGCATCTGTCTGAGGTGCTGGCTTACAGGAGGGTCTGAGGACTGAGGCTCCTGAAACCTGAGAAGCTGGGGGGGGGCAGGGCTTGCTGGAAAGCCCAAGGAGGAGGAGGGCTGGTAGGGCAACTGGAAGCCTTGGGGGGAGGGGGGGAAGAGACAGGGAAGCTGGCAGGTAAGCTAGGGTCACTCTGGTTCCCCAACACACCCCTACTATAGCCCCTCCCAGAATCTCTGAATCTCAGCACCTGTTGGTTCCTAAGACCCAGCTCAAAAATGACCTCTGGAGCCCCAGCTAGAGGCCTGTGTCCCTAGAGAGCACAGCCCTGACTAATGCACCGCTAGTGAGGAGAGAGGTCTCCAAGAAGCTGCAGAACCCTCTGCAATATGGTGCCCAGCTTTTATAAGCAGGTTCTGAAAAGCAGGGGGTGTTCTGCCAAGCCCGCTAGCAGATTGGCAGAGAAGCACAGCTTGCCTCAAGTGGCCATGCCTTTCCTCTGTGCACAGACCACTTCCAGCGCCTGCTGAATGACTCGGAGCGCACGCTGCAGGATGCCTTCCCAGGGGCCTTTGGGGACCTGTACACGCAGAACACTCGGGCCTTCCGGGACCTGTATGCCGAGCTGCGCCTCTACTACCGCGGCGCCAACTTGCACCTGGAGGAGACCCTGGCCGAGTTCTGGGCCCGGCTGCTGGAGCGCCTCTTCAAGCAGCTGCACCCGCAGCTGCTGCTGCCCGATGACTACCTGGACTGCCTGGGCAAGCAGGCAGAGGCCCTACGGCCTTTTGGGGATGCCCCGCGGGAATTGCGTCTGCGGGCCACCCGTGCTTTTGTGGCAGCACGCTCCTTCGTGCAGGGCCTGGGTGTGGCCAGTGATGTAGTCCGGAAGGTGGCCCAGGTACACACACTGCCCAAGGGACCCTTGGGAGTCCCTCATGCTGCATCCAGGCGCTTGGTGTCCTACACTCTCAGCACTGTTCCACCAAGCCTTCGGGCCCTCAGCCTCACGGCTGTAACCCATTCTCAGTTGCTCACATGGCAGGTCTTCAGATGTGAGTCCACTGCCCATCTGCCGGCCAGTCCTGTGTCCTTAGCCAAATGATTACGTTGGGCTGCTATGCTCAGGAAACAGGAAATGAGAAAATGATGTAGCTGGGCCTTGAGCAATCTGAGGCCCCACAGACCTGCATGGTATCTCACAGAATGGGGCAGTGCACAACAGACCTGTATGGGGAAGGCACAGCTTTAAGCTGCACTGCCCCCTAGCTCTGCTTGGCCCAGCAAGTCACCTCCCAACCTCTGGGCCTTGGTTTCCTTGTCTGCCGTGAAGTCTGGTGACAGCAGTGTGCCCTAGTGTCCCTTGGACTGTGGGCCTGAGATGGCCTAGGCAAAGTCCCATAGCCAGTTAGCACAGACCCCAGATGTTCTAACTTGTACCTAAGCCCTTTATATTGGTGCTTCTTTAGGGGTAGCTGGAGACTAGTGCTCAAGGACTACAGGGAGGCTCAGGGTGCCTTTGTTCTCCAGGTACCTCTGGCCCCAGAATGTTCTCGGGCCGTCATGAAGCTGGTGTACTGTGCTCACTGCCGGGGAGTCCCTGGTGCCCGGCCCTGCCCCGACTATTGCCGAAATGTGCTCAAAGGCTGCCTTGCCAACCAGGCCGACCTGGATGCTGAATGGAGGAATCTCCTGGGTGAGCCCTACCCCCAGGCTGCCTGTCCTGTCCTTAGGGCAACTATGCAGGGATCCCTGGGAAACAGTAGCCCCTGGTTTGGGCCAAATGAAAGGCTTAAGGGCCTAATATGATTGGGTCTGTGAGGTCAAGGGGCAGGTTCTTTTATTGTCCCAAGGGGTGTGGTTGAATGACTTCCTCAACATACACATACACCAACACATAGGTGAAACGTGTCAAACCTATACGTGCATGTACATACACTGACATGTGCACGCTGGCATGCATGTGTGCTTTACACAATAGGCGTCTGTGTGGTGTGCACAGGGTCTTTCTGCCAGTCACAGGTGTGCCTACATATACTGGCGAGTTGACATACACACATGCTGATACGTATGAATCTCTGTTGCTGCGAGGCGCATTAGCATGCATGCATGTTGGCACTGGTACATAGCTGGCATGAGCTGGTTAGTATGCCGGTCGTTGTCCATCTGACACGTTACATCTGTGCTGTATGAAAGCATGCACGTGCAGACCCACAGTTCATGTGTACGGGAGCTGGTTATGAGGCACATCTCCATGCATACACATCAGCTTATGTGGGCACACAGTAGGCCAGAAGCTATTCGTGCATGAGCTAGCATGGACATATATGGACATGAACCAGGCCATCAAGATTGCCAGATGTTTTGTGTGTTCGTGGAAACCTGTGCACTGTATGTGGGTATGCTAATACTCTAAGCTTCACGAAGGTGAGCTGTTCCCAGTCTGAGTGTGAGCGCCTGTGAATCTGCTGATCGGTACCTCTGGTGCTGTCAAGACTGTGTGTTATTAACGTGCATAGGTGATGTGTGTGCCTATGTATTAACACCCCTGCCAGACTCCATGGTGCTCATCACTGACAAGTTCTGGGGCCCATCGGGTGCGGAGAATGTCATTGGCAGTGTACACATGTGGCTGGCGGACGCCATCAACGCTCTCCAGGACAACAAGGACACACTCACAGCCAAGGTGTGTGAGGGCTGCGGGGGCGGGCACTGTGAGCATTGGAGGGTCTGTCCAGATCTGGGCCTGAGAAACCCTGCTGTCCCTCCAGACCGCTTTTGGTATCTCCCCAGGTCATCCAGGGCTGTGGAAACCCCAAGGTCACTGGGTCTGAGGAGAAGCGTCGCCGTGGCAAACTAGCACTGCAAGAGAAGACCCCCACAGGTACTCTGGAAAAGCTGGTAAGTTCCGCCGTTTCAGAGGCTAGAGCCCTGTATGTGGGAGGGGACACGGGCAATCTGCCCCCTGGGTTTTCACTGGTCTACCTGCCATCCAACAGGTCTCTGAGGCCAAGGCCCAGCTCCGAGACATTCAGGACTTCTGGATCAGCCTCCCTGGGACACTGTGCAGTGAGAAGATGGCCATGAGCCCTGCCAGTGATGACCGCTGCTGGAACGGAATATCCAAGGGCCGGTAAGTAGCCACCATTTGGCCACGTCCTCACAAACGCCCAGAGCGTGGGAAGCTGGGCTAGAGGATTACACACCTTCACCAGCTCCCAGCATGAGCACATAGCTGCTACCGTAGGGCCTGCATGGGTTCCCACTGTGTTGGAGGTTCACTGGCTCTAAGGGTGTGATACACGATACACCATGGTTCAGCTCCTCGGCGAAAGCTAATGTCATGAGCTGTGGCCCTGACTTCCCTGTTCTAGGTACCTACCTGAGGTGATGGGTGATGGACTGGCCAACCAGATCAACAACCCTGAAGTGGAAGTGGACATCACCAAGCCTGACATGACCATCCGGCAGCAGATCATGCAACTCAAGATCATGACCAACCGTTTACGTGGCGCCTACGGTGGCAACGACGTGGACTTCCAGGATGCTAGTAAGGCCCGCCAGGGGTAGGGTGGGTTGGGGCGGGAATCTGTCCTGCTCATAAGAGGAAGGGGACAAGTCCTCTCCAGACTCCTCTGCCAGGGACCCTCACAGCCTCTCATCCTCATGAATGCTGGAAGGGTCCCATGTCCCTGTAGCACAGCTGAAGACCAGCCAGGATGTCCATCTGGCTATCACGGATCAGGTGGGAACAGCAGGGGTCAGACCTAGGGACTGAGTCTTCAGGTGCAGCAGGGTAGGAAGAGCCTGCTGCAGCCTCCTGTCCTCCCCAGGTGATGATGGCAGCGGCTCAGGCAGTGGTGGCGGCTGCCCAGATGACACCTGTGGCCGGAGGGTCAGCAAGAAGAGCTCCAGCTCCCGGACCCCCTTGACCCATGCTCTCCCCGGCCTGTCAGAACAGGAAGGACAGAAGACCTCAGCTGCCAGCTGCCCAGAGCCCCACAGCTTCTTCCTGCCCTTCCTTGTCACCTTGGTCCTTGCAGCAGCCGGACCCAGGTGGCGGTAACTATCCCCTAGCCCCAAGGACTGTCTTGGCCAAAACATGCAACAGACAATATTTAATTCCCTTGGCCGTCGAGGCTCAGGGCAGGATGAGGAGACAGTAGCTCTGAGTACTGGGGCGGGGTGCATGGGGTGCCGGCCTGCTGGGTCTGACCGCGCCTGTCACCCAAGCTTTTAATTTCATATCAGGTCAGCTGCGAGCCATTGTCCCCAAAAGCCATGTACTTCAGGGACCTCAGGGGCACCTCTGGCTGCACACTCCTCCCTTACCCTCCTGCACCACCCCGGAAGCTCATGAGGCCAACCGGAAGGGTGGCTGTTAGCTGCAACCCATTGGAGACCTCAAGTGAGCCTGTGCCTTCCTTTCCCGCCTCTTCCCACTGGGGACACCCCACCAGACCCCACGGGCCACAGATGTCAGAAACTGAGGCCCATCCCGCAGCTCCCCAGGAAGCCTGCAAGGGCTGCCAGTATGTTGCTGTCCAGGCTCTGGCAGGGCCTTCAAGTTTATGCATGATCCCCTCTGCTCAGAAGAAACTCTGCAGCCAGGATTCTCATACACACCAGGCCTGGACCCTGTGCCACTGTGGAGCCTAGTGAATGTGGTCCTCAGAGAAGACCCACTGTGGGTTTCCTCGAGTGTGGCATAGGTGAGGTGGCAGCTGGCATGGCTACATTAGACTCAACTCTGCCACGCTGCTTGAGGGTGTGTTCTGTTCCCTCACATGGGCTCACAAAGTCCGGCCTTGGGCAGGGGGTCCGTGAGGAACCTCACTTCAGGGGAATAGCCGGCCACGTCTAGCCTCCCAACCCACTTATAAAGGTCCCCTGGCCACAGGGGTGCTGGGTGACTGGTGAAACTTCAGCTCAGGGTCAATGGGACCTGGTACTGCAGGTCGGGAGGATGCCTGGGCCCCTTCCTGACCAAGGCAGCCCTGCAGAAGCTGGGGGAGCATTGACAGTCAAGGGCTTTTACAGACATGCACATTCAGACCCTCGGTGTCCTTGTCCACTGAGCGCTACATCTCAGTCTTCCTTGACAGCACTGGAGAGGCTCAGGGCACCATTTGCATCCTGGTATCCTCCTGTGGCCTTGAGACCTGGGGAGCACCAGGGCCTTAGGGGTGCTGAGCTGCTATAGCCTGGAAGACCTTGGTCCTGACATGCAGAAGGCCTGGAAAAGGCTGCTTGCTTACCACCTTTTTTTTTATTTTTTTTTTATTTTTATTTTTTTTTTTTTTTTTTTTTTTTTTTTTTTGCTTTTCGTCACTGGGTTAGGGAGGTTACTGCCAGCACCAAGGTCTGCCCAGTAGTCAGGTCCCCTGGCCCAGGATGACAGGATGGGTATTCTCTGCAGTTGGTCCATGGATTTGTGGGTCCTTGCCCTGAGTGTACCCATCCTGCCACACAGCTCTGCTACTGCCACTCAGGCAAGGGTGGCAGGAGCCAGAGCTGGGCTCCAGGATGTGAGTGCCTACGTGTCAGGACAGCAGCACCCAGGATGGACAGGACAGCCAGGATGGTGGCCAAGCTACTGTGTCCTTCCTCCATGAGGCTCCGTGTCACTCAGTGGGTAACATGTGTTCTTTGAGTCCTTGTATGAATTAAAGGCTGGAGACCTACAGTGGACATGACTTCGTGTAACTGGTGAGACTGCATTTGTGTTCGTGTGAACATGGCGTGCACACAGCAGGGCTTGCTGGAAGGGGTTTGAGCATGGTTGCACCTGTAGCAAGGTCCTTGGGTTTCTGTGTGGTGGTTGACCATTGAACCTCCTGCCTGGGAGGATGCCCAGGCCACCTGTGCCAACTGAACATGCCAAAGTTCATGGGAGGAAGGGGCTAGGATGCCAGCCTGCGCTGGCCCCACCTACCTTCCAACATTACCAACGCCCCTCAATGCACGTGTGCCTTACCCATAGAAAGGTTCTCATTCCTGCCAGGGTGCCTCTGAGTTACCCAGGAGAACAGTGTAGGAACCAGAAATGTCCTCCCACTCCAGTCTGTTCCAAGCTGTCCTACATCTGCAGACAGACCCTGAATAGCCTAAGGCATCCAGGCCTGTTCACCCTCACTTCAGGGACCCTATGTGAGAACGCAGTGCCAGCCTCCACGGCTAGGAAGCTCACTCAGTAGTGAGACTCAGAAGCCCTGCTCAGCCAGGTGTGGCATGTGTACTTGGGGAGCTGTGGCCCATGCTGCTGTACAAGTACATTTACAGTGTCACCTACCATTCAATGGGGACACGAAGAAACAGAGCAGAGCCCTGACCCACAAATGCTGCTCGACCACACATCCCGAGGAGATACAAACATCTCCCAAAAGGAAGGGTCCTCGGTCAAGCTCCTGCTGCGTATTCGACCCTGCCCAAGGGTTCCCCTCAGTGTCCAGGCCCAGGGTGGCAGCTGCGTCTTCACTTTCTGCCTCTTTGCAAGTCCTGGGAAGCCCTGATGCCAAGTGGCCCAGATTCTTCTCTGGGAGTGGGAAGGAGTACAGTCCTCTCTCCTCAAGTGGTCAGGATAGACAGCCATGGATTGAAAGCGAGGCTCGGTAGAGCCCTGTGGGGAGAGCTGAATAAACAGGTGCTCACCGGTGCCTGCCGATAAAGCACTGTGTCAAATACTCCAGCAGGTTTTCCGCTTTGTGGACACGTCGTTCTGCTTTGAATCCTCGAACCAGACACACTTGGACTCATTTTTCTTTTTGAGCTGGACACAGGCGGGCACATACGTCTGCCTTTCGTTCAGTGAGGGCAGGAAGCCCCTCCTCTCTATCAAGAAAAGGAGGACATGTCTGAGATGGGTACCCAACACAGGAGTCAGCATCTAGGCCTGGGCTAAGTCTAGCACCAGACAAATGCCAGGTCAGCACCTTGCATCTAAGTCCTGCCACAGTGCTGCCAAAGAGGCTAGCTAGAGGGTAGTCCCTTCTCTGCCATCATGAGTTCTCAGAGCCTTCGTTGTGAGAACTCAGGAAGGCACCGGCAACCTGACTGGCCTAGTGGCAGCGGCCAGTTCTCCCACAGGCCTGCAGGCAATCCTGCAAACCAGCACAGTGCTTTTAGCCCACACATGCACTCACCCGTGCTCGTCCATGCACATGCCCATACATCCCGAGCCATTAGAAGGCAGAGGTTAGAAAGCCAACGAGGTGACCCTGGGTGGGTGAGGGGCTAGGACTCCTAGGGCACAGCTGAAGTTGGCCAGCTGCTTTGCTGAAAACCATGACCGCCTGGTGAGGAACAGGGGCAGTCGTTGCCCAGTAGGCTTTCCCTCTGCAAGAAAGTCCTCCTAGATGAAAACGGCCCCATGTTCACACAACTCAGGGACAAGTGGATTGCCCTGAAAGTAAGACCTTAGTAACTAAACACTTCCCTTTTAGCCATCCCGAAAGGATGAGTAGAAGCACTCATTTCCAGCACAGACCCACCTCTGAGTGCAGTCTGAAGTAGCACTGGAGCGAGCCAGCCAAAACAGCAGCCCTCGGAATGTGAAGAGCCGATCTAAGCCATTAGCCCAACCACCCGGTCGTGATGAGTGTTCTGAAGTGTGGGTTTGAATGGGTTACTGGGATACAGTAGACTGTAGGATGAACCCTTTCCCTCACAAACATCAAAACGAGGGGGAGGTGTGAATGTTTCACAGCCGGCAGCCTATACAAGATTTCAGATGAGCTAAACCCTGTGGCGGGGGGAGGGGGAGCACTGAGAGCCGACAGTAAGCGGAGCGGTGTGACCGATGCAGACCTATACCTGTGGTGGAAGCTAGGGCTGAGCCCCCAAGTGACAGAACAGCACGCTGCCACAAGGTCCCGCTTCTCTGGAGAGCAAGAAAGCATATGCTGCTCCCCAGGGCCCCCCACAAAGAGTCAGTGGCTGGTGACAGTATATAATGAGCAAATGCAAAAGCCCCGGAGGGGTCACACACAGAGAAGCAGCAAGCTCCTCACAAAGAGAGAAGTCAAGAAACACTGGTGCGGCAAGCTGAGATTTGTAAAACCACAACATGGCAAAAAAAAAAAAAAAACAGTTTACCCTGAGAACCACATCACGGGCAAACTAAAATTGCAAGTGCTCATAGAGAAAGGGGGGAACAGAGGCTATCGGGTTAGGACAAGCCTTTTGTGGGTGTTCACAGAACATGAATTAGAGAAACCCTAGAAGAAGAGGGGGTGACTCAGAAAGCTTACTTAAAGACATAATAGCTGAGAGTTATCCAAATCTTGGTGGGTTATCCAGAGTTGTGAAGCTGAAAGGACTCCAACCAAGATGAACCTGAAGATGGACGCCTGAGACATAAGCAAACTAAAAGTCAGAGATAGGGACTCCTAAAGGCGGTGGGAGATCCGCCACATACAAGGGAGCGTTTGTGTGCTTGTGTGTGTTTGTGTGTGTCAGAGCTTTCAGCAGAAATTCTGCAGGCCAGAAGGGAATGAAATTATGAAACCAAAGTTTTGAAAGAAAAACTAACTTCCAACCAAGAACACTGTACCTAGAAAAGCTGCCACCCAGAAACGAATGCAAAATATATTCCCAGCCGGGCGGTGGTGGTGCACGCCTTTAATCCCAGCACTTGGGAGGCAGAGGCAGGCGGATCTCTGTGAGTTCGAGACCAGCCTGGTCTACAAGAGCTAGTTCCAGGACAGGCTCCAAAACCACAGAGAAACCCTGTCACAAAAAACAAAAAAAAAAAAAAAAAAAAAAAAAAAAAAAACACCAACAGAAAAAAAAACAAAAAAAAAAAAAAAAAAAAAAAAAAAAAAAAAAAAAAAAAAAAAAAAAGATATTCCCAGACCGAAGTTAGCTGAGAAATTCCCAGGTATCGTGTTTATGCTTGCCTAATGAGAAACGCCAATGGGAACCCTTCATATTGACCTGATAGCAACCAACACCGTGCAAGCATGAAGCTATGCCATGCTAGTGAAGAAAGTCCATTGCTGAGCTCAAACCATTGATAATGCTAGTGTTTCACCTGGAGTAAAAACAGACAAATGCATTTTTAAAAATGTAGCGGAACATTGTAGAACAGAGAGAAGAAAGATTTTCAGAGCCAGCAGACCTGGACATGTGCTGTACCACAGTGCCTTCTAGACTTGCCAGGGAAGCTGCACCATGACATCCCAAAAATACGGTCACTGAAACAAGACCTGCACAATGACAATACCAGTTGGCATGCCAACATGGATGGTGGAAATCTCACAAGGTCCCACCCCTAGATTAAGAACTAGAGGCAATTAAATTAATAGCCACGAAAAAGGGGATAGGTTATCCTACCCCACGTGGTCAGTCCAAAATGCATATATGTATGAGCAACACTAAATAGACTAAGTAGGTTGTATATTATACGTGTGTATATGTCTGTCTGTGGAACAATAATAAAGACGTCATGAAATTGAGATGGGGTGGTAGAACATAAAAGAAGTTAGAAGAGGGAGAGGCTGGGGTAGAAATGATGTAAATGCAGGGTTCGGGTATGAGCCACAAAGTAATGACACAAAATTTTTAACTATACTTGGGACTTTGGAGGCAAAGGTCAGAGGACCAGGAATTCTGAAGCCAGCATAGGGACCACAGCAAGACCTCTGAGGTTGGGCCAGAGGGATCCAGCTATACATTATATGTGAAATTCATTTCACCATTGTGATGTCTTGAACGAGAATGGCACCTATAGGCTCATATGTTGAATGTTTGGTCCCTAGCTGGTGGAGCTGTTTGGGAAGGATTAGGAGGTGTAGCCTTGTTAGCAGAGGTGTGTCACTGGGGACCTCTGAGGTTTGACTCTTCCCTCTGCTTAGCGCTTGTGGATCAGATGTAAGCTCTCAATTACTGCTCCAGCACCATGCCTGTCTGCCTGTCACCGTGATCCCTGCCATGATGGTCATGGACTCACACTCTGAAACTATGAGTCCCCATAAATATTTTTTTCTGCAAGTTCCTTTGATCGCGGTGTTTTTTCATAACAACAGAAAGGTTACTAAGTCAGCCACTGGGCTGAATGAGAAGGGATTTAAAAATATATCCTATATGAACAGTAACTAAAAGGCCACGGAAGTGTCTCTATCAACCAGACAAAACAGATTGCCAGTCCAAATCACAAGGTCACCATGTGATCATAAAGAAGGCAGTTCATTGATGTGACAAAAATAAATAAAATAAATAAATAAATAAATAAATGTGTGCCAAATACCAGTGCACTGAACATACAAAGCAAACACTGGCACGTCTGAAGGGAATGTAAACAGTAACTTCAGCATCCCATAATATTTGGTGATGAGTGTATAATCCAGACAGAAAACAAGGGAGCAACAAACTTGAAAAATACTAGAGTGGGCTAGCATATACACAGATAATTCCATCCACCACAGAGTGCCTGTGTGTCTCAGGACCATGGACATCTCCAGGGCAGATCACATGATCAAAATCTTATCAATATCTTTCCTAACCACAGTGTTATAGATATCAACAATCTGAGGAACTTAGACAAAGTCCCACAGGTTATGTGGGAATAAGTAACATACTCCTCCATACCCACAAAGACAAAAAAGAAATTCAAAAGGAAGTTAAAAGCTATCTTGAGGCAAATGGAAAGGTGTAAGCACTCACAGAGTGCACCAAAGCAGTTCTTTAAGAGGCGTCTGCAGTGGCAAACATCCGTAAAGAACCCAGCCAACCTAACTTCACTCTAGGGACAAAAAGGGACAAGCTATACATAAAACAAATAAAATAGTCACCATCCAAGCAGAAAGCAAGGAGATAGAAACTAGAAAAAAACAAAAGATTAATGACACCTTGTTTTCTGAAGTGATAAAACTGTCAAATCTTTAGCTAAACTGAAAAAAAATCTCAAAATTATTTATGAAGAAGAGTCATTACAACATGCTATAGGAATAGAAAGGATCATAAAAGATCACTGTAATAATTTTATACCCACACATTAGAAAACCTGGAAGAAATGGAGAATGTCCTAGGAATATACAACTTATATAGGCCAAATTATGAAGAAACAGAGTTTGAACAAACATAACAAACATGAACGTACTAAATCAGCAGTAACAGGCAAACCCCACATAAAAGCCCAGGATAGGGGGACTTCGTGGGTGAATTCTACAAAGCATTTAAAGGAGAGTTGACTCTCACAGAAAACAGAACAGGAGGTGGTAGGGAGTCTTATAGACTCATTTTATAGGGCAGTGATCTCCCTCACACCAAATTCAGAAAGGGGACAATAAGAAAAACCACCTTCCCTGTGAACTTGTCACAGTCAGCGCCACCAGTACATTGAAGGGATCATGGATGTGACCCAGGGCCACCTCCCTGGACTGCAGAGAGCTTCAGCATTGGTCACAGAATAAAGGGGAAAAAAACCACTCAATAATCACAATAGAAGTTAAAAAAAATAACTTCTGACAAAATTTAACATATTTTTATGGTTAAAGAATAAAATTAGGCTATTATGAGGGACTGTATTTTAGTATATGATAGAGTATTTTCCTTAATTTGCCAGATATAAATGGACTAAATATTGCAACTATAATTCTTGCTTGATAACTGTTGTATGTAATCTTGCTATGTTAAAGTTAAAACCTTCCTTTTTATTTAGACAGAAAAGGGAGGTGATGTGGGATTCCTCTCTTTGTGCTGTAAACATGTTTTATTACCATTGATTAATAAAGAAGCTTTTTTGGGACTGTGGCAGGGCAAAATAGAGCAAGGTGGGAATTCCAAGCAGAGATAGAGGAAAAAAGAAGGTGGAGTCAGACACCATGTAGCCGCTAAAGGAGAAAGTCACCAGCCCTCCAAAACCTTACTGGTAAACCATGAGACTCGTGATAAAATATAAAATAATAGAAATGAGTTAATTTAAAATGTAAGAGTTAACAAAAAAAAACCTGCGCTAATAGGCCAAACAATGTTGCAATTAATATAGTTTTTGTGTAATTATTTCAGGTCTTGGTGGCCAGGAAATGAACAAGTAGCCTCTGTCAACAAATATATATATATATATATATATATATATATATATATATATCTCCACAACTAACAGCATACTTGATGAACAAAAAAACCAAACAAATAAAAATACCTAAAATCTCTTTATCTAAGATCAAAAACAAGGTGAGGATCCCGTTCCATGGCTTTCACTCAGCTTATTGCTTAGAAGTCCTAGACAGCAAAAGAAACAAAGGGCCGCAGTTCTAAAATCATATTATCTTCACTGGCAGACGACAACATGTGTATTTCTCTACAGAATTACGCCGAACTCAGATCTAACAAGAAGTCTCAGCGCATGCCGAGCGATGGGGGCGCACGCCTTTAATCCCAGCACTCGGGAGGCAGAGGCAGGCGGATCTCTGTGAGTTCTAGACCAGCCTGGTCTACAGAGCTAGTGCCAGGACAGGCTCCAAAGCCACAGAGAAACCCTGTCTCGAAAAACCAAAAAAAAAAAAAAAAAAAGAAGTCTCAGCCCAGTACCAAGATGCAGCACTGACATAAAGTCCATGCGTGAAAACTATGAGTCATCTGAAAAGAAACTAAGAGGCCAGCATACCTTCAATCCCAGCACTCAGGAGGCTGAGGCAGGGGGTTAGAGTTCAAGGTCAGGCTAGGCGACACAGCCAGACTCTGTCTAGGGACATAGCACAGAAGGTAGAGCGCTGGTCTCATGTATGTAAAGCTCTGTGTTTGCTTCTCAGAGCCAAGAAGAAAAGTGGGGTGGATGGGACAGGGAAGGCGCGAGAGAAGAAAGGGAGGAGCTAAGGGCACAATCTCATCTGTAATAACATGAAAATTAAAATACTTAGAAAGAAATATATCTAAGGAGGTGAAAAACTATAAGCTAGGAATCAGAAAATATTGACAAACAAGTTTAAAAAGTCATAAGTAAATAAGAAAATATACCATAATCTGGATTGGGAAAAATTAATACTGCTGGAATACGTGATACCATCCAAAACAATCTACAGACCAAAATCCCAATAATATCTTTCATAGGGCAATCCTAAAATTTATATGTAAGCACAAAAGACTGTGAGAGCCAAAGCTGTGTGTGAGGAAGAATCAAGACTATGGAGGTGCGGAGGTGTCCCCTTTTCTATTCAAAAGTGCCAATAAAACTAATGGAAACAGTAGCAGGAGCCAGGTAAGAACGGACATGGGTAAGAATACAAGAAGCCCAGGAATTAGTGAAACAGCTACTCAACAAGACCAGGAGAACACAGTGGAGAAATTATACCCTCCCAAGCAGTGTAGTCTGAAGAGGCTTCCTGGCTTCAGTAGGGGGGAAAACAGGGAACTGGATGTCCTTCCCAGGTTTCAAGGGAACAAACTTTCAAGGGAAGAAGCCACAGCCCTGGCCTCAGTTACACTGCCTGTAGCACAGACCCTGCTTCTAGCTACCTGTTTCTCCCTCTCCAGAGAACACAGAGGTTCCCAAACTTCTGCACGGAACCCTGGTGCCCACGTTCTAGGCTTCCATCTCCACCACGACCCAACCTACTCTTCGCTGTTGCCATCTGAGACCCTCTCAGGGCCATCCACAGCTCTTTTGCCTTTTCTCCCAAGCCCTGGATGGTCACCTAGCCTTGGACCCTGGCAGCAGTCCACTCTCCCAAAAGGTCAGATGTCAGAGGGAGTTGAGAAGAGGTGCCCCTTCTTGCTGTTCTACAGCCAAACTCTAACTCCATGCCCCAGACTCTTCCCTCTCTTGCTGCCCCCTAGTAACTTCCTAGTCTCTATGGAGCCAAACTCCATCTGTGTCCATAGCCTGCCAGGTCTTGCCTCCTTCAGAGACCCCCGGGTACCTCTTGTCCCTATCCTGCTTACTAGCCAGGGTTGTCACATCCATCACTTCCTGACTCTTTCCCCTACAACTCTGTCCTTGTTTCCTGCACTGAGTCTGTGCTCCAAAGGTACGATCTGATCACTTGCCACACTCCACATCTCACCTCCTTGACTCCTTGCTTCAGCACCGTTCCCTGGGGGCCTTTGAGGGCCCAGACAGAAAGGACAGGGCAGCTGAGTCTAGCCCAAAAGGAGAGCCCAAAATTCCAGGTGAGCACTGAGAAGGGGATTCTGGGAGGGGGGGAACAGAGGTGGAGATACTGTGTCCCACAGACATTGGCACCTCGAGAATGGCCTAAGAACCCCCCTGGGGAGGGTGGTGGCCTCCAGAGAAAGGGCTTCTCTTCCCTCCCAAGGTACCTGTGCCTTGACAACTCTCACCAGTCTCTGCCCTTTGTCCTCCTCATCCCGCCAGCTGACCTCGCATGCTTCGAGAACAGGAGCACACGGGCTGCGGCAGAGTGGCAACCACTGGGACATGCGCTGTGTCCTTTCCACATTCAAGTGCCCAGCAGTGCCTGGCAACCATCGGGACAGCTCGGAGGCAGAGATTCAGCTCCACTCTGCTAGTGGACTCCTCGACAGCTTCCCTGACTTCTGGGCACCCGATGGAGGCACGTGTCCTCTGAACGCAGGCTGGACTCTAAACTGAGTCCTGAGCTCACTGGGGTCCTTCAGGAAGTGCAGGTCCAGGGCATCTGTGATTTCCCTAGGGCTGCCTGCCTGAGGGGGTGACTTTGGGGAGGTGCCAACGCCAGAACAAGAGAAGGAGCTCATCTCCCAACAGGGGCGGAAGTTAGCTTCAAGGTGGAGGCTTGGCAGCTGAGCAGCCAGGGCATAAGTAGATAGAGAGTGTCAGAGAGAAAACAGAGCAGCTGTTGGGTTTCACGGCATCTCCTTCCCCTACTGTCCCACCCCTGCCATAGGACAGCACAGAAGGCTCACCCAGTGGTCTCAATACTATGCAGGAGGCCCTGAGATAGAAAAGGTTCTGGTGGCAGGAGCCACAAGATGAATTCTGAGATGCTGGGACAAGTGCTTGGGCTTTCCCCTAGAGTGGGCTGGTTGAGGTTCTGGTAGACAGCAGGTATATGGTAGAGGAGGCCCCGCCCTCCATATGGCCATGTGTGGACCTCTCCTACTTCTTCCTTCCATGTTCCCAGTGACCCCGCAGCTCTTACCCCACACCACCTGCCCCGGAATACCCACGATAGCCACAAACAGCACTAGGGCCAGCAGCCCTACTGAGGGTGAGGAGGAAAGAGATTCTGCTATGAATACCAGCTTTGAGTATCCCCTCTCTTCCCTGCAGGCAGAAGCATCAGTGGCATGGGACATGACCACTTTAGATTTTCTTTCCTTTTCCTCCGCTCCCTGGCCTGATAGTTCAGGCCTCCGACTGCTCGGGAGTACAAGCCAGCTGGCTCCGTGAGAAAGATAACTGCTCTGCAGGAATTGCCAAGGCTCTAAGAAGACGGGGAGGGGCTGCTCCTGGGAAGAGCATAGATACAATTCCCTCCTGGCTTTCCAGCCCCAGCCCTCCCCTAGTATCTCACTTCTTCTTCTTAGAAACAAAGTTCCCTGCTAAGAGGGGCTTTTCTTGAGTTCCAGGACAGCCAGGACTGTTTCACAGAGTTACCTCTCTCTCTTTTGGAAAAAAAAAAAATTGAGGCGCTTTTCTAGACCATATGCCCAGGGCCACAAGACTCCTCCTGGCTTTAATGAGCAACTCCATCCATGTATGCATTGCCCCACCCACCCCCTCTCACTCGCTCCTTCTTTCCACCGATATACAGACATGTAGCTGGAATGTGGGAGCCTGAGGCACAGGGACCAAGCCACCTTGTCCCGTGACCTAAAAGGTGCCAGCTCACAACAGAGTTGATCCGGAAGAGGCAATGCATCTCTGAGCCTGTAGCAGTAGCAGGAAAGGCACAGACAAGGACCCAGCGGAAGCCACCCAGTGGAGGTGGACACAGCAGGGAGCCACAAGGGACCAGCAAGTCTGGGGGGGCGGGGCTAAAGACAGGCATTGCTGCAGTGGCAGGGAGACCCCAGAGCAGTAAGGCTAGGAGGGGACAGAGAAGCCAGGAACATCATGCAGGATAACCAGGACAGGGCTCCACTGGGCTTTGCTTTTGAGGGCAAGGATAAGCTGACTTCAACAGGTAAGATGTTCCAGAGAGGAGCCATCAACGAATCCCGTGCGAAGAAAACGACGCAAGTGCAGACTCACATCGAACCCCGAGGTCTCGGCACTTCCAGGTTCCCCACTGTCTCTCACGAAACCAGCCAACTGCAAACTTCCAGCAAGATAACAGCTTGACAACCAAATCCGCAATCATATCTAAAAGGGCTTCAGGGAGATGTGAGTGGGTTGGTTTGTCCAGCAGACAAGAAAAGGTGTCAACAGCCCTGCAGGCTGAGGCCACAGGCTTAGGAGTCTCCTGCAGTTCACAGGGAGAGACATGACTGCCGGTCACCACGGACCATCTTAGGGAAGACGTAGGACCTTTCAGTTCCAGGCAGACAATGAAACCACGGGTGGACTGGTGACATACTAAAATTGCTATGGACAGCAGAAATAAGCCACCCCTGTCTACAGCCTCATCAGCCGACAGCTCCCTCAGCCTCGGGGATGGAGGGATCTGAGAACTTTCATGTGGTACAGCTCAGGCTGCAAGAAGCCACTTACAGGTGAGGCAGAAAAAGGAGTCCCCATGCCACCGAGTTCTCCACACCAGAGGTGTGAGGAAGAAGATGAAAGAACATAAATTTCACACCAACACAGACAGATATCACACACGGTCACTCTGAGGCACCCACCTCTCTTAGACCGATATAGCCTCCAAGAGCACACTTCAGAATATAGGGAAGTTTCCTGGAAACCAATGGAAGGGATAAAACCCCAATGAGTGTGTGCATACATGTGTGAGACCCTTTGTAGACTGAAGGACAAAATGGCCCGAGTTATAATCTGTCGCTCCAGCCAGCCTCCACGACTAATTGAGAAATTGTGGAACAAATGCATTAGAAAGTAAGCTTTAGGCCACAGTAACCGTCATACTGTTCAAGGCAGAACTCAGTGGAGAGGTGAGTGTGCATGTGTGCACGGCATCTTGGAAGGCTGTGTGCATCCACAGATTAAATATATTCCCCAAAGTGTTCAGAATGGGCCCTAAGATTAATATGGTTGTCACTATTATCTCCTTTAAAACAATTAGGGGTGGCTGGAAAATTGGCTCAGCGGTTAAGAGCCGATCTTTTGTTCTTCCAGAAAACCCAGGTTCAACACCCAGCAGCCACATGGTAACCCACAACCATCTGCAACGCCAGTTCCAGGAGACTGAGTGCCGTTTTTTCTGGCCTCCGCAGTCATCAGCCAGGCATTTATATACATAAATTCATGCAGGCAAAGCATTCTTTCAAGATAAAATGAAAACAATTAGCACATATTTTAGGTAAAACATGGTAGGGCTTTCACTTGGAGAAAATGTTGTAGAAAAAAATACAAGTAAAAGGTGTTCGTGGCCTTGTTTGGAACAGAGAGAGGAATGCCCTTACTTTTAGGTATGCATGTGTGTGTGTCCCTGGCTAGTCCCTGCATCCCTGCATGTCCGGAGACCCTTGCTGGTATCAGGGTAACTGTCATTTGCATTTGCTTGCTCTTGCTTTCCATAAGAAGTGCGGGAGCTCCTTCCTTGCTAATGGACTGGATGTGGGATACTCATGCACACCGCTGCTGACATGGGCACCAGCACCCCAACCGGGAAGGCCCACCAATGCTAGCACTCTAGAACACGGAGCTGGGTCACCCGTGGTAACCACCGATCAGTGCTAGGGGACAAAGCTCCAGTCCCCGCCTGTCAGGAGTCCCTCTTGGAAGGCTATCTGTGTCTGAGTTCCTCAAAGGAACAGCTTGTTCCTCTGGCTATGGTCCTCCCCTCCTACCTATGGAAGCCTTACCTGCCACCCCTATGAACCTCCCACTTAGCGTAGAATTCAAAACCCGGGCACCAGTATTGCCGTGCTGCTGCCCGGCCGGTGTCTTCCCCAGTCCTCTCAGGCCCTGTAGCCCCCTTTTCACCTCTTCTCCAGTCCTGTTCTCTCTGCCCCACTTCCTCCCCCAGGCACCCCTAGGCCTGTCTACCTTCATGCACGTGGCTACAGTCCTCCCTTCCTGCCTGCCCTCTTTGTCACCCTGAAAGTGGAACTGATTCTCCGGGGCAGACTTGCCAGCCTTGGCCACACTGCCTTGCTCTAGTCCTGTCCCTTTACCCTCATCAGTCCCTGAGACTTCCACTGTGGCTGCAGGACAAGCTGAGCAAATGGCAGACATGCAACTAACGCACCACGAGAGTACCCTGGACCCTGTAGGGAGGTGGAGTCCCTGGAAGGGACCTAGACAGCAGAAAACGGTTCTTTGGGACCGGGGGATGCCTCCAACTGGGAGAGCCAGTGCCAGCATGAGCCAGGAGCTGTCACTGTCCTGCAGTCAGCTCTCCAGCAGAGTCCTTACCCCTGATCTGCACAGCACAGGCCTTATGAAAGACTATCAGGGTAGTCATAACCGGCATGGACAGGGATTCTGAGACTTGGCCCAGGACACAGACTTGAGAATACACCATAGGTTACTTTATTGTCGGGTCTGTTGTGACATGCAGCTCCAGTAGCACACACACTTCTTGCACGAGGCCACCACAGGGTGCAACCCTGGGCTCCTCCCCAGGCTCAGCACCAAGCACTGTCCCCTCATGGGGATTCTGCTGCCCTCCAAATCGAGTGGTCCAAATGGGGCACTGGATGGATAAGAGGAGGCAGAGGGAGGGGTATGGAGGGCCAACTGTTGGGCCTGAGCAAGAGACTCAAGGGGTAGATGAGTTTGGAGTGTCCCCTAAGGAGGCCAGGCCCTGGAGCAGCGACCACTGCGCCTTGCTTCCTAGACCAAAATGTTTCTCTCCCTGAGCCTCCCCCACTCTACGGGTTACCCGTGAGTGAGCCCCCTACCTCACTCAGCTACGGCCTGCAATCAACTTCTCTATGCTTTGCCCAGTAAGTGCTTGTAGGTGCTGCCTGCAACAACAGGAAAGGCTGGCTATGGTCACCCATCAAAGACAACTGCCTGCAAGATCTGCAAGGCAAAAGCTATTACCAAATTCTAGGTAAATCCCACTGAAGGTTTTATAGAGGAGTAGCCCAGCCACTTGGCAGGTTCCAAGTCCAGGACAGTGGATAATGTTCCCTAAAATGCCAGTATTAGAATATAGCCAGACCCCCGTGCCATTCACCGCTTTAGTAGAGTCAGGGAGAAGAGGATGGAGGGGAAGGGCATAGAGTCAGGGGGGAGGAGGTTGGAGGGGAAGGACAGAGCCAGGGGAAAGGATCAAGGATGCCATTCATAGAAGCAGACACCTGTTGGAACCCATATTGCTAGAAATTCTAAGGGGGGGGGCTGCTAAGTGGACACTTTAGAAGCAGCCCCTATGGTGAGCACCATCTTGAGCTGCACGTGACTAGAGGATGCCCGGTGACAGCAAATCGCCTGGCACCCATATCTCAGCTCTGCAAGGAAGTTACATGACCACTTTCCAGGTAGTGGCCATGTATAGAGACATCACCACAGGTGAAGAGGCAGGATGGCTCCCTGCTCTATCCTCCCCTTTCCACCCCTCCACACACACACACACACACACACACACACACACACACACACACACACTCAGTCCCGGCTGTAAATTCCAGGAAAACAGCATAAAAGAGCTTCCAAGGGAGATGGCAATTCTCTCCCCCACCCAATCCCCAGGCCTACATCTTTGTCCTGGGAGGCAGTAGAAGGTCCGTCCCTCGCCAGCCCATCCCAACATGGCACCCAACCTACTCAAGATCATGATGTCATTGCAGTCCTTTTTATGGAAGTCGGCCCAGGCCTTGGTCTTGCAGTACTTGCTGCAGGTCAGGATCCCATAGCAGCGGGGACAGGGTGTGAGGCGGACCCCAATGGAGCGACCACACTGGTAGCAAAACTTGTAAAAGGCAAGGCTGTGACAGAATCCCAAGGTCAGGTTTGTGTCCACACCTGAGCTCCTAAGGTCTACAGTCATGGCCACACATCCCACCAGGCAGAGCAGCTACCACATATGCACAGAAGCCTTGATGTCCCCACCCACAATGGTCTCCACACAGTTATTCTCAACAGTTAATACACACGGAGCCTTTGGGCCCACCACAGGTTCTGCCATAAAGGCTGCTCAGGCAAAGTCTGTGCATCCAACATGGCGGCCGGATGGCAGCTTACCAGCACAGAGAAACTAGTCGTGAGTAGCATGGCTGCAATGAGTCAGCTACTCGAGGGCAGACCTCAGAGCTCATGTGTGGGGTAAGACTCAACACCAACCTCCGTTTCCAGAGGAGGATGCTCCCCACCGCCCTCTCTATCCCTGCCCTGTCCCTCCGGATTGATGGTGCAGATGTTCCCACGAATATGTATGGGTCCTCCCCAAGAAGGCACACAGCACAGGTGACTACCGAGTCTGCCACAGAAACACCCTGCAAGAGGATGATGGGACTTCCCAGAAAAACAGTGGTTGAGCTGGGTTGTGCTCTGCCATGGGAGGTGGACACCCCCCACCCCCCTGAGGATGCAGAGCTTGTGTCCCACCCCCAGACAACCCAGTTCACTGAGTGTGCCCTGAGATCCCATCTGTTAGCCTCATTCCAGCTGGAGCCTGTGCCTCCATGCCGGGCTGCCTGGCCAAGGTGCTGCTGCTCAGGACAGAGAGACAAGGTGGCCCCCAGGGACCCACTCACTGCTGCTTTTCTGTGGCTGAGGACTTAGGCATACTGGAGCTCCTCTTCTTCATCCGGTGGCTGGGGGACAGCTCCGCTGTGGAGAGAGCTGAGTCAGCACCCGGTGGGCAGGGGAGCACGGCAGCTGGGGGAGGGGTCCTCACCTGCGGCCACTACCTGTGCCTCAAAGGGCTTACCTACCTGCAGCCCCTGCCTAGGTCCTACTGTTGCCTTCCACTTCCATCCAAATCTGCCTTGCTACACCACTAAAGGCTACCAGGCAGCTTTGCCCAGTGCGCAGACTCTGAAGGAGTCACCCTGATGACCTCCCATCTGTCTCTGAAGTTCTGGTTATTCTTCCCTGCTCGTTCTCAGAGGCCAGTTGTCACTCGCTCAGGAACCTGAATTGGTGGAGTCCACAGTGGTGGCCAATCTTGTCAGTTTGGTGATTTAAAATCACCTAGGAGACAAATTTCTGGAGCATGTCCGGGAGGGCATTTCCAGACATGCTCAACCAACATGGCTCGACCAATCCTGAATATAAGTGGCACCATCCCATAAGACGGGGGGCCCAGACTAAATAAAAAGGAGACATGAGTCGAGACCAGTGTTCATCTCTCTCCGCTGCTAAACTGAGGACATAAGGTGACCAGCCACTTCCTGCTTCTGTCAGCCCAACTTCCCTCTTGAACTGTAAACCAAAATGAATGTTTTCTCCCTGAAGTGGCACGTGCTGGGTGCTTTGCCATGGTAACGAGGAAAGTAACTAATCCAGAACACAGTGCCAGGGGCTGAGGCTGTTGCTGTGATGGATCTGGTCCTGTGGAGGAACTGATGTGTGGGAGGAACTTGGAAGAGTCTGGAGCGGATGGGATAGACTAGCCCTAGACTGCTGCAAATCGAGCTCAGCGGGCCTTTCTCAGGGGAGTTTGGAAAACAACAACGGCTAAAGGAATAAAAAACCACAGACGGTGGGGGCTCAGTTCATGAAGTTTCTGAGAAGATCAGGACTCCCTTGAGACTTGGACTGGCGTTTATTCAGGTTATACTCTGGCAAAGAACCCACCTCCATTCGACCCATGTCTTCAGAGTGGGGGGGGGGGCTGAATCCCTAATGTGGAAATTTCCTTAGCGGATGACAGCGTGGCACTCGGGCTGTGGCACGGTCACTGTCCGCTGTTCTTATTTGGATCAGCAGTGAGGGAGAGCAGCAAGTTTAGTGTGCAGAACAGAGCTAGCATGAGAGAGAGGATATGAGGTGCAGTAGAACCTGAGGTGGGGCTAGCCAAAGCTTTTGGGAGTCCATATACTTCGAGAAAATCTCCAGATGTGCAGAAATGGGGCTGTAGGCTTTGGTGTTTGCCTTGTTGAGATTTGGTCTTGCTTTACGCCGATCTTCTCTTGCTGTCTGCCTTGGTTACTTTTATATTGCTGTGATCGGACACTGTGGCCAGGAGAGGCTACAGAAGAGTTTATTTGGGACTCGGTTTCAGAGGGGCTAGAGTCCGTGACCATCATGGCAGAGAGCATAGCATCAAGCAGGCGGGCATGGCTGCTGAAGCAGTAGCTGAGAGTTTACATCTTCATCCACAAACCTAAGACAGAGCTAACTGGGAATGGCACAGGCTTTTGAAAACCTCAAAGCCTGCCCCAGTGCCACACCTCCTCCAACCAGGCCACACCCCCTAATCCTTCCCAAGTGATTTCACCAACTGAGGGCCGAACATTCAAACTCATGAGCCTGTGGGGGGCCACTGTCATCCACATCACCACACTATCTTTGGTTCTCTCTTTTAGAATGGGGAGGTTTACCCCATTCGCTATGAGATGAAACTGAGGCCCTAGGAAAGCCAGTAGAATATTATGATTTTAAAGTGGTGTGTGGCCTGGAGAAAGGGCTCAACAGGTGGCCAGCGCTTTCCACCACACCTGACCACCTGAGTTCAATCTCCGCTACCCACGTGATAAAAGGAGAGGACTGATTCTTGATGCTTACATGTTGTCTTAGCCACCAAGTGTGTGCCAAAGCACACATTCCCCTGTCACACACACACATACAACCTAAAGGTAATAAAAATAAAACTAAGGGTGATGTGTTTAGAAGCCAAGTTGACAATGAGTGGACTAGCGATCCTTCCTCTTGACAGGCAAGCAGCAGAATTTAGAATTGCCAGAGAGACAGCAGACAGGTTTAGCTGACACAGGAAGGCCACCCTTGATGCAGGCGGGGTCCAGCCCCTAGGCTGTGGGCCGTGAATGAGTAAAGAGGAAAAAGCAACTTGAAACAGCAGCATTAACCTCTCTCTACTTCCTGACTGGAGGTGCCACGTGACCAGCTGCTTCCCAGCTCCTGTCGCCATGCCTTCCCACCATGATGGATTATAGTCCCTTTTTTAAACTATGAATCAAATTAGTTTCTTCCTCCTTGAAGGAGCTCTCTTCAGGATTCCATCACAGCAATGAGGACAGTAACCGACGGACTCTTCTCCCCGCTCCCAGTACTACGCTGTCCCTTGGAAGGTGCAGCCTTGGGAATTCCACGGTCGCCACAGGATGACAGTGGCTTGAGCAGGGCTCTTCCCTGACTACACTGGGCTGTTGAATTCTTTGAATCGCTGGTTGGTTGTCTCTGGCTTCCAACAGTGCTTCCTCCTGGCAGGTCTTGCTCAAAAGACCGACACAACCAATCAGGGCTGGCTGCAAGGACAGGCCCAGATCGGTGTTGGCTGCTTGCTCTTTCCAGCCACTTCCCCCATGCTCACTGGCTCCTAGTCACAGTTGTCCAGCTTGTCCCTCCAGCTGGGCTGCACTCTTTTCACGGTCGCCCTCAAAACCTTTAGTAGCTCCAAGGACACCAATAGGCCAGTCTCAGTTACAATGATATTACATCCTTGAGAGAGATTTAGGACTCTCTGTTCAACGGGCTTTTCCTCTGAGTAATATGAGCTGAGGTCCTGGAGCCAATGGCACATGTCTCTAAGGGACAGCCCTCACATTAGGAACCGAGTACCCAGTGCAGAGTAGGAGGCCTTCACAGCTTGCGTCTCCTGGCATGGAATCCTGCCCCACCAACTGGACAAGGTGGTTGGGATCCCAAGGGGTCCCAGGATCTTCATCAACACTGAAATTGAGGCTGTGCCTCTCTGTGTCCAGCAAGGGAGATTAGGTGCAACAACGGAGTCTCTCTTCCCGTCACAGGGGGCGTGCACTCAGCGTAGAGCCTGGCCTGTGAAGTGAGCAGCTAAAGACGGCATGAAGACCGCTGTCCTCTGTGATTTCCAAAAAGGAAAGGCCTCCTGTTGGAGATTTCTGGAGGAAAGGACCTCCGATTAAGGGTTTCTAGCAAAAAAGGCCTCCTGTTGGGGCTTTCTTGGCTATGCCAGCCTGGAGTGAACTCCCTGCTTCCCTGAACTGGCAGCATAAAGAGGAAAAGCAGGCCCCAGTTTAGCATTCAGTATTATGGTTTGTTGGCATGGAACTTAGTGGATTTTGTTGACTAATTGTTCCCTTATACCTTGCATGGTCTTTGAACCAGTTGCAGAAACCTTACATAGTGGGGTGTTGCGTTTTTGCTGTGTGTTGGTGTGTGTCTTGGGTCTTCAGACAGTGCCAGGCTACCATGGTAAAGGTGGGCACTAGATCTGTTACTGTGTGAGAGCTACACCCATCAGGAAGAGGGAGCGGAACTGTGCCCTTGTGTCTCAACAGCCACCGTCCTTCTTTCGGAACTTCTTATACTCCATTAAGTCGGTCTGCTAACAGCTCTTGACTTCTGTTCTCTGGGAATGGCTTTGTTTTGCCTTCGTTCTTTAAGGATAGTTTTGCTAGCTGTAAAGTAAACTTCTTAGTCAGGAGTAATTTCTGTGTTAGTCAGGAGTGGCTCAGTGGTTAAGAGCACAGACTGCTCTTCAGAGAGCCTGAGTTCAGCTGCCAGCACTTACATGGCAGTTCCAAGTCCAAGGGAACCAGAACCCTCTTCTGGCCTCTCTGGGCCCTGGACACACGAGTGGTGCACATGTATACGTGCAGCCAAAACAATCACACACACAGAAAAGTTAACGATAGTTTTAAAGCAAAAGAACAGTGCCTGATGAGAAGTCAACTACTGGTACTCCCTTGTTAGGACTAAGACATCTTTGTTTTTGATGCTCTGATGTCCTCCTGGTCTTCGGGGGTTTCTGACATTTCATTATAAAGTGTCTCTGGATTTCTTTGCGCTTAGGTGATGTGGGAGTGTCATATCAATCTGTTGATTTCATTGGCTGAGCAATAAAGAAACTGCTTGTCTGGCCCTGATAGGTTAAAGCATTGGGGGGAGGAGTAAACAGAATAGAATTCTGGGCGGAAGAGGAAGTGAGGTCAGACTCTGCTCTGCTTCTGGAGAGACCCAACAGCTCTGCTCTCTGGAGCAGAGACACCAGGATGGACGGAGGCTAGACTCTTCCTGGTAAGTGCACCTTGGGGTGCTTACACACATCATTAGAAATGGGCTAGTCCAGGTGCGAGAATTAGCCTGTAAGGGTTAGAGTTCATGGGCCAAGCAGTTCTTAAAAGAATACAGTTTGTGTGTTGTTATTTCGGGCATAAGCTAGCCAAGCGGCCGGGGTGTTGGGGATGCAGCCCCGCCGCTTCTTATTTCAACACTTAGGGATTATCTTCTAGAATGTACTGATTAGCACTTTTAGTGTCCCTGGGATACCGTAGCTCACACATCTTTGACCGCTTCCTGCCTCTTTCTCTTCCTCTCTTGGAATCCCACCACATGTGCTGATGAGCTCACGGGTGCCACACTTCTGTTGAACTCAGTGCCTTTATCTTGGTACCTTCTTCTCTCCTCTTCAGACTGAACTCATCCCTTTATTTTCTTCTGGTTTGATGATTTTGTTTTTCAGTTACAGCTGAGACCCTCTAAGAGAATGCTTGACTAGGGGGCTGAACTGAGTGTGAACACTAGAATTCCCACCTGGTATTTTTGATAATTTCCACTCTTTACTGATATTCTCTACTATGCAAGGTGTTGTCAGGGTACCTTCCTTTACTTCTTTACAATGTGTTTTGGTTTTTTTAACATGTTTATAATGGTACTACTGTTAAATCTGACATCTGGGCTCTCGCCAGGAGTGTCTGTGGTTCATGCTAGCACATGGGTGAGACTCTCTTTCTTTTCATGCATCTTGTTGTGTTGGTCTTAGTGTTGTGTTGGGTCCTAATCCCACACCCAGCCCAGGCTTGCAGCTGTTCGCTTGTTTGGTGGTTATCTGGGTTGTGAAGTGTCCCCATCCCACAGCATTAAGTGCAGCCTAGGGCATGGCCCCAGTCACCCTCTCTGTCTCTGTCCATGACTGCCTGTATCAGCTCCACCAGTGCTGGGCTAGTTACTCCACTGGTTTCAGAAGTGTTCCTGGAACATAAGTGACCGCTTGGAGGACCGCTTTGTGGCTATTTCAGGGGCAAGTCTCCAAGGCCGGTGCCTGAGCTTGTTCTAAACTCCAGACTGCTCCTCTGCCCTCATTTTTCCTGGATCTTTCTAGTGGTAAGTCGTCCTGCAATTCAGCCTGTGGTACCAGTGGACCAACTCCCTCACAGGTGCATGTCACCATCTGGCCTGAACTGGTCCACGAGCTATTGAAAATGAATCCGTTTCTCTGTCAAAGCTTACAGCTTTACAGCACGGTGCCAAGGCTCTGGAAACAGTGGGGGATGGCAAACCTCTCTGTGGGTGATATCCCTACTTTGGGATCTACTCAGTGAGGGAAAGGAGAGGTTATACGGTCAGGTCTTCTCAGCCAGCTTCCCTCAACCAGTCCCCCGCCTAGGAGCGGTTGTGAGAGATCAGAGGCCCAGAATTCTCAGTGATATCATAGCAAAGGCACTGCCTGTGCCCTGCAGTAGAGACTGCATAACAATATAGGTGTCACCTTCCAGTCACACCGGCAAGAACTCCTCATTCTTATCTGTGTCCACATGGGACAGCTGTTTGCATCAGGACGAGTTAGTAGCGGTGGCGGGACAGGGTACAGGAATAGTTGGTGTCTGTGTGTGTGTGTGTGTGTGTGTGTGTGTGTGTGTGTGTGTACGTGGACAATAATTAGGTTCTGGCCACAAATGTGCTAGTAGGTTTATGGATGGAACTGTAAGTAGTGTGTGTGTGAGGGGAGCTGGTTGTATGTGTATAAGAGAGGGCAGTAGTTCAGTGTGTAAGCTTGGGTGTGTAGATGGCTGCGTGTAAGCGTGGGTGTGTAGCTGAGAACTATTTGTGGAGAACGGGGGTAGGTGGGTGTGAGCACGGAAGATAGGGAGGATGAGTGTGTGTAGGGGGGTTCAGGATATCGGGGTGTGAGTGTGCAGGTGGGTAGGTGTGCAGGTGTGTGGCAGATATGGTCGTGGGGTAGGGGTGGGCTACTCTGTAGGGGAAAGAGTGGATTATATTTAATTGTGGCCGAATTTGTGGCCATCAGGAAGGTATACAGGTTGGTATATGTGCAGAGATAAGTGGACCCGACATGTTTTTGAAGCAGGTATTTGTGTGTATGGACGTAGGGTGTATGGTGGAGGCAGTGGTTCGTGTGTGGGAGTTTCATGTGGGTGGATAGGTGTGCTTTGGGGACAGTGTGAGTGACGGCATCTGTGGGCATGAAGATTATGTGCACGGTGGGTAATCGGGGTGTTGGGGACGAGTAGCGGATGTGTAGCCATGTGTGAGAAGGTTGGAACAGGGCGGGCTGCAGTTTGACATGACTGAGAATGAAACCATCAGGGACATCGTCAGTGGGGGAGGTGTGGAAAGGATGTGGGTGAGCGGATAGAGGCCTGAAGAATGAGGGCTCTGGGGGCAAGAGCAGAGCTAGGCCATGCACCCTGATGAGCCTCACCTACCCCGTTTGCTCAGGTGCAGAGCCTTCATGTCCATCTGATTCTCTTTGCCAAGGACGGCACGCCGCAACTGCAAGCCCATATATTCTAGCAGCCTTTTCCGGGCCATGAATATCTCCCGCTCTGCTGGCATCAGAGCATGGAAGGGACAGTGGGCGATCTTCCGGTCCTACGACAGAGCACAGGGTCACTATGGTTCCTTGGGGCTGTCACCTGCCAGCCAAGAACACCAAGGACTACAGGCCACCCCCAGCCCAGACTGCAGAGTAACTGAGTGAGCAGGCCACCTCTCCATCCCCGGTTAATGTGACTGAGGACACAGAGGACACTTGCTCGACACAGAGGGCCACTTGCCCACAAGTGCCCAAAGCACCTGTTTATCATCATGAGGTCGTCTTCCCCGGAAGACCAGCCTTGGCTGTGGACTCCTAACTTTGCCCAAGAGAAGCCAAGTCTCAGAGGGGTCGTGCTCAGGAACGAAGCCACACCTGGTAGAATTTGAAGTAGCCATAGTCCACAGCTGTCCCCACTGCCATTCTGTCACCTTGCACAAGTATCACAGGTTTCAGAATATCTGCCCCGTAGCTAATCAGCCGGTCAATCTGGAAAACGCAGAATCTGTTAAGTACACAGGGCTACTGGAAGGGTGACAGAAGCCACGTGCAACACTGCACTGTGCAGGGCAGTTTCACGCGTGACCACGTCATGATGGGCATGGCTCTCGGGTCCTGTGAACACTACACACTGAACAGCGGAAAGACAGCCAAAGGGCACCGCCCAGCCAGAGAGCACAGCTGCCCAGAAGGATCGTTGTCCCCTGCTTTCTACAGGGTAGCCATGCCCCATGTGTGAGGAAGTCAGAGACAAATGCGATAGACAAGATCAACCTAGCCTCATCCTAAGATGCCACACTCCCTGGAAGAGAGCCCTCCCTGACTCCATTCATAGTCACAGTGACATCGTGAATGGATAGACAGAATGTGGCAAGCACATACAGCGGAGCATCAATCAGCCTTCAAAAGCTGTGTCCAGCTTACGTAAGTCAGAAGCGCCCTCTGTCAGCACACGGGGGGGGAGGGGGACAACACATCCGCGTCACCTGTTTCTGAACCACGCCTTAGCCTGTACATGTTATTATGTGCAGTGCAATGCATGACCTGAGAGTTGTCAGTTCACAACCAACACTGGAATACAATAAAAGAAACAGTGATGGCTGCAGTTGGCTGACCAGTGGAATCAGGAAGATGTGGATTAGGTGTGGACTAGGTGTGGCTGTTATTCAATAAACACCAGCTGGATGTAGTGGTGGACAGCTGTAATTCTAGCCCTTAGGAGGCTGAGACAAAGGATTACAAATTTGAAACTGGGAGAGGCTACAGAACAAGGACCCCCCGCAACACACACACACACACACACACACACCAAAAAACACCTAAATAAATACATTCAGGCATTCTGGAAAGATACAAATGTCTACGCTTTCTTAGCATATTTCATTCACACAGGTCACAAACCCCGGGTTCCAAGAAGCCCACAATGCAGAAGCAGACCTGCCAGGTCCAGACACTGTCAACAGATTAACACCATCTCATTTCCCAAGCACCTTGGGAGGCGGGTGCTGGCTGCAGGATGCTGGGTCCTTTAGTCTATTTTAGCCAAGACATGATCTTAAGATGATGCAGACTATCCCACCCTGACCCCAGGCAGTACTCACCATCCCCCTACCTCGTCCCCTGCATCCTCCCCTGCTTCCCCTCACCAGGGCAATCTTGTTCTCGGTGCTCCTCTGTTGCTCGTAGGCCAGGTCACATACAACGCATAGGGCAGTGCCCAAGCCTTTGGTCAGAGGCAAGTTGGGGTCAGCTCCCTGGGACAGGAGCTCCTTCACAACCTGGACACACAGACAGACTCCTCAGCAACCATAACCCTGGGTACGATCCACAGGTCCCACCCACAGGGAACATAATGGGTTGGAAGGATCATGGTGAAGCTCCTTAGGGAGGAGTTGCAGTTCTACCCAGGGCCTGGTTATGAATGACACTCTCTTGGTGCTGCTCCAAGGCAGCTGCTCTGATGGGTCCTGCTTATGTCTCACTTTCTAGCCCAGGAAAGAGCATGGTTCTCGGGCAGGTACGCATCCTGTCCTGGCCCTTTGCCTGCTCCTCCCCACCTCTCCTTTTTCTTTCACGATACTCATTAATATCTAAAACTGTGCTGCATGCTGGTGTAGGGCCTGATTCCCCCAGCTATGATGTGTGTCGGGGGATCCTCAAAGCAGAGGCTCTATTCAAAACCTACTGCTCATAGTGGTTCCTTCCTTCCCATTGAAGTTGCTCAGTAAGCAAAAGTTAAATGAAAGGAAGGATGGGTGAGAAGTTGTGTAGGCCAGGGGGTGGATGAACAAGTAGGTAGATAGGTAGAGGGACGTCTGGGTAGGTAAGGGAAAGGCTGAGTAGCTATGTGGTTAGATTGGCAGGTAGGTGACTGGATGGGTTAGTAAGTGGGAGATTGGGTAGATGAACCAACCAATAGATGGAGAAGTGGAATATGACAAAGCAAACCCGGTGGCTGATTGGAGGAAAGGGGTCAATGGTGGCAGGAAAAGCACAATTGCCTGGTGCACATGTACACAGGAGCTGGGCACATGAGCACCACATACAGAAGACAGGCACTGGGTATACAGGTGTGTAAGAGTCAGGCTCGTGGGTGCAGAGAGGCTCACCAGGTCATTCCCACTGGCAATGGACAGGGAGAGTGGGGAGTGGCCACTCCACAGCATGTTTGGATTCGCTCTGTGTGAGAGAAGGAGCCGGACTATGTCCCTGGCACACTGTGGGAAGAAAGGCAGAAGCACCTGAAATCAGAGGCTCCCCTACACACCATCAATAACACTATCGCCACCTTTAAAGTCAAGTCGGTCACTCGACTGCTGGCTCCTTGCACCAGCACCACCTAAGCAAAAACTACAAACAGGGACATGGAGCAGGGGAGATGGAGGATGCTCAGACAGACTCCAAGCATTCATTTGCAGGAAGCAAACGGGAAAGGCACTGGGATGGTAGAAGGAAGTTCCTTTACCTGGGCTCACGTGGGAGCCTCTCCCCAGTACTGTAGGTTACACAGTGGTCCCTCTATTTCCCCTACCACAGGGGCTTATCTCTAGCTGCCCTGTATACTTTGCTGACACTATACCCTCAGCATGTGACAAACCATAGGAGCTGGAGACCAATCCCCTTCCCCTGCCTGTTTCCCTGCAGCCAATGTCAGGCCAGAATCTGTGGAGGGGCTCTTGGGAAAGCTTCTCCATCTTCACCGGATAAGGGAGGTGTAATAGCTTGACTACCGCAGCCTCAAATCCCTCAACTATGGACTCTGAACTCCACGCCACTGATGTCTCCACTATACCTAATGATAGTGCCACATTAGTGCTTCCTACTTTTCCAGGACTTTTCATTCTGAAATACACACGAGGGGAAAATTGTTTGTTCAGGCCGATGCCTCACACTGGCCGGAGCCTGGGTCAGCCTCCCTTCTTGGAATCTCCCTGCCCCTGTTCCCAGAGTTCACAGCTGCCCTCTTGGGTTCTAGAGAGAACGTGCACACACTAATACCCACATGTGTAGATACATGAACATACACACACCAACTTAGAGGTGAAAGCTTAGAGACACATACATGCTATATTTGAACACAGCTCTTGCCTGGCCTAACATCCCTCACACAGCACCCCTTGGGACTCAGGGCTTAGGGCTCAGTCCCTTCCTTGCCCCGACCATCACACTCCACACTCTGAGAAGCCAGCCAACCCCACGGCAGGGCTCCATGGCTGCTCACCTTCTTGTTGTCCTCCCGCTCACAGGCCACGTGCAGAGCCGTGCGCCCACCCTCTTCCGGGACTAACGAGTGCACTGTGTAGTAGCTTCTGGGCGGGCCTGGCTCATTGTTGAGCTTCAGGCTTGAGGGCAGGAGGTCATTCTGCTGTAAACACAAGGCTTGAGAGAGATCCTATGTGTCCAGGAGTGCCTGCTGGCAGACTGTAGGTGTGGAGTATCTTCCCACAGAGCCCTCCGCACACCCCCTTCGAATCCTCCCAGAGCCACATGACTCCCACAGCACTCAGAACACCCTCTGGATGGTTGGACTCACAGGCATGCACCACCAAGCCTGTTTTTGTTGTGGTGGTGGTGATGTTGGTGTCTTTGTTTCGTTGCTATGTGATACCGAGGAAACCGGGCTACCAATTGAGCTCCAGCCCCAGACTCCCCGCCCCCACTTGCTGAGACAGGGTCTCTCCCTATGAATTTACTATGTAGACTAGACTGTGCCGGAACTCACAAAGATCTGCCCACCTCTGCCTTTCGAGTACTGGAAATTAGAGGCACGTGCCACCATGCCTGGCGACATCGCCAGCCCTTTAGTCAATTATTTTTGCCCGGAGTCTCCCAAGCGTGTCAAGCTTGCTTCCTCCCATGGCCACTGTTGGGTGCTGACTCATCTGGCCTGCCCACAGTAGGAGGGGCCGTGGTCAGGAGCACAGGGATCAGAGCACTCGTGCGGGTCTCTTTGTCAGCAGGCAAAGCTGCAGATCCAAACAGAACCACACCTTGCCAGCTTTGTAGATGTCATCCTGGTCAGCCGCCTTGGCATCCACGTCAGTGACGGCGTGAAGCAGCAGCTCCGTGATCTTGACGCCCTCCTCCCCAGGAAGCGAGGCTGCGATGTGGAGCGGGGTCAGAGACTGCAGCTGCGGAGGAAGTGTGGCGAGGGTGAAACCCAGTCTGCAGCCAGGCAGGTTGGCCCTGGTTCATCACCATCCGACAGCCTTCTGACTCTCCCCATGGTGTCCCTCTCTCCACTGTCTGAAGTTGGTCCCTGATGGACAGTCTCTGACCTCCAACAGCTAATGGCCATGGAGGATGGGGACCCTGCTCTCAGACTGAATGCCAGCAACTGAGAGGACCCAGACAGAGAAGTCAGGAAGACATGTTCCACTTGTCCCCAGTCTAGTTCCCCTCAGTGCCATCTCACTCAAATAGGAAGGTGTCCCTGAATAAAAGTGCCTGAGGGGCTGGAGAGATGGCTCAGTTAATGGTTAAGAGCATTGCTTCGTCTTCCAAAGGTCCTGAGTTCAATTCCCAGCAACCACATGGTGGCTCACAAACATCTGGAATGAGGTCTGGTACCCTCTTCTGGCCTGCAGGCATACACACAGACAGAACATTGTATACATAATAAATAAATAAATAAATAAATAAATAAATAAATAAATAAATAACCACACCCTGAAGGCGGGGTGTGGTTAGCCCGGAAAGCAGAGAGAGCCCACAGTGGGTGGATGTGATGAGGCAGGGGAATATTCAAATCCTGGGAAGCATTAGCTCTACAGGGCACATGACCTATGACTCGTTCCTGCAGCTGCTAACTCAGGCATGAAGGCTGCAGAGCCCACGAGCAAGCAGGTGTTGTAGACTATTAGTTTAAGATGCCGGGCGGTGGTGGCGCTTCCTGCCTTTAATCCCGGCACTTGGGAGGCAGAGGCAGGTGGATCTCTTTGTGAGTTCAACCCCAGCCTGGTCTACAGAGATCCAGGACAGGCTCCAAAGCTATAGGGAAACCCTGTGGTGACCACCCCCCTACTCCTACCCCGCAAAAAAAAAAAAAAGATGTGATACTATGTGGTATTTATGCTGTGGACGATTTGCTTAAATGTGCAAGGATGTGTTACATCCTTCTCTGTCACATTTGTTTAACTCTGTGAAGCTGTGCTACTTTGCCTGCCCGAAACACCTGATTGGTCCAATAAAGAGCTGAATGACTAGTAGCTAGGTAGGAGAGAAAATAGGCAGGGCTGGCATGCAGAGAGAATAAATGGGAGGAAAAATCGATAAAAGAGGATGAGGAGCGAGAAAAGGAGAAGATGAGGCTGCCAGGGCTAGCCATCCAGCCAGCCATGGAGTAAGAAAGCTATATAGAATAAAGAAAGGTAAAAAGCCGAAAGTCAACATGTAGTTAAAGAAAAATGGGGTGATTTAAGTCAGAAAAGCTGGCTAGACACAAGCCAAGCTAAGGCCGGGCATTCATAAATAAGAATAAATCTTCGTGTGTTTATTTAGGGGGTGGGTGGTGGGCCCCCAAAGAGTAAAAAAATCTACAGCCAGTCCTTACCCCTACAGCCAACACCCACAACCGACAGCAGCCTCAGCTGTCACATGGTGAGCACCGAGACGTGAGCGGTTAGGTTCCATCCCTGGTACACATGGGTACACATGAGTGACTGAGTGACGACAGCAGACAGCACAGTTCCCTGCTTTTGTGGCCCCCAGGAGGAGATGACGTCCACGACAGCCAACTGAGGTTCTCAGACTTTTTAGCCGCAGCTACTGAGAAGCAGCAATTGAGGCAAGTGACAGAACAGACACAGCCAAAGGGGAAATCGGATGGTGCCGTTGTGGAAGCCACGTCCCAAAAACAAGAGGGAAAAAAAAGCACGCTGCTCCTCGCTCCCCAGTTAGCAAACAGAGGAGAGATAGTGGTGAGCCCCAAGACAGCAAAATGATGAGGATGGATAAGCCATGGAACGTCAAACACCCCCAAGCAGGAAGACCAGCTACAGAAGGAGCCAGAATCTCTCACAGCAGTGCATAAGTGGGGCGCACTTCTCATGAGATGACAGAAGTTCTGTGCTGATGTGTGCTAAGATGCGGTGCCGTAAATAAAATGGTGGAGCCATGGCTCAGGGAACTACCGCGAGAAGATCAGTGCCTCACACACCATTGTTTATAGGCAGGGTGGATCAGCCCGACTGCTGGCCCCGAGGAGCTGTGGGCTTTTGCGAGTCTGTGGGGTGGAGGGACATCCATCATGCCTCAGAGGCCCCTCTGTACCCTGACACCTACCTGTGGAGGATACTGGATATCAGTCCGGGCCCCGCTCTCCAACAGCAGCTTCACCCCGTCCACATCCCCGGCCTTCACGGCGAGAAACAGGGCCTGCATGGGCACCTGGCATAGGTTGGGATCAGCTCCTCTACGCAGCAGCAAGGTGATGGTCAGCCAGCAGTTTTTACGCCTGTGGGTACCAGAGTTACAGTCTCACAGGATGGAGGGGATGTGCAGGGTAGTCGCCACACCTATGACCTGGACAGGATCTTCTTCCACACAAGAGATGCGGGGTGCTGACCACATAGAAACACTGCACCCTGGTATCGAGTCTTCCTTGAAAATACCCAACGTCGGCCCTTCCAAGAGCCTGGTCCCCACCCTGGGAGATTCAGAAGCATAACATCAGACCTCCCTGTGTGGGTCACCTGAGTCAACCTCAGCTGTGGTCACACAGGGCTTCGGTCCAGCACGAGTCACTTCACTTCATGAGATGGGGACTGGACTCTGCTGGGGTGGGGGCCAGACAGTGAAGCGAACACAAATATACACACATCACACACTGCCCGTGTTGAAAATGCAGCCCCACCACAGTGCCCTAGCAAGGATGCTGTCTTAGTAAGGGTTTCTTTTGATAAAACACTATGCCAAAAAGTATTTTGGAGAGCAAAGGATTTATTTTATCTTATACTCCCAGGTCACAGTCTGTCACTGAGAGAAGTAAGGGCAGGAACTCAAGCAAGGTAGGAACCTGGAGGCAGGAGCTGACACAGAGGCCATGGAGGGGTGCTGCTGACTGGCTTGATCCTCATAACTTGCTCAGCCCGCTTTCTTATACAAGTCAGGACCACCAGCTCAGGGGTGACACAGCCCACAATGCCGGGGCCCATCAATCAAAAAAAATGCACCATGGCTTGCTCCCTGTCCAATCTGAGGGGACATTTTCTTAGTTGAGGTCCCCTCTTCCCAAATGACTCTAGCTTAATGTCGGGTTGATATAAAACTAGTCATCACGGAGTCCCAGACAATAGGACACAGTCTCTAGAAACAGCTCCTGGTGGTGGCACAGGGCTGTGATGGGTACCCACTGAATACATGGCTTACCCTGGCAGCGATCCTCCGCCCCCACCCCAGAGCATCAGTGACTTACTCAGCCATGGTCTGTGCCATCTTCCTCACAGTCCCTTTGTCTGAGAGGGAGGGGACGTGCAGCAGGGAACTGTAGGCCTGGGCACTCTTCTCCAGGATGTCCTTTGACACGTTGATAGAGTAGTTTCGCAGGCACATGTTAGACTCGAAGTTTGTGTCGATGCTGTGAAGGGTGCTGGCGTCCACATTTCCTGTTATGTCCTCCGGCTCTTTCTCTAAGTCACTGCTCGCACTCTTCACTGAGGGGGTGTCTCGCTTGTGAACCACACTGCTCTTCCAGCTCAAGGAGTCCCGGGATTTTGCAGTCCCCAGGACCAGGGCATCATCCAAGATGCTTGAGAGGGGCGGTGAGGATTTAAGATCCTCTCCGCCTGGGGTGGATGTGCCCGTATCGTAGAAATAATCCACTCTTGGCTCTCCAAACAAGAATGAGATTTTGGGGGTGACCAAGGATTTGGGAGGTTCCTATGGCAAGCACCAAAAAAGGTCTCATTAGAGGAAGGAACTGGCCCCGGTGAGGACCCGGGTGGTGTGGCGCGGGGATCCTTCCACAGTCTCCATACCCTTGCAGGCGGGGGGGGGGGGGGGGGCGGGCAGGGACCACCCTGAGCAGAACCCAGAACTAGAAGTGAGCAACCACTGTTCGGGGTTCCACTACCACCTGTGACTCCTGTACATGATCTGCCTAGAATGAGCATCACTGTGCAAGCCAAGGATGACTGCTCGGGAGATGACTCACTATCATCCCTCACGCTGAGTCCACACAGGGCTGGGCTGGTACTACGTACTGTATGCTAAGTACAACTGCATCGTGACGGCTCACTTCACTACTCTCTCGCCACTCAGAAGTTCTCATTGTACCCTTGTGTTCCAGTTTAAACTGTGTTTCTGCCCCGTGGTGCTGCTCCCTACCTCTCTCCTTAGGCACCTGGATTCTCAAAGAGAAGTCCCTAGTTGGGTGACTTCCACAACCACCAGGGATGTGTAAGACATGCAGAGTCCCTGGTTCTTTCCCCTTCCCAGCACGTTGCTGGGGAGGTCTCGGTGTGAGCTGTGTATGTGGCTCAGAGGGAGCACACACCCCTTGGTGCACGTGGCATGGCGCAGGATGCCTTTGGGAGTTCCCAGGCTCTCTCTTCTGACCTCTTACCGCTAGACTTATCTTTCCATTCACCCTATACGGGACTGGTTCTCACATCGGGGAGGTAAATGGGACGCGCACGGCAGATGATGAGGGTGTGGTGGCTGACGGGGGCTGACCTGGGGCAGGGTCCTCTCGGCAACATTGGGATGGAAGGATTTGCTGGGGTAGTAGTGGAGGAAGCACATGCTGAGGGGGGTGAGGCCCTCATCCGAGCACTTGTTTACATCAGCCCCATAATCCAGGAGGAGGTTGACAATGTTGCGGTGAGAATGCACCTAGGGAGCGACAAAGTCAGACTTGTGCATCCGGGAACTGGCCCCCAGCAGGACACGGGGAGGACCACCTGGAATCCATGCTGCCCCTCAGAAGGCGGCACGATAGAAGGGCGTGCAACACTTGGTGAAGGGGCCAGTGTAGGATGAAGAAACGAATGGATCAGGCCCGGCCTGCTTCCATTTGGCCTTGAATATCACACATGAGTGAGTGGGGTTTTATTTAGCAGCAAGGACTGGCCAGCTCCTGTCAGACACTCACTATCAGAGTGGGCCGCACAAGGGAGCCCACAGGCCCGGGTTCCCGTCGGGAAAGGACTTACCGCGGCAGCAGCAAGCACGGTGTAGCCCTTGGAGTCAGCCACGTCAGCGCAGGCGAGGTTGTCCCTCAGGATTCCGAAAATCCAGTCGTAGTCCCCTTCCTGCGCCTTCAGGATCATTTCCCTGGAAATGTGCTCCTTGGGGCCACTGGGCCCAAAGGAGCTGCGCTTCCCCTCCAGGATGGCGCCTATGTTCCAGCTAGCGTGAGCACTCTTGTTCCTGGCAACACAACCGGCTTCATTGGTCTCTGGCCAGAACCTGGACTACCAGATACTGTCCACAAGAAAGAGCCCGAGGAGGGGGCGCTGCCTTCCTCCACCCCTCAGTCTTCCGAGCCCTCAGAACTTCCCCTTCCTTCCCTGGGCTCTCCATTCTCTCTGCATCCATCATCCCTCTATCACCCTGAGCCCTAACGGCTGCCTGCCAGTTATAATCACGATACCCAGTGAGGGAGACATGTGACCTAGAGGTAAAGTACTCGGGCCACTTGCTGCCCCAGCAAAGACTGGCTCCTTGGACTGCCTACTGTTTTACTGGGGAATACGCTCTCAACGGCAGGACCCTGAGTGGGCAGCAGGTGGCATTCACGTCATCCCACCCTCTGTTCATTTGCTTTCTGTTGGAGTTGACAATATCAGTGTCCCATGGCCCAGGTCATCACACCACACTGACTCTTCCCGGGTACGCAGAATGCCATCTACAATCAACAACCCGTGAATTTTATTCACTCGATAGTCGTCGATGTTTATGAGTTCAGTTGATGGTTACACAATGGATGGGTGGCGTAGGTAGATAGATGGCGGGTGGGTGGGTGGATGGATGGATGGGTAGACAGGTGAATGGAGTAAATATATATGTGTGTGTGGATGGACATAGTAAGTGGGTAGATAAAAAGGTGCATGCTGAATGCAAGGATGGAATGGGGAGGAAGATGGGTATGGGGGAATAAATGGGTGGATTGAATTAATAGAAGGGTGGATAGACAGGTGGACAGATGTAAGGTGGCTTCTCGGGTAAAAGGATGAGTGAGTGGGTGGATGCATTAATTTATTGATGGGTCAGTGGAGTGGGGGTATAGGTGGATGGACGGAAGGAAGAATAGATGCATGGGTAGATGGTGGAAAATAGTCATGTGTGCCCATCAAATGCTTTCTAAAATATTCACTGATATCTGAGGGCATTGTTTAAGGACGTAAGGATAGTAGAAGGTACTTGAGTATTTTAACTTTTAAGGTAAACAGCTTTCCCTGGGTGGGTGCTGACCTTCCCCTGGGTTGTGGGCCTCAGAGTGCCATCTCGGAGACGGCAGAGCAATGCCAGGTTTCATGGTTTCCTTACAAAGGCCAGAGGTCTAATCAGTTTGCAGATCCCATTCCTTCCCCGCATCCCACCCTTGGCTTTCTGCCAGATCCATCGTTAACAATTGATAATAATAGCGATCTTTTTTGTTATGTTGGTGTGGAGAGTCTTGACTCACAGAGCCTCTAGTGGCGAACAGGAATCTGCCCTTAAAGTGCCCAAGCTCTGGCTCACAGAAAAGGGAAGGTCCCAATGAGGAGCAGATGTAGGGAGAACACGAGCAAGGATGTCAGGACCATGAGTGGTGCACCCATCCACTGAGACAGTGTGGCTGATCTATTGGGAGCTCACCAAGGCCAGCTGGACTGTGACTGAAAAAGCATGGGATAAAACCGGACTCTCTGATCATGGCGAACAATTAGGACTGATGAGAAGCCAAGGTCAATGGCAAGGGGTTTTGATCCTACTTCATGATCCGGCTTGGTGGGAGCCTAGCCAGTTTGAATGTTCACCTTCCTAGACATGGACGGAGGGGGGGAGGTCCTTGGACTTTCCACAGGGCAGGGAACCATGACTGCTCTTTGGATTGGAGAGGGAGGGGGAGAGGAGTGGGGGGAGGGGGAGTAGAGTGGGGGGAGGGGGAGGTAAATGGGAGGCTGGGAGGAGGCGGAAACTTTTTTTTCCTATTCTCAATTAAAAAAAAATCTTACCGATTTTTTAAAAAGAAAAAAAAAGAAAAAAGAAAAGGGGACGTACGCAGGTCCAAAAGCCAAGGTGCACGTGCCCTCAGGATTCTGCTCAGGAGTTTATCCTAGATAATATTCTCTTCAGGGTTCTGATCCCAGCCTGGGACTACAGCAGCTGCACATGTGTGAGCCATTCCTGGCCATTCCTCTCTCAGAGAGTGTGCAAATGCAAGGCTAGAGACCTTGTTCCCCTACACAGACAAAGATGCCTGACCACTCTGCCTGGCTCCCTACCCTCAGGACGCCCATCTGGTCTCAGAGCACAGCAGGGACCGTTTGAGTCACTGAAGCAAAGGCTGTGCGCTCATGCTTATCCAACAAGCAACGCCGAGAGGTACTCGGGCCCTTAGCAGCAGCCCAGCAAAGGGGAACATCAGAACCCTTCCTAAAATGGGATTCCTGTTCATCGAGGAGACAAGAAGAAGAGAAAGACCAGACTGGTCACCTGAACTTGTAAGTTTGCTTCTGGATTTTGACCAACAAAGGAGTCTCATTTGTTATAAGCCAGGGTTCTTCATCCTCAATGAACGGAGGGATCTCATTCAAGAAGATGCGGTCATCCAACTCCTTGTGTAGGGAACCCGTCATGGGCAGGTGGTTGTTGTCAGTCGAATAGACATGCATCTCGGGAGGCAGCGTTAGGTCATCGTTCAGGAGAAACCGTTTATATTCATAGAAGAAGGGGTCCTGCTCCTCGGGAAGACCCTGCTCCGTCTTCTGCTCATCCGAAAGGCTGATTTTCTGCCTGGAGCTTGTGAGGAAGTCTAAGAATTCTGGGTAGTTCAGCAAGGAGAAGCTGCCGGGAACCTCTATCCCCAGCTTGAGGAGGTGCTCTCGGAACCACAGTCCAACATCCTGGCTGCCGTCTGGGTAGGTCTCGATGCCGGGCCCGAACCGTTGGTCGTCTTTATACAGTCCCTACAAGGGAAGTCCCGGGGGCCAGGAGAGACACTCAGTTGAGTTTTCCAAAAATCAGCAAAAGAAAATGTACTCATTCACCACACACACACACACACACACACACCACACACACCACATACACACACCACACACACACCACACCCTCCACCCACACACACCACACCCCCCACACACTTCACTCCACACACACACCACACCCCACACACACACCATACCACACACACACACCACATACACACACCACACACACACCACACCCTCAACCCACACACACCACACACCCCCACACACACTATACCACACACACACACACACACACACCACATACACACACCACACACACACCACACCCTCCACCCACACACACCACACCCCCCACACACACCACACCCCACACACACACCACACCCCACACACACACCATACCACACACACACACACACACCACAAACACACACGCGCTGAGGTATGACATGTGCTGGGCACTAGGACAGAGCAAGGCCATGGTGCTCAGAATGCAGGACATGAAGAAGGTGCTGTGGCCAAGTTGGAAGACAAAGGGCCAGGCTAGAAGTGGCCTCTCTCCGATGAGGACACGACAGGGGGCTGTAAGCCAAAGCTGTGATGGATAGATACATGTGTGTTCTATCCCAAGAGACTCCTGCGGGCCTGAACTTAGCTACAAGACAGGCCGTTTTACCTACAAACTTCTACACGTTAGAGGACGGGGAACCTGCAGCTTGTGATGTGGCGCTCAATGAACATCAGAGCCTAATTATGTATTTATCTCAGATAAGGTCCTTTGGAGAAGCTTGTTAGGAACCAGCCCCACCCCATCTGTCACTCCGATTCACTCCAGAGTGGAGAAGAGGACGAGGAAGGAAGAGGAAAGAAAGTAGAAGAGGAGAGGAATTGCTCTTTGCTTTCTACGACCCCAAGGGAGAAGTGCAGTTTCTAGGCTGTTCTAAATGCTTCCATCACCACCGGCCTTGGGTTTGCAGAGAAGAAAGGATCTCAGACAAGAAAACAGTGCACAGTGGTCTGGCGAGGGGCTCAAGGTCAAGTCTTAGCTTGCCACAAGAATGCCTGGAGGTCACTGGGAGGTCAAAGGTCAACCAAAGGTAAAGGCCTAAAATATAGAAATGATGGCACCTGTGACCTCATCTACCACAGAACAATCAATCTCATCTCGGCTTCCTGGCTGCAGTCTGAGGTGAGTGATGTAAAGGTCTATAGAATGGATCATGAGAAAGAGGGGTGTGGTGTCTGAGGGTGGCTTCACTCTACAGGGTGACATGGGGTGACAGACACATTTCCAGAAGGCTCTGGGAGGGGCCAAAGTGGTGGGGTGTGAGACTCAGACAGAAGTCAGAGGAGGGGTTGTGACACAGTGAGGAGCCAGGTGGTCTATGGGCCTGATGGGTCCAACAGGGAGGCAGCACCCTTATCTGGAAAGTTCAGCTTAGGTAGCAGCTGTAAGAGCAAGCTTAAGAGGCATTAGGAAGCCAAGCAAGACAGGGGCCGGAGGGACAGAGGCACTCCAGGGGGAAAGACGCTGTCACATGCATGCGTGGAGTCCACGGAGCTCTTGATCAGGACCCAGCAGCCCCACTGATAGGAAACCACTCAAAAAGATAGGCCAAACAACAGCAGAACCCCACGAGCCGGCTCCTTACAACAGAACAGATCTGCGTTCTCAGCTACTCCAGTGTGAGGCGAGGGGACTGCACATCTAAGGCCAAGCTGGACGGCAGAGCGAGCTCAAGGTCAGCCTTGGTGACTCGGTAAGACCCTCTCTCCAAACAAAAGCTAAAAAGAGGGCTGGGATGTAGCTCTCTGGCACAAGAGAGTTTAGTGTTCCCATGTCCCAGGGCTGAATCATAATTGCATTAAAGTGATTCCTCAAAAGACACCCCAATGCTGAGAAATATTTTTAAATCTCATCACTTATATGGCAGAGAGGGCATAAAGAGCTCCCTAACTGTAGTAACACAAATAACCTAATTAATATCACTAACTAAACATATAAACAGACAATTCACCACAAAAGATACACAGATAACAAACAGGAGTGAGGCAGAATCAGCATCACCTGCCATGGAGGTGCTCCAAACCCACACCACAAGGAGATGTCCCCTCGTGCCCACAAGAATACTGACGTCTAAAAGACAGTCGGACTGTCAAGTGCGGACAGGAACATGGAGTCACTGAAGTGTTTGCTGAGGGCGGAAATGGCGTGACCACTTTGCATAGCAGTTTGGGGAGTTCTTAGAAAAATGACTGCACGCTTACCATCGAAACCAGCGTTCTTACTCCCGGGTATTGTCCAGGTGAGAATCAACGTAGGCGTGTGTCTATGTGAAGACTGGGAGGCAGCCATTCTTGGCAACTACCTCTCAGTTCAACGTTACCAAAATTTATTTGAAGAACTCAAGAGAGTATCTATCGGTGAATTAAAAAGAAGCAAGCAAGCAAACAATAACAACATCAAAACCATGAGATTCCCACACGGTGAAATGCTCATCTATATTTATTATAATATATATATATATAATATATAATGAGTATCAAAAGAGTCATGCCCCAAACAAAAGAAAGCAGACAGGAAGTACTACATATAATATGATTTTATTTATTAAATTATTAAAAATATAAAGAGTGATGTTTAAAAAAACAACAAAAAACTAGTGTGTGTGTGTGTGTGTGTGTGTGTGCCAGACAGTAGTGATGCACACCTTTAACCTCAGCACTGGAGAAGCAGAGGGAGGTGGCTCTCTGAGTTGAAGGTCAGCCTGATCTACAAAGAGAGCTACAGGACATCCAGAGCAACACGGAGAACTCCTGTCGCAAAACATCAAAAACAAACAAACAAACAAACAACAACAAAATGCATCTCTTGATACACTGTCCAAAAAAAAAACCCTGGAAAATATGTGCTTTTCATATCTAAAATTAGCATATAAATCAGAATAGGAAAATGGAGTTGAAATAATCTAAACTCATTCTTACATTTTTTAACCAAGAACTTATCCTGTCATGTTGGGAGTAAGGGGAGTCCTAAAGGGATAAAGAGTGTAAAACTTATAAACCAATAGTCTCAAAATAAGATGATGTTTTTGGTTTTAAAAATATCCTCTCAATCCAAATGAAAGTCAGAGGCGGGGGAATGCTGGACAGTGGGGTCAGCAGAGCACATACCAGGCAACAGACTTAACCCCAAATGTGCTTCTACTAACGCCAAATTGCCTGGTCAAAGGCAGGCGAGAAACCAAGAGCTAAACATGTGATGTTAAATTTCCCGGTAGCAGCACTACAAAAAGTCAAAATCTGGGCAAAATTCTATTTCCTTTTCAAGACAGGGACTGATGTATCCCAGGCTGGTCTTGGGCTGATCCTCCTGATTCCGCCTCCTGGATCACAGGCATGCACTATGGCATCCGGTGGCTATGGTGCCGCTGATTGTACTCGGAGCGTGGGGAGCGCTATGATACCAAATGGGCTGCATCTCCTGTCCTGAGGTGGAATTCATTTTACTATAGTGTTTATATTTAGTTCAACCTTTCCAAAAATATCACTTATAAGTATACCTGGTGTTCAAAGCTTTTCAGATATTTCGCTTTTTTTTTTTTCTTTTTGTGATCTGGTCTGTGGGAGCTGAGGGTATTAGCTAGGCATGTGTAAGGCCCTGGGCTCCGCCCCAGCACTGTCAAAATAAAGAACCTGGTGCGTCTTTTACATTTACAGAAACCTTAGTTTGGAGAGCTGCATCTCAACCATTCAGTAGACACGATCGCGGTGGCTTTCAGGGGACAAGGCAGATTTAACTGTCCAGTGACCAAAAGTAAAGAGAAGAAATATCTAAAGTTATTTAAAATTATGGTGACAGATACACCACAGTGAAAATAACATCCCAAAAATCTATATAATTATTAACACTAAATTCCTAAATTTGGGTCATGAAATACTCAAGAGGATTTTTGTTTGTTTGGGTTTTGGTTTTCTCCCTTTTTCATTTATTTGCTTTTGAGACAGGGTCTCTCTCTCTCCCTGGCTGTCTGGTGTTTATCATATAAACCAGGCTAGCCTCCAATTCATAGAGATCCAGCTGCCTCTACCTCCCAAGTGCTAGGACCAAGCCTGGCCTAAAGAGATTATTTCTAAAGATGGTGTATCCATTTATTATAATAAAAGGGCATAAGACAAATACCAGGGACATACAATAAATCTCCAATTTTACTCATTAAATAAATATCACAGTCTCAGAGTATATTAAGATGAATGTGGCGCTGTAGGGAGTAATTTTAAAATTTTCAATTGTGGTGAGACATCCTCACTCAACATGTCTGAGCGCTGGCGGAGTCAGCAGAAAAAAAAAATGTATAGTCAACTTAAAATAACACAAACAGCAAAAACATGTGGCTCTAGAAACACTGTGGTCAACAGCTGCTGAAATGCATTTAGAGTTAGCCTTGGACCAGCCAGACAGGGAAGGAACCAGCAGAGGACCAAAGCAGATCCTCTGAATGTGGGTGACCGTTGTATGGCTGGGCCAGACTGTGGGTCACTGGCAGCGGCACCAGGATTTATCCCTACTTTTTGAAACCCATTCTCCATTCTCTTTGGATGGATACCTTGCTCAGCCTAGATATAGTGGGGGGGAGGGGCTTGGACCTTCCCCAAAGCAATGTGCCTTATCCTCTCTGAGGAGTGGATGGGGTGGGAAGCAATGGGAGGAGGGGAAAGAGTGGGAACTGGATTGGTATACAAAATGAAAAAAAAAAAAAAGATAGTTTGTCTTCTTTTAAAAAAATAAAATAAAGAATAAAAAAAGAAAAAAAACAACAACAACAAAAGTTAGCCTTGAGCTGATGAGAGGTTCAGCAGGTAGAGACTTGCTATGCAAACCTAGTGATCAGATTTCCATTCTCTGAACGCTTGTAAACAGGAAACCAACTCCACAACGTTATCCTCTGACCTTCATGTGAATAAACAGATTTTAAAAACAAACACTACTAAATCAGCCCTGTAGGGTAGACGTGGTGATAAAGGCCTGTCTTCCCAGCTGTTTACGAAGTGGAGCAGGACGACTGCTAGTCAGGACCTGCCTGGGTACAGAGTGAGTTCAAGGCCAGTCTCAAAACAAGGACAAAGAGGGCTGGGACTGGGACTCAGTATTAGAGTGTTTGCCTTGCGTACACAAGGTCCTAGGTTTGATCTTTCGCACTATAAAAATAAGAACAACAACAAAATTAAAAAGAAGACTGACCATAGTCTAGGTCATAGCACAAGTCACAGCCAAGAACGGAAATCATACAAATTAAGCAAGCACAGAGGAAATTAGTAGCAAAAAGCCAGCAAAAGCCCAAGTCGGAGCATGAAAAACAATACTGGTGACAAGGACCTAACGCTGGGCGGTGGTGTCGAACGCCTTTAATCCCAGCACACGGGAGGCAGAGGCAGGCGGATCTTTGTGAGTTCGCGACCAGCCTGGTCTACAAGAGCTAGTTCCAGGACAGGCTCCAAAACCACAGAGAAACCCTGTCTCGAAGAAAAAAAAAAAAAGAAGAAGAAGAAGAAGAAAACAAGGACAGAAAGTAATCAGAGCAGAAGTTAAAATGCACTTTGAATTGAATGGAAATGACAATATGAGGGAATCAAAACTGTGGAACATAGAGCCCGGGTATATATCTAACAAGCAGGTGAGAAGAGCCTAGAAATCACTGCAGGCAGGGGTGCACAGGGAGGGCAGAGGCAGAGGTGCACGGGGAGGATGGAGGCAGGGATGCACTGGGAGGGCGGAGGCAGGGGTGAGTGGGGAGGGCGGAGGCAGGGGTGCGCGGGGAGGGCGGAGGCAGGGGTGCACAGGGAGGGTGGAGACAGGGGTGCACAGGGAGGGTGAGCAGAAAGAAACTGGTGGTAAAACAGAATCAAATGGATAAATAAGCTGACCAAAAGCTGATTCTCTGAGGGAAACAAATAAGAAAATTGATAAACACCTGGCACAGGGTGGGGCGATTATATTGGCTCTCTGTTAGGAAGGAACTAGTCCCACCCACAATGAGGCTCCTTGCTATTAGCAAGGATCACTAACAACACCAAGCGTTCACACAGATGCAGACCAGCATCCCACAGTCATTGGTGGGGGACGAAACATTACAGACAGGGAGCATTCAGACACTCCAGGCTATATTTAGAAGTTTCCCCAGGGAAATGAAAACCTGCATGTAATGTTTACATGCGCACACAAAAACAAACTAAACATGTATGTTCGGCAGCTTCATTCACAGTTGCCCAAACAGGAAACATTCTAAAGGACTTTCAGTTAAGCTGTGGTTACTTCATACCATGGAGACTTCAGTAACCAAAGAAACAAGGGGAACACTGGGCCATGGGGTTGGATCTGTGCTGCGGAGAGGAAGACGCTGGACCCAGCTCGGCAGGGCTCCACCTTGTGGCCTTCTCTTGCAAAGGCACAATTACAGGCAGAAGGTAAAGCCGTGGCTGGAACTGGAAGGAACATGTACTATAGAGGCATGGGCAGTGATGTGAGGTAAGGGAGCCATTGCAGACAAATCTACACTTGAAACTTTCAAAACTTTCTACTGAGAGAGTGCATTTAATTGTGAATTATATTTAATAAATTAAGGAGTGGAAAATCATTTGAACTTTTTTTCCTGGGGGAGGGGGAAAAGGCAAGTTTTAGATAGTACATATAAGGAAGACACATTTTATATACTAAAAATAAAAATTCATGGTATTTTTAATAAAAAAAGGTAACTAACTTGATAACATCCTTCTGGGAACAGATAGATGCATTTTGGGGTTTTTTATTTATATCTTTATTACTGATAGTATTACAGCTATTAAAGCTACTTCTATTTAAGCTTTTCCAGAACCTAAGTATCTTTTTCTCAGAAGCTCTCTGAGACACAGACTACAACCGCACAGAGCAGACCAAGAGGTGAGTGAGTAGCCCTCCCCACCCCCCAGCTGGACAGCCAGTCACTAGGCCCTAGGCCCCTAGGCAAAACCCCAGAACCCTCCCCCACTCACCTCAGCTGCTAAGCTGGCTAGCAAGAAAGCCTCCTGCAGGTAGGCTGCTCCAACACCCCCCATTGGACCCTGTAATCTACAAGTCCCACTCTGCCCCCAAACCCACCCGTCCCCAGAGGCCTTAGCAGCTTCTTGAGACACAGACAGTGACTTCAAGGATTGCACTAAGAGGCAAAGATACTGTCTGCACCAATTGGTAGAAGAGATGGGTAGGTGTCAATATAAGAATACATTCAAAAGAGCAATATGACACCACCAGAACCTAGTGGTCCTACAACAGGAAGACGTGAACCTCCTAACCCAGAAGAAGCAGAAAATGGTCTTTAAATATAGCTTTATGAAGATGATAGAGACCCTTAAAGAGGAAATGAAAAATTCCCTTAAAGAAATGGAGGAAAAGACAAAATATTGGAAGATATCAATAATTCTCTTAAAGAAAACCAAGAAAAACAGGTGAAGCAAGCATCTCAAACAGACCAAGACTTGAAAATTGAAATAGATTGATTCTACTTGGACCTATTGGTTTCGTGGGAGCCTAGGCAGTTTCGTGGATGCTCACCTTACTAGACCTGGATGGAGGTGGATGGTCCTTGGACTTCCCACAGGGCAGAGAACCCTGATTGCTTTTTGGGCTGAGGAGGGAGGGGGACTTGATTGGGGGAGGG
>NW_026068130.1:1298453-1358175 GCF_014885135.2 Alexandromys fortis | reverse complement strand
TAAAAAAAAAGAAAATTGAAATAGAGGCAATAAAGAAAACACAAACCAAGGGAATTGTGGAAATGGTAAACAAACAGGAACTACAGATGCAAGCATAACCTACGGAATACAAGAGATGGAAGACAGACTCTTAATAGCTGAAAATATGATAGAGAAAACAGATTCATCAGTCCAGGAAAAGTTAAATCCAACAAATTCTTAACACAAAACATCCAGAAAATCTGGGATACCATGAAAAGACCAGACCTAAGAGTAATAGGGATAGAAGAAGAACTCCAGCTCAAAGGCACAGAATATATATTCAATAAAATCATAGAAGAAAAGTTTCCTAACCTAAAGAAGGATATGCCCATGAAGGTACTAGAAGCTTACAGAACACCAAATTGACTGGGCCAAAAGAAAAAGTCCCTAGTGCTTGAACTGGCTTTTGAGTCCATTCTCTTTGGAGGGATAACTTGCTCAGCCTAGATATGGGGAGAGGACCGTGGCTCTATCTCAAAGTGATGTGCTAGACTTTGTTGACTCCCCACAGAAAGCCTTACCCTCTCTGAGGAAATGGATGGGTGGTGAGGTGGGGGGAAGGTGAAGAGGATGGGAGGAAGGAGGAATGGGAACTGGGACTGGTATGTAAAATGAGAGAAGATTGTTGTAAAAAAAATTATCAAAAATTATAAAAAAATCTTTTTCTCGGGCTGGAGAGATGGCTCAGAGGTTAAGAGCATTGCCTGCTCTTCCAAAGGTCCTGAGTTCAATTCCCAGCAACCACATGGTGGCTCACAACCATCTGTAGTGAGGTCTGGTGCCCTCTTCTGGCCTGCAGACATAGACACAGGCAGAATATTGTATACATAACAAATAAATAAACATTTAGAAAAAAAAATCTTTTTCTCCAGTAACCTAGATAATAGCTGCACCCACTCCTTACCCAAACACACAAAGGCCCCACCCGAGGTAAACACACAGGTGACACAGGTAGTGTCACCTCTCACATGAACACACAGAGGTCCACTCCTCCTCACATGTGTGTGTTCATACGGTAGCCTCTCCCCTCATGAACACTTAGTAGCATCTCCTCATATAAACACATAGTAACCCTGCCCCTCACATGAACACACAGTGGTCCCTCATAGCACATGATCACACGATCTCCTCACCTGGAATAACTTTGTTTTCGTGTACATGGTGCCGTAGCCTTCTCGTTGACTGAGGTAAAACATCCCTGTGAAGCTGGAGCCATCTGGCCATGTGTAGGTACCCACGCCATGGCAATGGTCCCGGTAAAATTGCCCACGGTAGGTCTATGGAGAGAAAAGGTGAGTGAACCTCCTATCTGGGAGAAGCCACTTCTGTCTGGAACCCCACTCCTGGCAGGAACTGCTAAGCCAGTCTATCACATCTGGTTGGCAGAGAATAAGGACCATGAGACTGGGATGGGCTTCTTGGGTACCTAGACACAAGGCTTCCTTTAGGCCATGAAGCCAATGGGATGATTGGTCTCCGGGCAGCCAGCCCTATGAGTCCACCCTCCCTTCTCTCTGCTCTGGTATCCTTGCAGGAGGGTGTCAGAATTGCCTGTAGTTGTTGCCAGGACAGCACCCACCCTAGGTTTGGCAAAGACCCCCCACTTAGGAGTCCTGGCCCCACTCTGATGAGCTCTCCATCAGGTAACAGAGGCCAGGCTGGATGGAGGATGCTGGAGGGAGGACTGGACCAGGTAACCCCAGCCTTGGGTACTAAGTTAGAGAAACCCTTACCAGAGGCAGAGCCACCCTTGGGACAAAGGAACAGAACAGGAGCCCATGGCTCCCCAAATGTCATGAGTAGCACCAGACTGAAAAGGTTCCAGTGCCAGGGCTCCTAGACTACCTGTGGTCTATAGCCTTAAAGGGAGTGGCACTCTTAGGAGGTGTGGCTTTGCTGGAGGAAGTGTGTCACTGTGGATGCGGGCTTTGAGGTATCTTCTGCTCCAGCTGTGCTCAGTGTGACCCTCATGCCATTTCCCGCTATGCCTGCAAGATGTAGGGCTCTTAGCTACTTCTCCAGCACATCTGCCTGCAGGCTGCCATACTCCCGGCCATTATGATAATGGACTGAACCTCTGAAGCGGTAAGTGAGCCACCTAATTAAAAGCTTGCCTTTATAAGAGTCACCATGGTCATGGTGAGACTTCACAGCAATAAAAACTCTAGGCTCTTTCTCCAAGTCCTCTACCTGAACACAAATGATAGGAAAACAGAACCACCAGAAGTGTTCATAGCGCTGCATCCCTGGTGACCCGGCCAGGCCTCCAGACACGCTGCACCCCTGCTTTGCTGCACACTGAGATATTGTCCCCAACCAGTGACACGGGAAGCACAAACAAATTTGGTCTCAGGGTTCGGTTTTGTGTCGCTGCCTCCATGAAGTCTTTGCTTAGGTCCTGGGCATAGCCCAGCATGGGGACCGAGGTGCATTTTCAGTTTATCGTTAAGAATATCTTAGCCAGCAAACAATTTCAACAAGGTAAAATATGCGAGTTTCTGCAATAATTTGAAGCTTTGAAACATTTTCCCACCTTGGGGGAGGAGATTCTACTCCCATTGTTTTGCCAAACTGATATGTTGCCAAGCTGCCTTCTCGATGTTTATATGAATATCCATTGATTCATGCTGCCCTCGACTTTGGTCAGAGAAGCTTCTTTTTTGCAGCGGGAATCAGTCAACACAAATATTTTTAACTGGCCAAGGTGCTGAGAATAAGTGATTGATAAGTCCTCGGCAAGGCTCAGGCGACGTTGTAGAAGTGGGGAAGAGAATGTGCCAGGGAGGAAAGCTGTACAGTACTGGTTTCTGGACATGACATGGCGGCTACACTCATGAGCTCACAGCATGTGGCTACCTGCACAAGGCCTGCCTGAGACTCCAGAGTGGATGAGGGAGGGGCTCACGAGGCCCCGCCCCTAGCTGATGAGCTATTTAATGGCAGCTAATGTCTTCTGAGGATGAGAAACCCGGATTTCTCTGGGGGTGTGTCTGCTGGTAGGTTGCCCATGCTCCACGGGAGGGCCCCTCACCCATGCAAATGTGAGGAGCACTGATTGGACTCGGTAAGCTATTTTAAAGAGAGAGACAGAGAAAGAGGACACTAAGATGGGAAGGGGACATGTTGGTGGGTTGGAGGGAGTGGAGAGTGGGACAAATATGCTCAAGATAAAATCTATACATGGATAAATAAAAACATTTTAGATAATAAAACATCCACTCAGAATAAGAACTTACCTTCTTCAGCCGCAGCTTCCCCAGTCCCATGCATGACCCCCAGGAAACCATGACATGATACAGAAAAGTGCAGAGAATGACTCTGGAATTCTTCTGCAGAAAACCTGAACCCCATCCTATGGGCCGCTTTGAAGGTTCACAACGCCTGCCCTCGGAGAAAGGCCTCTGTTGAAGCCACCTACCTCGCCTGTGGGCCAAGAAAACTCGCCGTATCCGAGCTTCATGTTGAGTCCTAACTCCCCTCTGTAGACACTGCCATCCTGCCATTCCTGAACACCCTGGACAAGCTGGATGCAGGCCTCCTTCAGGTCCTGCTCTCTCAGGGAGCCTTCACACTCTGCCTCATCCTCCCTGGGATCCACCAAAGGGTCCCTAGAAAGACAGAGAGCTACAGAAGAGCAACCAGGGATGCCCCAAGGGTGACCACTTACAGAGCTCCGCCCCTCCATCTCCTGTCACTCTCCAGAGGAACCCAAGGCTCCAAATTTCCCCCAAAGGGAAACTGGGCCGTAGATGATGTAGTTATGTAGTGATTATGGGGTTCCCCAGGAAATGAACAGTGCAGGATGGGTACAGACTGACGAGAGTAAATATGCCCACCCCTGAGATAGTACCAGTCAGTCTCTCTAACCAATTCCAGACAGATTGCCCACAGTCCTCCCTCTTGAGCTGGCAGTACCAGACCTGGGCTGGGCAAAAACCAGATGCTCAAACACACATATAAACCCAGGAGAGGTCTGAGAGTAGTTGTAGGGGGCAGCAAACTGACAGACAGATGGACAGATGCCAGAGCACAAACTGCAGTAGGGAGAAGTGTGTCCCAGGCAGGTTTGCCTCCCTCTGGCCCTTGTGTTCTGAAGAGATGAGTTGTTACTTAGACAATGATCTCAGTCCTAAGCCCGTGACACTCCCCCCTCAGCCTCCTCTTGGCTGTCTCGGGATGCTCTGTGGTGCCGCTTCTTCTCTGGAGACCAATCCCAGTGTCTGGCTGGTAGCTAGATTGGTAGCACACAACATGGGATTCCCTCAGACCTTGATAATTGACCTCAATTGTCAACTTGACTTCATCTTGAAATAACTAAAACCTAAAGCAGCTGGGCACTCCTGTGAAGGACTTTTTGCACTGGATAATTTGAGGAGAGAGGATTCATGCTAAGTCTGGGCCATGCTGTCTGGTAGCAGCCAGGACACGGAAGGAGGAAGCTTTTGCTTCTGCTTGTTTTCCCTCGTTCTTGCTGGCAAGTTCATCTATCTGTCCTGCTTGCTGAGGCATTCCCATTATTAGAGCCTACTTTCTAGGAGTTCTAATAAATACCAAAGGCCAGCTGAAACATCCAACCTTGTGGCCTTGACAACTACCATCGTTAATTCTTGGCCATTCTTTGAGGAGACAGAAATTGTTGGAATACTCAGACCACAGGCTGTAAGCCACTTTAATAGTAATATGTATATAGTATATGTATGGTACTCTTGTACAATATTGTACTATTATACATTGCAGCAGAATAATCCTTTTGTGCACTGTGAAGATTCGTCACTCAGGTTTAATAAAAGCCAACTGCAGAACTATAGGTGGGACAATCAAATTAGGAGGATGATGGGAAAAAGAATGGAGTCAGAGGAGATGCCAGCCAGCCACTGAAGTAGTAGGAGGTAGTAGAATGTGTAGACAATGAGGTAACAAGCCATGAGCCGTGTGGCAAAGCGTTAAAAAATGGATTAATTTATATGTAAGAGGTAGTAACAAGCCTGAGCTATCGACCGAGCATTTATTATTTATATCAAGTGTCTGAGTCAGTTATTTGGGAAGAGACAGTGGGGACAGGAAACTTCTGCCTACAAATGGTGCCCACTGTCTGACAAAGATCCACATAAGACCTGAAAAAGCCTTAATAAGGTTCTAACCGCACACAAAAACTGAGCCAGATGCAGCTTCCTAGTCTCCTAGTCTCACACACCAGCCACAATGCAGAGACCCGTCTCCCGACAGCTGCCTGCGAGATGGAGTTGGCCGCCAACTGCCATGAGCTCAGCGCAGAGGGCGCATATTTGAGCTCACAAGGACTTACTCCCTAGATCCTTGTGGATGTGAGCTCAGACTGGCAGAGAGCAGAGAGAGAGAAAAACAGAGCTCTGGCCCGGTCCCTCTTTCTCTTGTTTTAAGAACTCCAGTCCTATCATGAGATCTCACCCTCATGACATCATCTGGATTTAACGACCTCCCCAAGTCTAGCCTCCAAGTCTCGTCACTTTGATTAGAGTGTCAACATGGATTTTGAGGTACACGAGCATCCAACCCTAGCCCATAGCAGGGCAATTACAATGAGTGCAGAGCAGGTGGGGGTTTTATTATGGACAAGGCTCTGCCAAGGCTCCTGGCCCTAGCAGCCCCTGCTATTATCCACTGAGTAGTGAAGGAGCTATTCGGGTAACAGGATGGAGCAGGGCTTCCTTCAGCTGCCCAGAAGCAAACGAGACTATGCCGACAGTCCCAAGAACAGGCATGGGATTCCCGCTACTACTTGCCCATCCTTTTTCCTCTCGGTTTGGTATAGTTGAGAGTTTTCTCTCTCTAGAGACTAGGCTGGAGAGGGTAAAGGAACCTTTAACGGTGTAGCAGGAGGGTAGTAGTAATGTTGGAGGCAGGGTCTCACTATGTAGCGCCAACTGACCTGAATTGCCTTATGTAGGCCAAGCTGGCCTTTAGCTGACAGAGATCAGCATGTCACTGTCTCCCCAATGCTGGGATTAAAGTAGGGTGCTACCATATGAGCCTTCCTTTAGCGATTTTTAAGGCCTGCCCCAATACTGAATTCCAGCTGATGCATAGCCCTCTGGTGCTGATTGCACCTTCCTGCCAGCAGGTCCCCTGCACCTTCTGGTGAAGAAGGTGTAGCTCTTCACAGACTCCTGACTCTCGGTGTCAGGAAACTGACCACTCCGTCCCTCCAGACCTCTGGAACTGAAAGTTTTCGAGACTTGGGAGTCTAGAGTGGCAATGGAATGAACGTCGTCCATGTCTGTCCTCTTCAAACCTAGAAGCAAATCTGTGTTCACAATTCGCCCTCATGACCGAGGACAGTGGCATCTGGGGGACCCGCCCGCAGTCCCACCTAACTTGGGCGACCCTCTTCGGAGTCTCCAAGTAGACACCCCTAGCTCCTGAGGGCTCACTGGCTTTCCTGGGGAGTTCCCTGGCCTTCCCTTCACCGCAAAGGGCCGTCAGGACCACATAGGATCTAGCCTCGCCTGCTGACCTCCAGACGCACTCGGGAGACTCTGGCTTAGAGGGAATCAAGCACCTCAGAGCACAGCAGCGTAGACCCACTACTCGAGCGTCACGTTGCCCTGGAGACGGTCACGCCCACGGTGTGTTCCCAGCCCCAGCCAATCGGAGCCAGCCAGGTTGCACTGACCCTCCCCCAACTCCTCCGCCCCAGACCCGCCCCTGAACAAACCTCGGCCAATGCACAAGCGGATCTGAGATTACCACGCCTCCTCCCAGCCACCGCCAATCCCCGAACAGGCCACGTTGGTTCAGCTACCGCCAACGCTCGAGTCCTTCAGTAAACGCGGGGTGTCGACCCCACACAGCCGGTTAGCCTCAAACCAGAAACTGCCAGCATTCCCAAGGAGAAAGCTCGGCGAAAGACCCTGGGGCCATGGCTTAATTAAGGCCATCTGACTGCTAATCCCAATTGTATGCAGTAGTCGCTCGCAATGCCCTAGACGGCAGCCTGGTCCTGGCTGAGAGAAAGACCTCTAGTAGAGGGGCTTCTAGAACAGGGTTTCAGAGAGGAAGCACTGGAGTGCGCATCCGGAGTCACATTGAGGAATTGGGTACCAATGGGCCTTGAATGGTGGGAGGAGCTGCAGATGATGAGGCTAGACCAAAACACATAACGTGCTGAAATTTTGTTTTTATTCATAAATAAATGCATGGACACTTGGCATACAAAGATCAAGAAGCTATATTTCTATAGTTTGTCATATAAATGTTGACCAGGCACAGTGGCACAAGCCCCTCATCCCAGCACTTCGGAGACTGAGGCAGGAAAATCGCTGCAAGTTAGAAGTTAGCCGGAATCACAGAGTGAGACCCTGCATCCACTCAACCCTCCACCCTTCCCAAGTTATTCAAAAGTAATGTTTTCATAAAATGTTAACACTCATTAAGAAAACCTAGTTACATTCTCTTTTTAAATGTTGGTGAATTGGTAAACTTAGCAGATTCAACAGATTCGACAGTTGGAAACTGATCTCAGGCTAACTTGCTTTCAGCAAATTAGCGGCTTGCATTGCCAAAATGGGTATCTGCAAACATGAGGTGCCTACTGAGCCACTGCTGTTGCTATAGAATTCTGTGAATCACTGGCTGGAAATGAGGCATTTTCTACTAAATCTGGTAAAGACTGAAAAATTAGCAAAGGAAATCACTTCAAATCACATATTAGACCCAAGTTTGATATTTGGAAGCAATGGTGGGAAAAGTGGAATTCCAAAAGGACTCTCCTTTTATTGTCTATAGCACGGTTTTAGGTTCTCACAAAACTGGAAGGCAGACAGTACTGGGGCCCACTAATGATGTTTACCCATCACCTAGCCCTAGCTCAAAACTTTCGTGAATATATGTGGCATGTACTAAGTAAAAAATTCCATTAAGGTGGTATGTGTGTGTGTGTCTGTGTGTGTGTTCACTTATTTTAGCTCTGTGACTTTAAATAACTTAAGATTCCCTAAATGATGGGTAAAATGTCAGCACATATGAAGCCATACCAAAGCAGGCTTTCTGGAGCCACCCCAGCATTTCTGATTCCACAGATCTTCAGCAGGCCTGGGAACCAGCACCCAGGCAGTTCCCCTACACTGATGTGGAGGCTGGAATGTGGTCCACACTCAGTACTACTGAGTTACCTATAAAGGGCAGGAGGGGTCTCAAAATCCAGGCTGAAGGCAGAGCAGCGGAACAGTTCTAAACGCATGCTGTTTTGTGTGTCCTCTCGGGGGCTTAAACTTTTTGCCTTCAACCTACATTAAGAACGTTTAAGACAGCCCTTTTATACTATGGCAAAACAAAGCTCAGAAAGATTCGTAAAGGGCTGGAGAGATGGCTCCGTGGTTAAGAGCACTGGCTGCTCTTCCAGAGGTCCTGAGTTCAATTCCCAGCAACCACATGGTGGCTCACAGCCATGTGTAATGAGATCTGGCGCCCTCTTCTGGCCTGAAGTCATACATGGAGGCAGAATGTTGTATACATAAGAAGTAAATAAATAAATCTTTAAAAAAAAGAAAGATTCATAAAGAGTTCACCCACTGCATGTATACACCCAGTTGTTCATGCAGTCCATTCTTTTCTCTACCTTTAATGAAAAGAAAAACCATGCTAGTCATGACCTAGGGAACTGATTTGTTAACTCACACTAATGGTCAATCAGCAGAATGTGCCAGAGTCAGAGCTCACCTCCAGAAAAGCCCAGCTTCAGAAAGTATATTCCAGCTACCCAGAGGTAGACAAACTTGATAAGCAACTCATGAGCTCAGTAGAGTTGAGCATGAGATATCAGCTCAGGGGCTCTGGAGTCACACCCACCTCCAATATCCTCTAGGGAGGCACATGAAGCAATCCCAGAGTAGGGCTCCAAGTTTGGTTTAATTCATTGGTTCCGAACTCCAATGATTCGGTTTCTCCCAGCCGCCCTGCCTTTACCCAAAACTGTCTTCCATGCTGGCCACTGGACAGGACAGAAAAACCTTCCAATCCTTCCCCCCCCATCATTCCCATTAGTCCAGTCCCACTCCTGAGGCCATCTCTGGTGTGTAGGCAGACCTTCTCTGTCCTGCTGCTCAGTTCTGTCCCACCAGCCAGTTCCCCAAATAACCACACACAGACTTATGAATTATAAATGCTCGGCCAATAGCTAGAGCTTGTTACTAACTTGCTCTTACAACTTAAATCAACCCATATTTCTTATCCACGCTCTACCACATGGCAGTGCCTTTCTTCAGCACAGCTTGAGAATCTCCTGCTTCCCTGCATCAGGCTGGCAGGAAGACGTCTTCTTCATCCTGGAGCTCTCTTTTTGGTGCTCTATTTTGTCCACAAGTCTTGCCTATCCTCTACCTGCCTAGCGATTGGCCATTTAGACTTTTATTAATCCAATCAGAACGCACCTTGGCAGAGGCACATCTTCACAGCACACAAAAAGGTTATTCTAGAACAGTGCTGGTTTGAATAAGAAAGTTGAATGTTTGATAGTCAGTTGATGGAACTGTTTGGGAAGGACGGAGAGGTGTGGCCTTGATGGGGAGGTGTCAGTGAGGATGGGATCTGCTGTTTCAAAAGCCCTTCACATTCACTTAGTTTTCTCCCCCCACTCCTCTTTCTCTGCCTGTGATTTTTTTTTCTCAAAATGCAAGCTCTCAGCTACTGTTTCAGAGCCATGTCTGCCTGCCTGCTCTGTGTTCTCCTCTGTGATGGTCATGAACTCCTCCATCCTCTGTGACCCTGAGCCCCAAATTAAATGTTTTATTTTATAAGTTGCCTTGGTCATGGTATCTGAGCACAGCAATAGAAAAGTAACTGAGATACCATCACAGGGTGTGAGGCTTCACTGACACATGGGAGCATCCTGAGCTTACTCCCGGACCTGGGGATAGAGAAATGTACACCTGAGTGGGGGTGGCTCCTATAAACTGAGGAAGTAGAGTCAGTAGAAAAACAAACAAACAAAAGACTGACACTTAGCTAAAGGCTGACTGGACAGTTAGAACACTGAGACTGGAAAGAACTGGAAAGATCGTTTAATCCAGTTAAATGATCCTGGACTGTCTTTAATTCTCCTAACAGCCATTCATTGCCCACATCTTGGTCTCATAAAAGCCAGCACTCCTCTGGAACTCGTGAGGCCGGTTCCTCTCCACCAAAGAAACCATTTTACTCTCAGTCAGAAGGAACAAATAACAATCTGTGGTTCCTGGTAGTATACCAACGTACATGCTGGCCTCCAGGCTCCCTCAGTACACTAATCCCTGTTACACACTTCAGACTCCATGCTGGCATCCTGACTCTTCTCACGCTTACCCCAAACTTCTTCAGCTCAAGGGGTTCCCTCCCTCCAGCTTCTCATTGTCCTTATAACCCTGCCATTTCAGCTATGCTCTGTCTTTTCCCCCTTTCTTGGTCTTCTTCTGTTTTCCTCTCTTGCTCTCCCTCTTTCTCTCCTCTCGTGACCAAGTCCAACCTACTGGCCATATGTTGTCTACTACTTTCTCTCTCTGTCCCGGATTCTTCCAGATGCCTCTGGCTGTACTCTCCCTCACATCTACAACAAAAACCTTCAGCTGGGCAGTGGTGGCGCATGCCTTTAATCCCAGCACTCGGGAGGCAGAGGCAGGTGGATCTCTGTGAGTTCTAGACCAGCCTGGTCTACAGAGCTAGTTCCAGGACAGGCTCCAAAACCACAGAGAAACCCTGTCTTGAAAAAAAAAAATACACTAGCTGCCTTCAACACAAAAGCTAAGTGTCTGAAACCTATACCAGATCTCCCCATTTTTCTCTCACCCACTTATCTGATGTTTCCACTAATGTATCTGAGAAGTGCTTTCCTTTTGTTCTGTAGCTACAAACGCTAGTGAAACTTTCTACACTGGAACAAGCCATTTCAGGCAACTTGAGTCCTCGTTGCCAGCCATGGCCTTCATAGTTAACTCATTTCCTTTGAGGTTAGAACTGTTTTCTGGCCACACATTGTTTTCCTGTCCCAATAAAGCCAAGTCAGCTCCTTCCTTGGGGGGTCAAAAAGCTGAGGCAGCTGCTGGTAAGGCCTGCTCTGCACGGGCTGGCAGTGAGGCTGATCTGGCTGCAGATACTTTGAGGATTTAGCACAAGAGGAGGACCAGGCTACATTCGTGAACTGGGAGTCACCAACATCTACTAGCAGGAGGGGAGAGAGTAGGCCCATCTTTTTCCTTGTTGCCAAGATTTTTGATTACTGGGGTGCATGGAGTAATGGAAACTGACTTCAGGGTGCACGGAAATGAAACCAAATGTTCTCACTGCTATAATAAAATTGAAGCTGAGATGATCTATCTGTTCTTGGCTTTGAGTTGATGGTGCCGGAGGAAAATTACTCCTCTAAAATTCTGGGCATCAGAAAAAAAAATGGCTCTCATAGGCACTAAGTACCTCTATTTCTAATTTTAAAAATGGTTTTGTGATTGCTTGTATGAGCACTCATGTGCAGGGCAGAGAAAAACTTCCAAGAGTTGGTTCTCTCCATCCAACTGTGTGGGTCCCGGGAATAGAACTCAGATCAAGCTCGGCAACAGGTACCTTCACCCCCTGTGCCATCTCCATCTCCATGGCCTCACTAAATAACTCTAAATAAGCTTTGGGAAGTCGCAGCACCGACTTACGATTAAGTAAAAAAAGATATTCTGGTCTAGGAAGACGCGAATTCATTGTGGTAGTTTTATTGCATAGGAACCATGTTTTACAAAGGAAAAGTTGGGGGTGCCACGGAGCAATTTACTAGACAGCATTTAACGAAAGGAAATAAAGTTGCAACTGACAGGTGGCCTGCTGTCCTGGGCGGGGCCAGCCTCATAGCACTTACTAAACACGCCTGTCACCCGTTGTTCCCCGCCCCCTTACATCCACACCACCAATTCCTGGCCCCGCCCACTGTCAATTTAGCCAACGCCGAGCCTAGGCCAGGAGAGGCTCCGCCCCACGACGCGGTGAGGTCGCCTCCTAGCGGCCACAGCAAGGACTCCGCAAGCTGCGGCCCTCGGCTGACCCTCGGGTCGCTGGGGTCATGGGCACCTCCGAGACCGCACCGCCGCCGTTCGCGCGCATCGCCCCCGCGCTCTTCATCGGGAACGCGCGAGCCGCGGGCGCGACGGAGCTGCTGGTGCGCGCGGGCATCACTCTGTGCGTCAACGTCTCCCGCCAGCAGCCCGGACCGCGCGCGCCCGGAGTGGCCGAGCTGCGCGTGCCCGTGTTCGACGACCCGGCGGAAGACCTGCTGACGCACCTGGAGCCCACCTGTGCCGCCATGGAGGCCGCGGTGCGCGACGGCGGCGCCTGCCTCGTGTACTGCAAGAACGGCCGCAGCCGCTCGGCCGCCGTCTGCACCGCCTATCTCATGCGCCACCGCGGCCACAGCCTGGAGCGCGCCTTCCAGGTGCCAGCGTCCAGGGGCGGGTTTTCCGGGGCGGGCCCCCACATAGAGAGAGGTTCTTCCGGGGCGGGCGGGCCCCGCCCACCCTTCACCCTCCCTCGGGGCGGAGCCTCTGCGCCGGAGACTCCGTCTCGCTCACCGTAGCTTTCTTGATTGCAGATGGTGAAGTGCGCTCGCCCGGTAGCCGAACCCAATATGGGTTTCTGGGCTCAGCTGCAGAAGTTTGAACAGAACCTCCAGGCCCAGGCCCTTCTGCCCCGGGAACCCGCTGATCCCGAGTAAGCCGCCTCCTTCAGCGGCTGGGTGGCCAGGTGTCTACGCTGCAAGGCGTTTCTTCCCTCTTTTCAATAGGCAATGGCCTCGGGTTTTGCCCCCTCTTGGTGGCAGTCCAGGAGTGTTTACGGAAGAGGGGGGCTTCGTTTATTCAACAGGTTTGGGTCAAATACAAACCAGCGAAGTTTTAGGTAGAGAACTCGCGTTAGGGATCGATGAGTCTGGGGCGCCTACGAGAGTTGATAGGGAGTGACAGACCAGAGTCCTAGCTTGCTGTCTCCTCCCAGGGATTGCTTGGGCTTGCACGCAGAACTTCGTGCCCCCTGGACTTCTTTCTTGTCGTTTCTTAGGCAGGGGCTTAGAGTCTCCCAGCAGGAAGTCCGGGGCCCACCATCTTTAATCTTACAGCTGCTGTGCGGTGGGAGGAGGGCATCTGTCCACCTCCCCACCGCCTTACTTAACCACTTAACCTGTATCAATGCCTAGCCATTATACACTGTGTACCATCCTCCCCAGCTGGCAGGCAGGCCAGTCAGTTGTCACCTTGTGTTGCTTGCTCGGCTAGTTCAGACACAGCCTCTTAGACATTGTTTCCTTAAGAGCCCTGGAAACTTAGTTACCATTTAAAGAAGTAGTGAGGGAAGAGCAAAGAAAAACCCGGGCTAGGTGTGTGAATTACAGATGTGTGGCCACTGGCAAATTTGCCAACAAATATAATCCGTGAATAAAATCCCAGAGTTGATATTTATGGTTTCCCTTTTCTACTTCTCCCTGCTTATGGTCTCTGGGACCCGAGTAGTCCATTTGCATCAGCTTCTTGAAGGTCGTGGTCTGTCTCCCCGTTTTGCCCCTGAAGAGACTAAAGGGTTTGGTCATGTCTGCCTCTAGGCAGTGAGACATACTCGAGTCCCCAGATGGAGGGTTCTCGCTTAGAATGAAGAATGAAGCCGTCTTACTTAGCTGAACCCAAGGTTGAGGGGACGTGAGGCCCACAGTTCATGATCAAGGCACTGGGGTGCTAGTGAGCACCGCCTTCCCCACCTGTCCCCACACTTCTGGTTTCTGACTGTAATGAACAAATCCTTCAGCAGTCACTAGTTCAAAGTGTTCGCTACACTTTGTAGGGAATACCTAGACCTAAAGGTGTGATCAGCTGGCATTGTCCATGCCAGGACTGCTGCACAAGCTGGCTCATCTGACCACCGAGCTTCCTCCACCAGGTCCCTTATGTTCATCCCTTAAAGGAGCCACTGTTACTGTCCCCGCCCCCCCCCCAACTCAGCCATTGAGGCTACAGTGACTTGCAGAGAACAAGGCTCCAGGCCCAGGTCCTCCCACCATGGCAGGGCATACTTCCTAACCTGATGACTAGAGCCAGGTCACCTAAAGGTGACAAACACGCAAGGGACATACTGCCCAGGTCAGCTGGAAGGATATCTGTGGAGTATACTGGGTGCTTTTTATTCCACCAGCCTGGTTCTGGGAGCTAGTCAACTGTAGTTTTGGCATGACTCCACTTTCAAACCTCTGCCCCAGGGAGGATAGGGCACCCACCCCACCCCCCACCCCTGCCAAACACTTTTCTTCTGGGGCTTGGGGTATAACACTGACTGAAATCACAAGGGGACACTCAAGGTAGCTTATCAGTGTTAGGGGGACAGGGTCTTTGACTGGACACCATTTGAGGGCTTGGAGTTTGCAGTCTCCTGACTCCACCAAACAAAATGTCCTCTTGGTCTCGAAAGAAGTGTGTTGGCTCCTTATGTAAACACGGGGTGGAGACACATCCAGCCCCACTCTTAGAAGTGGAATAGCTGGGTCAAGGCTGCCCCCACATCACCCCTTCTGTTTGTGGAATGGAGTATCACCAGAACCAGACAGATTATAACCCCAACCCCTGGTGGTCCAATTTGAGTGACTAAGATGGGAGAACCCTACAATCTACATCAGGAAGGACAAAAGGAACCCAGGCCACTAGGATTGAGAATGTCTTCTAGGATAGTCTGGTGGACAGGCCACTGGACACCAGAAAGTGGCAGTAACCTTAACGCCAGGTCTCTTCACTATTTTATTTTTTAGACAGGATGTCAGTACCCCAAGCTGGCCTCACACACTCCACATAGAGCCAAGGATGACTGTGAACATCCGATGCCTTTGTCTCCCGACTGTTGGAATGCCAAGTGCTTTCCACCAAGCCCAGTCTTTCTCCCTCTTATCCTTGCCTCTGGGTCACATCATGAGCCTTGGAGTTCTTCCAGAGTCTGAAATGGGGGCCCCATGGATTGCCAGCTAAGAGTGCACACGAAGACGTGAGGGGCTACTGCTAAAGGAAGCCACGTTTCAGTGTTTAGGCTGCACCTGTGGCTTATTCACCACTGAGCTGTGCCTCTCACCCATGGAAGGAGGGCAGGGCCACTTGATTTACGTCTGGGGAGACTGAAAGCCCCTCTCCTTCAGAATCTATGCCTGCCTCCTGCCGTAGATGGCAGGACACCTCTGTCCAACTTGGTCCTGTACTGGACGGCTCAACCTTTGAGTAGTCTTGCTGCGCTAGCCTAGCATGTTCCTGCAGCCCCCTTAGATTGGAGCTGAGACAGAACTTCGTTCAGCAGTGTTATCTCTACTACACACACACACACCTTTACAGCAATAATGCCGACCCTAAAACATGGCCAGTGCAACTAACAGCGTCTCTTTATGCTTAATTTGGATCTAAATAGCCACACCTGCATGGGCTTTGTACTTGACAGCCTCGCGTCTTCCCGAGCCGCTCTGCACCACCTGGCCACGGTACAAACCAACCGGAGGACTCACGAGGGAATCGCGTCAGCGGAACCACAAGAATCATTCCCGAAGTAAGAGGACCGACTGCCAAGGTGCCGCCGGCGTCCCTGGGAAAGCGACGGTCCCGCCTCCAAGGCTGTCCTCCGAGCCGTAACCAGCGAGCGCAGAGCGCAAGCTGAGGACGCGCAGCCGCCCCGGGTGTTCCAGCCTCGCTCTCCGCTGCAGGGCTCGTACCGCTCCGGCGCACAGGCCCCGGGGCCGTACACAGCGCCCCCGGCGGCGGCCGAGCCCAGCCCGAGCGGGGCGGCGCACGGCGCGGGGCCGGGCCGGGCGGCTCCCGGCGCGACTTCCTGTTGTGCCCGCGCCCCGCCGCCGCCGCCACCGCCACCGCCACGGCCGCCACCGCCGCCCGGGGTCCCTCGCCCACTGCCCGCGGCCTGCAGCGGCCGCCGCCCATGGATTTCACCTAGCGCCGGTGGCCATGGCGGCACAGTGCTGCTGCCGCAAGGCGCCCGGTGCCGAAGCGGCACCCGCCCGCCCGCCGCCCGAGCCGCCGCCCGCCCTGGACGTGGCCTCGGCCTCCAGCGCGCAGCTCTTCCGCCTCCGCCACCTGCAGCTCGGCCTGGAGCTGCGGCCCGAGGCGCGCGAGCTGGCCGGCTGCCTGGTGCTGGAGCTGTGCGCGCTGCGGCCCGCGCCCCGCGCGCTCGTGCTCGACGCGCACCCGGCCCTGCGTCTGCATTCGGTCTCGTTCCGCCGCGCCCCTGCCGCCTCCGAGTCGCCCTGCACCTTCGCCTTCCCTGTCCCCGGGTTGGGGCCCCCGCTGCCCGCTTTCGCAAATATGTCTGACGCGGAGTCCGCCGGCTGCCCTCTGGCCTTCAGGTTGGACCCATTCACCGATTATGGCTCCTCGCTGACCGTCACACTGCCCCCCGAACTGCAGGCGCACCAGCCCTTCCAGGTCATCCTGCGCTACACCTCCACGGACGCCCCCGCAGTGAGTCCCACCCGGGTGGGCGTCAGGCCGGTGGGTGGTCGGCGGGGCTCTGCAGGCACCCCTCGCTTTACTGCCGGGTCAGGTGATGTTAATCCGCACCCTGCTTCTGGGACATCTACAGGGGAGCGAGGGGCAGCCTGGCCCTGGAGTCCTCCCCAGGTACCCACAGTAATTCCCAGATGTTTCCTGCAAGTTCCTGGGACCTTTGAGTGGAGCCTCAGGGCCAGCCCCGGTGGACAGTAGAGCTACTCAATAGCATGTTTCTTGTGGGGGGGGGGACTTCCCATCAGGGGTTACGCCCCTATCTGGGTACAAGAGCAGCTTCTGGTGGCCCCTTGCTAAGCCTGCTGTAAGATTCCAGTACTGAGGGATCTTCTGGGAGTGTCTACAGAAGGGTCAGCCTATGACTTGGCCCTTCAGATGACTTGAGGACACCCGGCTCTGTTCTCTACAGGTGGAATGAGAAACAGTAGGTGGCACAGAGGCCTTCCTTTGTAGCCTGTGATTCTTGGGCTTTTTACTCCCCGAGCTGGGTTGTGACATGCTGGGGCAAGTGCGCCCCGCCTCCCAGTAGATACTCAGGGCTCTACTGAGGCTTTCTGTACAGGGTGCCCACCATCCCGCAGGCCCTGATGGGAAAGCAAAGTGTCGGGCAAGGGCCGTGGCAGCACAACCAGTGGGTTTGCAGACTGGAACAGGACCTTTGACTCCAGAGGCACGATGCCTCCCTCCGGCTCCCCAGGCAGTAGAGCGCTCATGTGACATCTGCCATGGCTACATAGCACGCAGGCAGCTCTGCAGGGCCCTTGGAAAGTCCATCTGCCACGACCTGGGGAGCACTAATAAACAGGCCAGTGGCCGCAAAGGAACAAGGTGACCTCTGGGCAGCAAAAGACCAGATGGGATTCACATCTGCGGGCTTCCTGCACCCTTCTCGGGAGTTTTGATTGGCACGTGCCACCTCTTCCCAGAGTCCCTGCCACGTGCTGGCACCTGGTCTGTTCGGCTTCTCCCTCTGTCTGCCGTGGTCCTGTGGGGCCTCTGCAGGTACTGGGACTGCTTTTTAGCATGTCCGATGAAAACTGAGGGGCAGTCTGCTTCCTGGCTTCTGCCTGCGAATATGCACCATATGTGCTTGCTCTGCTCCTTGACAGCAAAGAGGTGGGAGCGGAGCCCTCATTGGACTGCAGTAGACAAGACTAGTGGGCAAGGGTGGCCCTGACGTGTGGGGCTGTGGCGCTGCAGGGTCCTCATGGACAGGGCCTCCAGAGGGACAAAGCTCACCCACACTCGTGGAAGCAGATTGGCCCCTAACCTCAGGCACCTACTGTTTGTTGCACCTGAGCATTGAGCGGCTCAGGGCTTACATCTGTGTCTGCCCCGTGCTTAGTGAGGATGTAGCAGGAGACCCTACTCCAGGGGCGGCAGATTGGAGGTGCTACAGATTCTAGGGCTCCTCTGCACCCCAGCCCTTCTTTCCCACCCCTACAAGAACAGCTTTTTTCCTGCCCGTCAGTATCTGAGTTGGTTGACCCATTCCTTATCCATCAATCAGCTGCTGTGCTCTGGGACAGGAGCCTTCCACCTTTGGGGCAGGGCTCAGTCCATTCCATCCCTCTGATGTCTGGGAAAGGCAGCCTGCCCACTACATAGAGTGAGAGGTAGGCAGAGCCTGGGGGTTCAGTGGAAGAGGAGCGGGTTGTACTGCTCTGAAGTGTAGCTGGTATAAGGGGAGAAGGTAGAGACTGAAGAGCATTTGGGAGTATGTTCTTCAAAAGTGGATCAAGAACCCACTCTCAACAGGATCCACTGCAGGAACAATCCTGCATTCAGGTCCCTGGGTCCCAGGCCCTGGAGGCTACATTTTGGAACTAGTTCCCCAGCAGAAAAGGAAGACACATCTGGAAATTTGCTGTGAGGAGAAGACAGTGATGGGGCAGACAGAAAGACTTTGGAAGAAGTCCATAAATGCTGGCAGAGACCTGACTATATGGCAAGCACCCACTCTGACAGGGAGCCTCCTGGGTGTTGAGTCTGTGGGGCAGGCATCCATCTCTAGATCTATTGGGACAGGGATCTCTCCCAGGTCTAGGATCTGTGGATTAGGCATACTTTCGGGTCTGCGGGGCAAGGCATTACTCCCTAATTCTTGGGTCTCTGGGAAAGGCACATCTAGGGTCTATATGAAGACAGTACCCCAGATCCTAGGGTCTGTGGCAGTTTCCACTGCCACCACCCCCAGTCTGGGGTCTGTGGGCAAGCACTTACCTTCGTCCCCAGCTCTAGAGTAGGCAGTCAAGGCCCCCGGCCTGGGGTCTGTGGGGGCAGGCATTCCACACAGCTCTGGGGTCTGAAAGCAGGCATTTCTTTCTGGGTCTGGGATGGATGACTCCACACACACACTAGGTCTGCGGAACAAGCAGCCCCACCACCATCCCTCATCAGGGGTCTGGGAGCTGTCAGCCCCTCTGACTCTTGGCTCTGTTCCCCATAATGACAGGCAGCCTTGGCGGAACACTTGTCCACTAGTGGAGAAGTATGGGGGGGGGGTTTCCTATCTGTGATTCCCTAGAGGACCCATATGCCCTTGATCACCAGAACGAAAAATTCACTTTGTTTCAACTTTCCCGCTGTCCTAGCAGAGGGTAGCTTGGGGCAGACTCTGCTTTGTAGCTGGAACTCCTCAGTGGGGCGGGACCTGGTCTGGACATCTGAAGATTCAGAATGTCTCAACAGCCATGGCTGGGAAGGAGGTTGGCTAGGCCAGGGACCTAGAGGGCAGACAGAGTGGGTGGCAGCAGTTACTGGGGATTGCTCTTTGCCACAGCCCTCTCCCCGTGCACTGACCTCGGAGTCCTTCCCCTTAACACTCCTGTCATATCAGAGCTCCATATCTAGCCTCCGCTCTGGCCAGCACTGGGGCTGACCCCTCTATGCCCCTCTACACCCCTCTATGCCCATGTAAGGAAGCACTTGTTTCCCATGTTTCCCTGTTCCTAAGTTCAGATTAGCTACCAACCTGTGGGAATTTGAACCCAGGCACTCTGACTGTTCCTCATTTCCCCTTTGGAAGTTCAGCTAATTCCATGGTGGGCATTTTCCTCTTTTCTCAGGCAGTGCTGGGAGACACCGTGGGCTGGCTCCAGACATGTGGCCTCCTGTCTGGAACAAGGTTGCTTGGTGTGTCTGGCACACAACAACAAACTGGGTTGACAGTTCCTGCCAGGGGAGGGGAGTGAGTGTGCCAGGCGGGCAGGTGAAGGCTGCAGGAGCAGCTGTGGACCTGTAGCGAACACAGCGAGAGCCCTGGACCAGGTGACAGCGTGTGCTTATGTTTCCCCTTGCCCGCAGATCTGGTGGCTGGACCCAGAGCTGACCTATGGCAATGCCAAGCCTTTCGTCTTCACCCAGGGCCACTCTGTGTGCAACCGCTCCTTCTTCCCATGCTTCGATACGCCCGCCGTCAAGTGCACCTACTCAGCCGTTGTCAAGGTCAGAATCGCGGCTGGGGTTGTTTCTGCTTTCTGTGGGCATTGTAAGAGGCTGTCGCTTACAGCAAGCCTGCAGATGAGTTCTGGCCCACCTCCTTGCACTCTTCTGCCCAGACTAGGACCCCAGCTGCTAAAGGTCATTGTCCTAGTGGGACAGTCACGCAGAGAAGCCAGAGACAGGCCTTATGGAGGTTGGGTGCAGGGACCACGGTACAGCACCAATGAGGATATACTTGATAGTTGGGTTCTGGGACCTCTGGATCCACAGGAACCTGATGGGGTTTCTTGAGTTAGAGCCAAAGCATGGCAACTTTGAACTGAGAAAATTTGGGGTTCCAATGTGTGGTCTTCTGAAGGGGACACAGTTTCTGTGAGGTTGTGAGGGCTTCCTTATGGATATGGGGTTCCTCAACCTGGATTGTGGTGGTGCCGTCTGGATGATGGAGAGCTCCCTGATGGGGCCATAATGTTCCCTGTCACAGACACGGGGTCCTCTGACTTGAGTTGTCTGATGAGTCATCCTTCCGAAGTGTGGTTCCCTTTCCTGGGAGGTGGTTGCATCCTGTAGGCTGCCAGTCCTCAGCCTAGCCCCTTGCAGGCCCCACTAGGGGTACAGGTGCTGATGAGTGCGACGCGGAGCGTGTACGTGGAGGAGGAAGGCGTCTACCACTTCCACATGGAGCATCCTGTACCTGCCTACCTCGTGGCTCTTGTGGCCGGAGACCTCAAGCCAGCGGACATTGGGCCCAGGTAAGCCTCTCTCTGAATCCTGCTGCACTGTCCTGGGCAGCTGGACCTCAGGAAGAGCCCAGAGCCCACGCACATGACTACCATGCCTCTTCACCCGCTGTGTTCAGACATACAATTCACTGATGCATCCAGTGCCCTGCCTAGCAGTCTGCCATCACTCCCAGGGCTACCACACAACCAGCTGCACCCTCCTGTCCGTACCAGTTCCTTCAGTTCATTGGCAAAAGGATCTGAGTAGATCTTGGGTTTATTATGTGGTTCCCCTACTGTTGTGGCAAGGGTTACATCCAGGGAACAGGGCCAGACAAGCCAGAGGGAGGATCCAGTGGGATAACTAAGGTCCAGTCTTGTCTACCTCAGCCTAGTCTGCCTCAGCCTACCTTCTCTGCCTTGTGACAGGAGCCGTGTGTGGGCTGAGCCATGCCTCCTGCCCACAGCCACCAGCAAGCTATCCGGTGTTGTGGAACAGTGGCTGAGTGCCGCGGAGCGACTATACGGGCCGTACATGTGGGGCAGGTATGTCCTGTCCCCTGGCTTTGCCACTGCCTTTACCCTTTCCCTCAGGGAACTAGGCTGGGAACTTTTTGTCTAACCCCGGTTCCCTGTCCTCTGTCTCCTGGGAAGGAAGTGGTACTGCGGGGCTGGGCTGCCATCCCAGGTGGAGAATATAGTTGTGGGCTTGGTGAGTTGTGGCCAGAGCCCTTCCTTTCCTCACCCTGCAACCATGGACACAGATATGACATCGTTTTCCTGCCACCCTCCTTCCCCATCGTTGCCATGGAGAATCCGTGCCTCACCTTTATCATCTCCTCCATCCTTGAGAGTGATGAGTTCCTGGTGATTGATGTCATCCACGAGGTGGCCCACAGCTGGTTCGGCAATGCCGTCACCAATGCCACTTGGGAGGAGATGTGGCTGAGTGAGGGCCTGGCCACCTATGCACAGCGCCGCATCACCACAGAGACCTATGGTATTGTCTGGGGCAGCCATGGCAAGGGTGGAGTAGCCTTGGGCCCTCTTAAGTACCAATTGTAAGGGGCACAGAGCCCTGCCTAGCCTCCAGCTTGACAGGGTCTAACGGTCTCTGGGACTGGGTGGTGGGTAGAGTGTGACAACCCTGCTGTAGATGCTCCCACCTTCCTGACCTCCACCTTCTCTCTACTCTGACTTCACTCAGGGGCTGCTTTCACCTGCCTAGAGACAGCCTTCCGCCTGGACGCCCTGCATAGGCAGATGCGGCTTCTTGGGGAGGATAGTCCAGTTAGCAAGTTGCAGGTCAAGCTAGAACCAGGTACTCTCTACTCCAGGCTCACTGGAACCCATGCATGGCATCCACAGGCCCTCCTTTCCTGCTGTCCACTTGCCCTGCTAGGGCCCCTCTACATCACCATACCTGAATTCCTTCCAGAGTCAGGCTGGGTGTCCCTAGCCCCAGGGAAAACCTCTTAGGTGCCCTTGGCTTGCCACAACCCCACAAAGTCTGAGCACCGATTGCCATGGTGCAGAGCAAGCACCACCACTGTATACCCAAGATGCTGGTACTCATATAAGGGACTGTGGCCCTCCCCCTTGCCCACTCCTCAGCTCCACACTACCGCCCCAGCCCCACATGAAGGACATAGTCAAGTGGCATCCCAGACAAGGTGTTTCCCTGCAGGAGTGAACCCCAGCCACCTGATGAACCTGTTCACCTATGAGAAGGGCTACTGTTTCGTATACTACCTGTCCCAGCTCTGTGGAGATCCCCAGCGCTTTGATGACTTTCTCCGAGTAAGCGCATGGGCCCTACCACCTCCTGTCCAAAACAGCTTCCAGCTGGCAGACTTGCCCCTTCTCTGGGAAGAAGGGACTTGGCCTTCTGAGGCACTGTCCCCTCCTTCTCCTACCCTTTCAGCAGGGCCTGTGGGCCACCTGGACTGTGATGCACATCTTTAGAAGATGTCCCAGTGTGCCAGCCCCGCTCTGCCAGAGCTAAACACCCCAGCCTTCCAAACCTGCTAAGGCCCTGCCCCTCATCTCACAGGCCTATGTGGAGAAATACAAATTCACCAGCGTGGTGGCCCAGGACCTGCTGGACTCCTTCTTGAGCTTCTTTCCTGAACTGAAGGAGCAGAGCGTGGACTGCCGGGCAGGTGAGGCCTCCTACCCTGCTACAGGCACAAGGGTGGGGAACAAGATGGTAGCTGTGACTGGAGGAAAGTTTGTCAACCCCAACTGCACTGTGTTAGGCTCTAGGTCAGGATGCCCTGAGAGTAAAGGGGAATCTGTACCTCCTAATCTAAAGGACCATGGCAAGGAGATGGTGTGACAGGGGCTTCCTGGAAGAGGCGGCCCCTAGGCTAAGCAGGCCAAGCTATGCTAGGGAAGAGCTATGGAAAGAATATGCAAATTTCCTAGAGGAGGATCAGCAAGGTGGTGGGATTGGCTCTGGGACCCTGTCTATGCATAGTAGGGGTCTCCTCGGGGGCCTGAGGACCAAAGGAGACACTGGAGGAACTGGATATCCAGAGAGAAATTAAAGTTTGCTAGAGGATTTCAAGGTCTAGGAATGGTGACCCCAAGTTTGGAAGGTATATACGTGCACAGTGGGATTGGTAGGGATCCTCTGAGTCCGTGTGCTTTTCTGAATGGTGCAGAGCAGAGCAGAGCCACCTTGGCCTCAGTGCTGGATACAGGATAGGCTTGTAGCAGGTAGAGAATCCTCTGGTGACCAGCCCAAGCTTCCTGACTTCCCTGTGTCCTGCGTAGGAGCCCCCTACAGGCTCCAAGGGGAAAGCACAAACTTCTGGGAAATTCTTATATTCTTTGAGGGCTCTGGGTCCTAGAAGAGACCACCTGCCCAGGGGTACCCTCTGGGCTTGGAGTCTCCCTGGCAGGCTGCTCCAGTGGCCCCTTCCCCAGCCCAGGCAGGGACCGCAGGCCTGGTCTTCCTGCAGGGCTGGAGTTCGAGCGCTGGCTCAATGCCACAGGCCCACCACTGGCTGAGCCAGACCTGTCTCAGGGGTCCAGCCTCACCCGGCCTGTAGAGGCCCTCTTCCAGCTATGGACTGCAGAGCCTCTGGAGCAAGCAACAGCTTCAGCCAGTGCCATTGACATCTCCAAGTGGAGGACCTTCCAGACAGCGCTCTTCCTGGACCGACTGCTAGATGGATCCCCGTTGCCCCAGGGTGGGTCCCCCAGTCAACAGGGTAGCCTGGGGAAGGGATGTGGCTCCGGCCCAGCCCTGACCTGCCCACCACCCCACAGAGGTGGTGATGAGCCTATCCAAATGCTACTCATCCCTGCTGGACTCCATGAATGCTGAGATCCGCATCCGCTGGCTGCAGATTGTTGTCCGCAATGACTACTATCCTGATCTCCACAGGGTCCGCCGTTTTCTGGAGAACCAGGTGCAGCTACATGCCCGGGACATGACGGGGAGGGGGAGGGGACAGCCTCTCCTTAAGGGCCCATCTCACCCCATCAGAGTGGAGTTCAGGCCACTCAGGCAGACCAGGCATGTCCTGGAGAGGGGACTTGAAGCCAACAGACCCAAAAGTTAGAGTAGAGAGGCCACAGTACAGGTGAGACGGGAGAAGAATGCAAAACTAGTTCAGAGTGGCCTGAACTCCAACACGGGGGAAAAGTTGGGTACCAGAGTCCAGGAGTCTCCACTGGCATCAGCCTTGAGCTAGTTGGACTTAAGGCCTGTAGGCGTCACTTTCCATGTCTGGGTACAGAGGCCAGCCAAGCCTCTCAGGCATTCCTATTCCTTGCCCAGTCCTTCCACCCCAAACTCTCCGACAGTCAGAGGGAGAGGTGAGGGTGAGACTGATGAGGGCATTGTAGTCTTCCTGAGCAGCTGGGGCACATCTGGATCTGGGTGGCGGAAGGCGCACAGGGAGCCTGCTAGTGTGACCAGATGCTTTCCACAGATGTCGCGCATGTACACCATCCCCCTGTATGAGGACCTCTGCACCGGTGCCCTCAAGTCCTTCGCACTGGAGGTCTTCTACCAGACACAGGGCCGGCTACATCCCAACTTACGCAGAACCATCCAGCAGATACTGTCCCAGGGACTAGGCCCCAGTGCTGAGCCCAGTGCAGAGACCAGCACAGAGTTGGGCAGTGCTGAGGCAGACACAAACCCAGACTCGCCAGCCCTGCTACTTGGGGACGAGGCCCCCAGTAGCACCATCTCTCTCAGGGACGTCAATGTGTCTGCCTAGCCTTGGTGACTGACCCTCAACCTCCCAGACACCACGATTGTGCCTTCTGTGGTCCGGGCGCCATGACTGCGCCTTGGCTCTGGCCACGAGCTCTGCCCAGGACCATAATCCCCTCCTACTGGCTCCAGGCCAGAGGCTTGGGAAAAGGATCTTGTGTCCATTGAGGCCTATGGACCAGGACCCACCCTGTCCCTGCTCTCTTGCATCGCGGCGCCCAGGGCTGGCCCATACCCACCATGCCTCCTGTCTCAACACTGACAGCCATGCCTCACCTTGGAAGCCAACATCTTCTGAACACTGCCCTGGGGACAGTGACCCCAGCAGTCCCACAGCAACAACCACAATGTGCCTTACACATGCCATAGACCCAGGATGCATGGCCCTGGAAGTGTGTTTTCCTGCAGAGCCCTGTGTCTGGCCCAGGGCTCGACTTGCTTGAGGGACAGTGGACAGAGGGGCAAGGACACAGGCACTCCATCAGTGCAGGGGCAGGGAACAGAAAGAGAGGATGGACCTCTCAAGCAGGTCTCCGTCTCTGCACCTGGAGTCCAGGCCTGTCCAGTGGCTACCTGGGTACCATTGGTGCTCTCTGTGCCTGCCTGCCTGCTCGGAGAGGCACTAGGCTGTGGGCTTCAGCCTGGGACCACTGCAGCAGGAACCACGGTGACTGTCCCATTAAATCTCCACTTTGCAGACCCGACCTTCCTTCCTGTTTGTCACTACCCTGTCTTTTGCACCTGCCCAGCTGCCATGGTAGGGCCGAAAGAGATGAGAACTGGTCACAGGAATCATGGTCATAGCCTGTCCCCAATAGACAGATGTAGAGAGAGAGGGGGGGGTGAGAATCTACCCTAGAGACCGAAATGGGGAACAGTAGGTGGCCCCTTGTTCTCTGCTCCTCAATCAGACCTTGACTGAACATGGCCTCTTCAGGACCCTAAAGAGGCTGTTTGTCTCCTTCATTCTGGACTTTCACCTCTGTGACTCTGACCACAGCCCTGCCTTCTGGCACTGGGGCACCCAGACCTCCACAACCAGAGTGCAAGGGAGGTGTGAGTGACGGGGATTGGTTGGGAATGCTGAGACTGAACTCTAGCCTGGCAAGCTATGGGGTTAGCTGTCTCTACTGACTAAGGAAGGCTCTATCCCATTCAAGAATGAGACCCATCCCTCACAACCAGCAGAGGGCAGAGGGGACAACAGCAGTGACACCTTACAGAAGAAAGGTGCTACTGTTCTCACTGCTGGAACAGTGGCAGAAACAATAATTTGCTTTGGCTGTTTTTTAGGCCTTAGTGGCAGGGAAGGAATGGCAGCGAGTGAAGCTTGGCAGTGGGGGCTCTTTGGGATTCCTCAGTTCTACACAGCAGAGACAGCAGTTCAGGCAAATATAACTCGAAGACCAGCCCCTAGGGACCTATTTCCACCAGCCAGGCCCCATCTCCTAAAGGTTCCATAGCCTTCAAAGTAGCGCCATAAGCGAATGGTCTGGTGTTGCAGATCTGAGCCTGGGTTGGGGGCAGGAGGCGCTTTTAGATGTAAAACCTAATGTGAGGCTTGGCGGGGGGAGCATCTGATTTTAAGCACCACTAGGTGGCATAACCAAGAGTCCTGGATATTCCACTCAGCTTTGCCCTCTGGCTGAGGTGCCACCATCCAGAGGGCCAACCTGAGGATGTCCGCACAGCCCTCTTCAATGGCAGAACTGCTTCCAACTCGTTCCTGCTATGACTGCTTTCAAGCCTGCCACCACAAACTCATCTGGGCTTCTCATTGACAATACAAGTTGACACCTTTGTCGTCTCCCAGAGCATGGATTCCAGTTTCTGGGTGCCCCCACTGTACCCATAGTGTCCTCCTTAGATCTGCACAAAGTCAAATTACTCCCAGAAGTTACAGCCATGTAGGGGTGCCTACCTAGAATGCCATCCTTAATGTCGATCCGCCGTGGCTCTGCATGCCGTTAGAGGTACAGAGGATCACACTTTCAACCGCATCCTTGCATTTCCGGTCTTCATCTGTGCCCTTTCTCCAGCTGGCAAAGCTGGACTGCCTTGGATCTCTTCCCTGTAATATCTTGCTAGGGCAGCCTGTAGCTGTCACTCACAGCCAGTGTTTCCAGCTTCCCCTACTGTGCCTACCCGACTCTGCCATACTCTCTCTACCTTGCGAGTCATCATCCACCACAGGTGGGCTTCAGATGTTTTGCCCTCATGTTCCCATGACAAACCAACATTTCAAACCCCGGTGTCTGCGGCCATCCACAGCCTACCCCAGTCAGTACCACATGCCCAGTGTCCTGTTGGTCAGCATCTCTTCTCTGGGAGGTCTCTGCATTAGAGGCTAACTTATACCCAACACAGACAATGGTGAGAGACACACAGGGATGGTGGGGGTATGTTGTCTTTTTCTCCCTCTGGGGCTACCCAGGGACCTGTGCTGGTGGAGGGGATTTCAAGTATTTCCAGGCAATGTGCCAGAGAATAAAAGCTGTAGGGGGTCATGTGCCATTTCTACCCCCATAGCCCACCCTGGCCTGTGCCTAGGAGTATATTTAGCAGGTATAAGGAGCGGAGGTTGAAAGGTTGGGGAATATGTGCATTTCAAAAGAGTAGGGATGAGCTAAGCATGTAGGAGCATGGATAATGAAGCTATGGGTAAGGATTTAAAAAAAAATAGACCGGGGCCTGGAGAGATGGCTTAGTGGTTTAGAGCACAGACTGGTTTTCCTGAGGACCCAGGTTCCATCCCAACACTCAGCATAGCTACTTGCAACTGTAACTCCAGTCCCAGGAGATCTGACACCCTCTTCTGACCTCTGTAGATATCAGACACACACATGGTGTGCAGATGTTTATGTAAACCAAACACTCATACACATAAAATAAATTTAAAAACATTTTAGAGGCCAGGCTCCTGATGTAAGAGACTGAAATCCACAGAGACCTGAAGCCTGCCTGAGGCAGTGGTATGAGGAGATGGTGAGTACCTAGAACCTTTGCCCAGGTCCGTAGGGCCCAGATCAAGTTTTCTGAGGCCTTTCATCGGGCCATGTCCTGTGCAGTCTGGAATGTCCATTAGCGCTCTCCTCCACAGAGACTTGGAAAGTCTTCTGGAGAAGTTCTGGCATAAGGACAAAGCACGACTGAGATCACCCACTGGTTAGTGCCAGCAACGCAAAGGACAACATGGAACAAGTCAAGCTCGCACTCGAGACAGCTGGGAAACACTGGCAGAGAACTTTAGAGCACGCGGCCCACATAAACAAGAGAGTGTGTAAAACAGACTACACAGATAGGAAGGAATACGCCCTGTGGAACAGTAACAATGGTGACAAAAACGCCAGAAACCAGGGACATTTCTATAAGATCTTATATATGAAACACTGGGGTTCATGATGGTGTTTCCACAGCGTATATATTATCCTCTTATTACCTTCTCATGCCCCTCTTCTCCACTAAACAAATTTCCTCACTCATTCCCTTCTTCCCTCCCTTCTTTATTCTACATATTAGAGAAAAAAGGTTTCTGAGTCCTTTATAGTCTGTGTATGTGAGCGCCTACATGTACAGGGGCCATCCATCGCTCCAACAACCCCTCTGCCTTTTCCTGTTAACAGGATAATCTCCAATTTTATCCAATCTCCTGCCAAGGACATAGTTTCATGCTTCTCTGTGGCTGAATAGTACTGCATCTATATTTATTCACCATGTTTCCTTTATCCATTCATCTGTTGATGGACATCTAGACTAATACCATATCTTGACTGTAGTGAACAGTGCTGCAATAAACACAGAAGCACAGGGTTCTCTGTTGTAGGCTGAGGATATTCCTTCTGATACAAACCCAGGGGTGGCTTAGTTTCATCATCATATTGGTCATTATATTTTTAAGTTTTTAAGAACTTCCACATTGGTTTCAATTGTAGCTGCACTAGTTTACATTACCTCCAGCAATTTTTGTTTGGTTGTTGATTATATTAACTATTCTGGCTGATAGAATCTCAATGTATGGTGTGTATGTGTGTTTAGATAGCTACAGACATCAATGTAATTTTAAATTTAAATTTCCTTGATAGCTAGGGATGTTGAGATTTTTCATGTATTTATTATTTGTATTTTTTATTACATGTATTTATTTGTTTTGTCTGTGGATGCACTTGTGGCGTTGGTGCGCATGTGGAGGCCAGAATAGCCTGTGGGTGTAGGCTCTCTCCTACCATCTGGGTTCCACAGATTGAGCTCCAGTCTTCAGACTTGATGGAAAACATCTTTACCTGCCAAGCCTTCCCTGTATTTATTCTTCTGAAAACTTGCTCATTTAATGACTGAATTACTTGTGTGGGGTGGGGTTTTTTGGTATCTATTTATTTGAATTCTTTATAGATGCTAGGTACCATGCTGACATCCTCTCAGATGTACGGTTGCTAAAGTTTTTCCCACTCTAGGCTGTCTCTTCACTTTGTTTCTTTTGCTGTGCAGGAGCTTTTTATTATGTATACAATATTCTTTCTGCATGTATGCCTGAAGGCCAGAAGAGGGCACCAGACCTTATTACAAATGGTTGTGAGCCACCATGTGGTTGCTGGGAATTGAACTCAGGACCTTTGGAAGAACAGGCAATGCTCTTAACCACTGAGCCATCTCTCCAGCCCTGTGCAGGAGCTTTTGATTTTTTGTGCAAGTTCATCTGTCATTCTTGCCATTTCACGGGCTATGGGAGTCTTTCAGAAAGTTTTTGCCTGTGTCTAGATCTTGAAGGGTTTTCTCTAGCAGTATAACACTTCCAGGTTTTATATTGAAGTCTTTGATCGGTTTTGAGATGATTTTTGTTGAAGTCAAGAGAGTGATCCACTTTAATTTTCTTGTATGTAGATGTCCCCTTCCCAGCACCATTTGTTGAAGAGGCTGTCTTTTCTAGTATGTGTTCTGAGCACCTTTGTCAAAAATCAGGTGTCCGAGCAGGCAAGATGACTCATCTGGTAAAAGTGCTTTGCCATACAAACCAGGTGACCTAGGTTCAATCCCCAGAACCCTTCTACAGGTAGAAGGAGAAAACCAACTTCACAAAGTTGTCTTCTAACCTTCCTATTTGTATATCATAGCACACACACACAGGGAGGGAGGGAGAGAGATTAATTAATTAATCACATGGCTAAATGGGTTTATTTTTGGACCCTCTATTGTATTCTACTTGTCTACGAGTCTGTTTTTGCCACTAACATACTGGCTTCTACTACCACTATGGCTCTGCGGTATAATTTAAATCAGTGACACTGGTAACTTTGCTGTTTCTGCTCAGGATCTTTTATGCTATCATGTGAATTTTAAGATATATTTTCTCTATTTTGTGAAGAATGTACTTGGAATTTTGATGGGAATTACAATAAATCTGCCTAGAACCATGTTAAAAATTTTAAACTGAAAATTTGTTGGAATACTCACAGTGACGTGACGAGACTCATGGGCTGGACTAGCAAGACTAGCATCCCTCAGTGGTGTCTGCTTTGCTTCTTGTTTTCAGTTTCCTTCCCTGTGCTTGAGTTCCCGTCCTGAATTCTCTGTGATAGATAGTATCCTGACTGGGTTTTGTCAACTTTGACACAGACCTAGACAAATCTGGGAAGTGGGAATCTTAATTAGGAAAAATCCCTCTGGAGGGACTGGAGAGATGGCTCAAAAGTTAAGAGCACTGGCTGCTCTTCCAGGAGTCCTAAGCTTAATTCCCAGCAACCACATGGTGGTTCACAACCATTTATAATGAGATCTGGTGCCCTCTTCTGGCATGCAGGCATACATCCAGGCAGAACACTGTGTACATAATAAATCAATCTTTAAAAAAGAAAAATCCCTCCATATGATGGACCTGAAGGCAACTATGTGGTGTAATGTCTTGATTAAAGATTCATGTGGGAGGATTCATCACACTGCGGGCAGTGCCACCCTGGGCAGGTGGTTCTAGGTTGTATAAGAAAGCAGGCTGAGGGGCTGGAGAGATGGCTCAGTGGTTAAGAGCATTGCCTGCTCTTCCAAAGGTCCTGAGTTCAATTCCCAGCAACCATATGGTGGCTCACAGTCATCTGTAATGAGCTCTGGTGCCCTCTTCTGGCCTGCAGGCATATATGCAGAAAGAATTGTATACATAATAAATAAATAAATATTTAAAAAAAAAGAAAAAGAAAGCAGGCTGAGCAAGCCACGGGGAGCAAGCCAGTAACCAGTACTCCTCCACTGCCTCTGCTTTAGGTCTCTAGGTTCCTGCCCTGACTTCCTTCAATGATAAGCTATGATGTGGAAGTATAAGCAAAATAAATCCTTTCTTCTCCAAGTTGCTTATGGCCATAGGGTTATGTTCAACAATAAAACCCCTAAGACCTGGGAGTGTAAGGTGAAATTAACCCTTTCCACCCGGGCAGTGGTGGCACATGCCTTTAATCCCAGCACATGGGAGTCAGAGGCAGGTGGATTTCTGTGAGTATGAGGCCAGCCTGGTCTACAGAGCAAGTTCCTGGACAGGCTTCAAAGCTACACAGAGAAGCCCTATGTCAAAAAACCAAATAATGATGATGATGATGATGATGTGGTCCAGAGGGGCCTGAGGGTATTGTCTCATGCTGGCTGCTGAACTCGGTAATGTGTACAAGTCAGCCAAGTGATGCTTGTTTTGAAGGCATGAGGGGGTCATGGAAGGCAACTGAGGTTTGGCACTGTGTAGCAGGGTCAGAATCCTAGAAGACAGCCCAGGAGAGGTTATTGGTGAAGGTGCAGCCCAGTTACAGTGGAAACCCCCGCATATTGAAGATACCCAGATCCCCACACCATGGGATGAGCACCAGGGACAGCAGTGGCTGTAGAGTGGAGCTGGCCTGAGTCTGAGACATGCTCTGTGTGCTACGGATCACAGAGGCAGAGAGGTGGAGCCCTCGAGTCCCAGAAGTCAGACACTGAGCTTTACACTTTGCTTTTGCTATGATTTGTGACTGTGCCTGCTTCTTCCCTGTGGGAGCAAAACAAAATTTGTTTTTTGATTCTTATGGGAGCCTCCAGTTATGAGACTTTGGGTATTTTAGAGAAACTATGAATATTTTAAAGAGACATTAGATTTATAAGTGATGGAAAGTTTTAAAGCCTGTAGAACTTTTAAAGTTATTTTTGGTTTATATGGTGTTATTAATACAAGATCTTGATCTTGGGGCTGAACAGAAAAGGAAAGGTTACAGTTGAATACTAATGTGTTTGTGTACCACGTTGACAAGGGTCAATCATCCTGGTTGGTTTTTTCCTCAGCTTGATACAAGTTAGTCATCTGAGAAGAGGAATCTTTTTTTTTGTCAAGCCAGGGTTTCTCTGTAGCTTTTGGAGCCTGTCCTGGAACTAGCTCTTGTAGACCAGGCTGGCCTCAAACTCACAGAGATCCACCTGCCTCTGCCTCCCGAGTGCTGGGATTAAAGGCGTGCACCACCACCGCCCGGCAGAAGAGGAATCTTGAGAAAATGCCTTCATAAAATTTTCCTGTAGGAGATTCCAGAGGGGTATTTTCTTGATCAATAGATGTTGGAGAGTCAGGCTCACTAGGTATGTGGGCTTTGGTTGTATATTTAGCAAACAACAAGCTAGCAAGAAGCAACCTTTTGTGGCTTCTGCATCAGTCCCTGCCGTGCCTGAGTTCCTGCCCCAACTTCCTTCAGTGAAAGAAATAGGGTAGTCAGATTATTCATTTTAAGGATGTGAAGACTTGCTCAGAGAGGTGATGTCCCCTGCCTGAGGTGTACAGCAGATATGTGACTACTTCTGACCAGTTACCTGGAAGTGTAAGATAAAATAGAACCCTTCCTCAAGTTGCTTTTGGTCGTAGTATTTATCATAACAACAAAGGTCTAAGACAGCTTGCCTGGTTTTCTGCCTTTCCCAAAGCTGCCATGGCCTTCCTGCCCTCTATACTACCAAGTCATTGACTGCTCTGAACTGCAGCTTCTTCATTCATAAAATGGGAGAATAACTACCTTTGGGGCTCATACGGATCAGAATCTCAACACGTCAACCTGGTTTGACCCTTGAAGCCCTTGGGATCTGCCCAGGTGGGCTTCTCATCATTCTCCCCAGGGAAGATTTCAGGAAAGACAGATAGTGTCTCTGCCCCAATATTAACCGGAAGGAGTCTTCTAGCTGGAAACTGCTGAGGAAGGAGAGAAGCCTAAGCTCCTAGGACCTTAGCTTCACAGCCTCTTAAATGAGACAATTCCACAGAAGAGCAATTCATACTTGACTGCCAGTCACGCCCCAAAGCCCATAACTGCCTATTACTCAAGACCTAGAATCTCACCTCACTACCTATACCCTGAAAAGAGCTGTGGGATCTGGGACTCTGGGTGTGCTTCTCTAGACACACTTCAGGCCCACTGAAGTGTGTGCCAGGCTCCCATCACCTCTTATACTTGGAAGGCTCTAGGATGTGCATGGTGGCAGGTGAATCTGTGACTCAGGACCTGATAACGTGGAGAACCCATAAAATCCATACTTGCCTACTATTAAGTCCCTGGCTCAAAGGTAAGGCCTTTCTCATCGAGACAAGGCACCAGGCCTGCTCATCAGCAGACAACCCACATGGGATGCTGTGTGTACACTGTCACTCTTTAGCATCCCTAAAGTGCCTTGCATTTCAGATCTGCACAAGTAACTGTGTGTGTGCCTAACCCAAGTTCAAGTCAGGATACTTTTATCCAGTTCAGTCTCATGAGCTGCTTAAACTGGTTTGTCTTCCAGGCCTGCAGGATCTGGCATATTCTGTGTCTGCTGACACCTCAACCTCTAACATCTGCTGACCTGAGCTTGCTATGTCCAGGCCTGTCTGGATTTGTGATCTTCTTGCTTTCACCTCACTGCTGTAGCTTCAGGGATGCTCCACACTCCAAGCTACAACTTTGCCGTTTGTGACAATTCAGCACGCTCCTTCTAGAAACCCAAGTCTCTCCTACACTGAAGCTTCAGATATTGGAATGAGTTCGTCTCTGACCCCAACGGCAAGTGTGATATACAGTTTTTAAACGACAAGAGGGCTACCTCCCTCCACTCACTCCTAGAGTCCTGATTCTCTTTGTGATGAGACCATGCCACCTGTGGTGGGTCACAAAACATGTGGCCTGCACTTCTCCCTTCTCTTGAAATTTCCTCCGGCAAAAACTTGTCCTGCAAGCTTGTGCTTAGCCAAATCACGGTGGCCACACAGTGAGGAAGTAAGGCAAGCCCCAGGCAAGCCTGTAGACATGTTCAGCCTGGCCTCACACTAACCTTATGTTCTGAGAGATCCTCAATCAGAACCGCAAATGACTTGCTCCCAATTCGCATCCTGAGGAAGCTGCAAGAGTGTTAGTTGTTATGTAGAAGATGGTGCAAACAAAATTCCTGCATGTCTTGCCACAAAGACCACAAAGTTTTCAACAGAAGTTACATCTGAAGTAACCACATGCTCAGTGAGCTCCAAACTGAGGTGACTTTACCTGACCAGCCAGAGCACTTGGCAGTATCACTGTCTGCACCAGGTTCTCAGTACCCTGGTCTTTGTCTCTGGCATGTCGCCATGTGATTACAAGCTGTCTCAGCAGATGGAAGTACTCCAGTTGACACGTTGGCACTTGGAGGCTGGCATGGGATACCTGTCTTTGTATCTTCTACATGCCGCACTAGGGAAGACCTCGGCAGACAGCAGGCTACATGTGTGTGTGCCCGGCTGCTTTCTTATCTACAGCTTCATCAGAGTACCCATGAGGCAGTTTTCAGGGTTGAGAAACGGGGTGCAAAGCAGATGACTGGCCCTGGGCTCCACGGGTGGGCAGTGAGAGGAAATTCTTAGGGACTAGGTTAAGACCTAATCTCTATCTGGGACTTGAGCTTTGCTGGATTAGGCTAGGCTGAGCTAGCATTGAGCACAGGGTTCCCATTCCGTGTCTCTTCAGCACTGCTATCACAAGAACATGCAATTGTGATCAGCTTTCTCTGCGGGTCCTAGAGATGGAACTCAGGCTCTCATGTTTCTGAAACAAGCATCTATCCCAAACTACTGTCTATCTAGAGCTGGGCACACCCTCCTTTCTGAATGTATGACCTCAGAGCCAGGAAGAGGTTAGACTCCATAGATGACTTAACTTCAGAAAACAAACTGAAACCGGGGTTATTCGAAGAGGAAAGAAGCTGTATGGTAGGTCCCCAGTAAACATGGCAGCCTGTCAAAGACTATACCCTTGGCTCATTACTCCCTGTCTTCTCTGGCAGTCCCTTCACTGAGGACACCTTAACTGTCCCCCCTCCAAGACTCAGTTGCTTCTTGTTCCCCACCACTACCCTCAACCTAACCTGGGTAATCTGCAAGCTGACCCTGTTTTCTCATCCCTGTGTCTCCATGGAAATGCAATGACCAGCAGAAGTGTTCAGCTGTTACCACTCAACAGTGGACCGTATAGCGGCTCAGTAGAGCCTTCCTGAAAGAGTCAGACTACTCCCTTGAAAAACCAGAGTAGGCAGAAAGAAGGGCTCAGCATTGGATAAAAGGTAATCAGAAAGACAAATAATAGCTGAGTAAAAGTGGCCCCTAAGGGGCAAAAATCAGGGCAGCCCTAACAGGTGGCAGGCAGCTGTCACTAGAAGGTGAGGCTCCTTCTCCTCCCTTAACCTGCATGAAGAAGAAACACACTTGGAGAAGCAACAGAGAACAGCCTCTGGCAGGCCCCTCCTAGGAACTGAAGGGGCCTGTCCCTCCCTGCAGGAGAATGGATTCTCGAGCAGGCCAATATGTCACTGTCCTCGTATCCCTCCGCACCGAGAAACTGTGAACGGAGCCGCAGGTCCAGGTGGTCGCCAACCAAACCATATGCTCGGCCATTGAGGGGCTCAAAGAAAGTTCCATCTGCATCCCGCGGCCCTCTCTAGGATCCAGTGTCCGACACCCAACTGTTTTGAGACAAACGCCCAAGCTGGGCCAGTCTCAACCCCGGTGACACCCCTGCCTCCCCGGAACACAACCACCACGGCACAAACACCAGGTTGGCCCCGGAGGAGGAACAATGGGCCTTCCCGAGCCAGGTCCTCACGGGTTCTTTCAGAACCCAGGAAGGAAACCTGCGGTTTGCCAAGTTCCTGCCTGACACCGGAAAAGCAACGCACGCTGGGAAGTGGGCGGCTCCTGTGATCAGTATAGTACGCTGGGATCGCGCTGCATTCTGGGGTAGGTAGCTGGCAAAGCTTCCTGAACCAAAGCGTCTTTTCAGTTTCCTGTGGTCTCCTAGACCTCGAGTTCAAGCGACTGCAGCTGCGCCGTCCCGAGAATAAAACATAAAGCTCTATCAGGGTAGCACCGCCGCGAAAGAAGCAGAAAGACAGAGTTAACGCGAGAGCAGACCCTGCGAGTCCCGCCCCCCTGGACTTGGAGCTGAGGCGCAGCGCGCGTGCGCGATTCGGCAGCTGTGTCACATGACCCAAGCAGGGCGCCTGGTTGGCTGCAGTTGGGTTACCTAGACAACGGAGCCTGCGGCGCCGGGCGGGTCAGCACCAGTGGGTCTCGCGGGCTAAGCTGACCAGGTTTGCAGCGACGGTCACGCACACGCTCCCGGGCGACGACCGAGTCCACAGGCAGCAGATGGGAGCCCAGGGCGCCGAAGATGCGGGCGGTCCGGGCCGAGACGCCGGCGCGGGAGCTCTTCCGGGACGCCGCATTCCCCGCCTCGGACTCCTCGCTCTTTTTCAACTTGTCCACGCCTCTGGCCCAGTTTCGGGAGGACATCACTTGGAGACGGCCCCAGGTGCATCCGGTTCTCTCGCCTGGGCGGGTGTTGCATATAAGTTACCCGCAGAGGTGGGGCTCTGGGGTTAGCAGGACCCGCCGCTGCCTGCTCTGATAGTTCCTCAAGCCGACTCAGAAGGATGTGCTAGCTGACCCTGAGGGTTGAGATGAGGCAGCTCCAATTCAGGAGGTTGGAAGCAGTCTGATGGTTTGTCGTTCAGATTTTGTTTTGGAGTATTTGTACTAAAATATAGTACAACCCAAAGTCAGGTAATAAGGGAGTTGTTATAATATGAATATTAGAAGCAGTAATTCCAGATCCCACCACCTACATGGTATAATTCAGCATACTTTTTAACAAATCCTTCTTCCTTTTTTAAATGTGCATTGGTGTTTTGCCTGTATTCATGTCTGTGTGAGGGTGTTGGACCTGGAACTGCAGTTACAGACATGCGGATTCTGGACATTGAACCCAGGTCCTCTGGGAAGAGCAACCAGTGCTCTTAACCGCTGAGCCACCTCTCCAGCCCCGACAGATCTTTCTTGGCTTTGTACTTTGCTTACATTTCTTTTAGTAGCTCCTGGTGTTGGGGTATGAACACCAAGAGGTGGCACAGAACAGGGGCATGGTTGTGTTTAACTACACTGGGAAAATCTAAGGGGCTGCTGTTCTTCTCATTACTCCCTTAAATGATACAGGCAGGTAGAACTATGTATTATAAATAGACATGAAAGTTCTAGTCCCCAGCCAGCAGATTCTGGATCGACTGGACAGTTTATTGCAGATGTAGTCAACTGCACAATTTAACTTGCAGGAGCAAATCTATTTGATTGATCCAGAAGCTGAAGGTGGAGCTGCATAAGAACTGGCAGCACACCTGGTCATTGGAGCAGGCACAGCCCCACTTTCCTGATTCTCCCCAGCCTTCATCAGTGTTGGTCACTTACTTACTGTGTCCACACAGATCTGCACCTCACAGCAGTGTCGCCCTCTCATGACCTCAGAGAACTGTGGTAGATGTTTTTTTGGACTTCGTGCAGCTAAAATGGATGCCCAGGCCTAGTGGTTTTAGTTGGTGTTTTTAGATGTGGCTTATCTGCTAAACAAGACTGCCCAGGGAACAATCTGGCCCACATGGATATAGTGCTACTGTATCCATGACAACTGGATGGATGCCATCCCTTCTATAGGCTGCACTGCCTGACTCAATGGTGTTGATAAGCATCCTGTTTTTTTGAGGGGGTGGGCACGCTGAGAGTTTCAGGTTTTAGGTTTTTTGTTGTTGTTTTTAATAACAAAAAAATGGGTTTTACGTGTTGGCTCACAACCATTTGTAAGTCCAGTCTCCAGGAATCCAACAGTCTCCTCTGGCCTCTGAAAGCAATAAATGACAGAGTCAAGCAAAACACTCGTGCACATCAAATACAAACTAATATATGAATTTCCAGTGCCATGAGGGACCTGTGAAGGGTTTTCAGTTAAGGAGTAAGTGTGCTGGAATGTTTTAAGAAACTTGCTCTTTAGTGGCTAGGACACAGGGATAATATCTTTTTGTTTTTTATAGTGTAGCCATGTGAGTGTATCCCTCTTTATGATTGTACCAACAGTAGTAAACAAGACAGAAAAAAAAAACATTGGGAAAGACGCTCACTCCTGGGAAGGAGATGGTCATCAGGGCTAGAATGCAGGCTGCCCTTTTAGTAGTGCTGGAAGTTGATCTCAGTGTTCAGGTTGGCCTGACAGCTGGGTGGAGGGGTCTTTGCAGTAGGCAGCTCTGAGAATGCTTTGGAAGGAGCGCCTGCTTAAGTAAATGTCAAAGCAGGAATCAAGAGTGGGTTCTTGGGCCATGAAACAGCTCAGCCGATAGTCATTTACTGCCAAGACTAATGAGCTAGGTTTGATCCCTGGGCCCACATGATGGGAAGAAGAGAACCCACTCCAATAAGTTGGCCTCTGGCCTCCATACTCATACTGCGTCACAAGCAAACAGGCATAATTTGTATAGATAGATGAAAACAAGAATGACTTCTTGATTCCTGACCAGAGTGATAGGTGGGTGGTGGTCCTCAGCAGCCCCTGATTGGCCTCCCTTGTTCAGGTGGAGGTGTCGGGTAGATGGGGCAGAAGATCAGGAAGGGTATGATAGATGGGGTAGATGGTTTGTGGTCCAGCTTGGGAGAGCCACTCAGGACCTGGCATAGGGGTAGAGCAAGGGTCTTGAGACTTAGCCTTAAGTCTTCGTGTATAAGTGTGCAAGTGAGCACCCTAGCAGATAGTCAGCAACAGGTGAGATGCCGCAGGCGGTGAGGGAGACTACCAGAGGTGCATGTGACATCATAGAAGCTGATGGGAGCTTCCATGCGCTTGAGAGTCGGTGGCCAGCCAGCCGTTCTGAAAGTTACTAAATAATAAATAGGACATGGCCATTAAATTTGACATCACAAAGGTGAAATTGAGGCAGTTTGGTGACATGATTGACTGAGGAGCAAGAGCAGACTTTGATGAGAGTGAAGGGCAAGGACAAAAGGGTTGGCAGTTTCTCTCAGAAGCTGTCATTGAAGGGAGCCTAGAAAGGGAATTCAGTGCTGCTAGATATTAATTCTGTCCTGCTAGCATGCGGTTGTGGTCTGCCCCAGGAGTGGAATGCCTAGCAGTACAAGTCCAGCTCCAAGGTAGCAGAGGGTGGATGCCCAGTGGCTTCTGGGAAGTAGGAGGACAGGTTGGTAGCTCAGGTGTGTGGGCAAAGGGGATGAGGATGTTTTGAGAGACAAAAGGGGAAGATATGCAATTGTCTGTGGATGTGGGAAATTTCCTTTGTAGATTTTAACACAGTAGACTTTCTAGCAGTGTAGCGCACCCGTTTTATATTTGTCATCATGAATTTATGAAGTAGAGCTAGTTTCTAAACTTAGCTGTTTCAAAAAGGGTCATCCAGAATTGAGGTCTTGCAGATAAGGAAAGTATGTAGAGATGTTCGTAGGAGAATTGTAACCAAGGAGGTGCTAGAGGGTAGGGGTGACGGAGGTTAGCTTCCCCTTCCCTTTTGGGCCAGAAGCTTAGATAATCAGAAAGCGCCTCCATAGCCTGCCCTGGATTCATGTCTTCTACTCTTAGCTTAAAGAAAGAGTAGCCGCAGGCGAGCTAACTGGATGCCTTGCTTTCAGGAAATCTGTGCCACTCCTCAGCTGTTTCCAGATAACCCGTGGGAAGGACAGGTGAAGCAAGGGCTGTTGGGGGATTGCTGGTTCCTGTGTGCCTGTGCTGCCCTGCAGAAGAGTCAACACCTCCTGGCCCAGGTACGGGTCACCTTAGGCTTCTCCCAGCTTGAGTCCTTCTGCCTGCACAGGACAGGAAGTTCTTCCAATAGCAGGGCTTGCTGCAGCACATTTGTGACTGCGCAGCATGGGTGGAGGGAAGGTTAGGGCACCAAGACGGTGACCCAAGTGTGTCCTGTTCACCAGACTGGAATCACCCACACATTCGGGACACAAAAACAGGCCAAGCTGGCAGGTGGAACAGGGTCAGCAGAAGTATCTGTGTCTCTGGTTTGGAATTTGTTTTCTTTACTGGATTGATTTCTTTATTTTTTTTTTCATATATAGGCTTTAAATACCAATAGGGAAAAGGTCATTGGAGTTGTCTTCTGATACTGGCAGACTCCATAAGAAAGGCATTGTGGGTTTTCTTCCTTACTGCCTGCTTTAGGTTGGCTCATTGTTCAGGGTTTTCAGTTAAGGCAACAGTATTGAGGTGGGTAACCCATGTATGGCTTCTCTTGTGTCCTGGGCTAAGCTCATCGCTGTTGTTACCTCTCCTTACAGCCTTACTGACATCTAACTTTCCTGTGAAAGGATGCTGATGCCATTGTTACCGTATTCCTCTGCTCCTGAGTGTTGGAGCCAGCACCACACTATGTCTCCCTAGGTGCAGAGCCTGCTTTTGCCTAGCCAGTGACTGGCAGTTTGGGGCACATGGCTTTGAGAAGCAGGAAGGGCTGCTAGGCTTGTGGCTACCTGTTACAGCCAGGTCTGTTGAGAACAGAATCGGGGTGTGGTGGTGCATACTTTTAACCCCAGCACTCAGGAGGCAGAGGCAGGTGGGTTTCTTGAGTTTAAAACCAGCCTGGTGTACAGAGCAAGTTCCAGGATAGCCAGGGCTACACAGAGAAACCTTGTCTCAAAAAAAAAAAAAAAAAAAAAGATTGAGTTACTGCCGCCTGCCAGCCAAAGCTTTGAATTTAGGTCAAGTGCTTATTTGGGGCAGTAAACGTGGTTAGCTGTAAGCTTTGGGGACATGAGTTATTTATGTGAAAATCTGGATTTTGTGTTCACTGGTTGAGTTTGTTGTGACATGGCCATATAGACCTGGCAGCCAACAGAGCAGATCCTTTTACTCTGAGTGGGTGCTCATGTAGGGCTTCTGTTGAAGCCACTCTTAGGATACTGAGGCGCACAATGATTCTCATCTTTCAGGTGTCTGCAGTGCTTCTGTGAGGCTACATTGTTGGGATGCTGAGGAGCACAGGTGTTGGTGGTCCCTCAGCTGGCCCATCAGATGTCTGCCGTGCTTCTGTTGGGATGCTGAGGAACACAGGTGTTTGGTGGCCCCTCAGCTGGCCCGTCAGGTGTCTGCAGTGCTTTTGTTGGGATGCTGAGGAGCACAGGTGTTTGGTGGTCCCTCAGCTGGCCCATCAGATGTCTGCAGTGCTTCTGTTGGGATGCTCAGGAGCTCACCAAAGCTGATCTCATACTGTGTGTTTGGCCTCTCCTTGTGCACGTTAGGTTTTCCCTCCGGGACAGCCAAGCTGGTCTGACCAGAAGTATCGCGGTTTCTTCACCTGTCGAATTTGGCAGTTTGGACACTGGGAGGAGGTGACCATAGATGACCGTCTGCCTTGCCTTGCTGGGAGACTCTGCTTCTCCCGGTGCCAGAAAGAGGATGTTTTCTGGCTTCCCTTACTGGAAAAGGCATATGCTAAGTACGTATGGTATAGAAGTGGCAGGGCCAGCCAGCCTGGGTGGCATCAGTAGTCAGACTGTCCCCAGAGGCCCATCTCCTCTTCCCTGGGCTACAGAGCACTATGCAGTCTTCAGGGTCTGGCAGCCAGTCCTGTGGGTCTTGGCATGGACACTCTGCTTTTTGGACTATGGTTTCCCCTCCCTGCTCACTCTTCCTTCTTATATTTCCCAGCACTCTGCTGAGTGGTCCTCCTCATTCCTCAGTCACAACACAAAGATGCCCCCATGTATGTTTATGAACATTCAGAACAAGTGGTTCGTTGCCAGTTTTAGGGGAGTAGGAGCCTGGTGTGGATCAACACTTGCTCTCACTGCAGTCCCCAGTTAAAAGCTGTCCCTCCTACATAGTGTTAGGCTGCTGAGGGAGGCTGGCTAATGTGCAGGTGTCTGAGCAGAGGGCTAGCAGAATATCGATATTGGGGCAGTGGAGTTTGAGCTTCAGAGATGGAGCCTCTATGGCCCCTTGTCTTGTCCTTTGCTGCCCACACTAGAGAAGAATGGGTCTGAACCTGGGCAGAGAACAGCAGGGCCATAGCAGATTTGACATTAATAGATGAGTGAAGATGTGATACGAAGCAGAGGAGCAATCCAGGTGCAGTGAAAGGGTGGCTGGAAGGGGCTTTGGAGATGTGATGGATTGTGGGAATAGGAGCAGCAGGAAGCCCCCAGTAGCAAGGCTTATATACCTCCTATGCTTGTGATTTCCAGGGTCCATGGATCCTATGAGCACCTGTGGGCAGGGCAGGTGGCAGATGCCCTGGTGGATCTCACTGGAAGCCTGGCAGAAAGGTGGAGCCTGAAAGACATAGTGGGAGCCAGTGGCCAGCAGGACAGACCCAGTGGCCGAGAGCAAAGGACTTGTCGGCAGCTGCTCCGCCTGAAGGACCAGTGTCTGATCAGCTGCTCTGTACTCAGCCCCAGAGCAGGTACAGCCTGTGGCCACAACTCCTTTCACCATGAGCTTGTTATAGAGAAGGAAGTCTGTCCCCAAGAGGGCTGTCTTGGGTTTGTGTGTGTCTATTGTCCCTCCTTTAGAGAGAGGTGACCATCTAGAGCAGTTCTTTCACCTAGAGCAAGGCAGGACCTAATTTATATCCCCTTTTGCTCCTAGACAGCTTAGGAGCAGTAGCAAGAACAGTGTCTAAGCTGACCATGCCATCCTCCCTGACCAGCTGGTGACCAACCAACCAAAATCCAAAGCCATTTTCTATCGTACTGACATATTTAGGTTCATGAAGGAAAGTTTATATACAAAAATAAGAAGAGAGAAAAGGTCACCCAAATAAAACTACTGTAAGCCACTTGCAACTCTTTAGTACCCTTTTTGAGTTTTCTCCTGTGTATACAACCTTGTCTTTTTTTTGTCGTATACCACTTTCTATGTTATTATGTAAACTTTGGAGTATCTTCTTCCATTGCTGGACTTGCTGTGATTTTTCTTGATTCTTCCAGCAACGTTGGATAGTTCAGATCCTCTTTTGTTTTGTTGTTGTTTTGTTTTTGGGGGAATCATGCTTGCTTAGAACTAAAGTAGGTCTCCTGCCTCTGATGCATAAATGTTGAGACCGTTGGCAGTATAATGCCCTGCTAGATTTTCTGATAATAATAATACTGTAGTGAAGACCTTTATAATTTACTATTCACATTTCAGAGCATTTTCTATAACTGGTTTAAGAATAGGGACCTCAGGTGCTAGGAGATAGCTCAGTCAGTCAAGTGCTTGCTGCACAGCCTGAGGACCCCAGTTGGATATTCAGCACCCAGGTCAAAGGCAAGGCATGCCGATGGATACTTAGAATTCCAACTCTGAGAAGGTGAGACAGGAGGATGCCTGGGTGTAGCAAGCAGCATGGTGTCACACCTGATGGAGATGTATAATCAACTCCTGAGATGGCTAAAGTCTGACCTATGCTATGATCACACAATGATTATCAGCTGCCTGCATATGCGTGAACCTATGGGCAGTGCCCACCTGGCAGTTCGGGGTTGGCAGCCCATGCCTACTTAAGGGCTTGGAGAGGTTTGCCCGGGGAAAGAGGAGAGAGAGAAAGAGAGAGGGAGAGGGAGAGAGGAGAGAGAGAGAGAGAGAGAGAGAGAGAGAGAGAGAGAGAGAGAGAGAGAGAGAGAGAGAGAGAGAGAGAGAGAGAGAGAGAGAGAGAGAGAGAGAGAGAGAGAGAAAGTGAATAAAGTCCTGGAATAAACTGCAGTAAGAAGAGCTCTGGTGGTCGCGTCATTCCTTGCAGGACGAGGGTGGCTGCGACACCTGGGGCTTGGTGTCCATCCAGTCTAGTTGAGTCCGTGAGCTCCAGGTCCCAGTGAGAGACTCTGTCTCAAAAAATAAGGTGGGGAGCTCCTGAGGAACAACGCAAAGGCTATCTTTGTCCTGTACACATGTGTATATGCATACACCCCCTCACGTACACACATGTATACACACGTAAATAATTAAGTATGACTATCAAAATAATCCAAAACTTGTTGGTAATCACCCTGGCCAGTCCAACAGGGAAGAGTTGGCAAGGCTGGGATCCCCTCAGCAGGGTGTGTGTTCACTGTGGCTCACGCTGGCTCCCTAAACCTCCTTCCTTGACCATCAGCTCCTTGGAACTGTTGATGCTGGGTGACTCTGAGTGGGATGGCTGATTCTTGACACTTCTGGTTTTGGGGAACCCCTTTCCCTGGCAAAGAGCTGCTGGGGCTCCCAAAGCCTGAAGGGCTGGGGTTGAGAGGGACACCAAGAATGATAGCTGCAGAGCCTTTGGGAGTAGACTGTGGTCACGGTCCTCCTGCTTTCTCTGGCTGCCACCCTCCCCGGAATAGCACTTCTCTTTCACATAAGCGCCCTTTGTTTTGTGGTCTCTGGCCAGGTAAAATTCCTTTTGGCCTCAAGTCCCCAGTATTGACTTCTGGTTCATGTGTTCCTTCTCCATCTGGCTTTGCCTAGGGGAGGCTTCTTTTAGCCACTGATTATCTTAGGTGTGTCGGTGACAATAATGGTTTCATACTTGACAGCTGGCTCTGCACTGGCACACGTGGTGAAAATTGAGACCCAGAGGAAGGAGTATTGTGTGAAGCAGCAGTCCTTGGTGGCAGTGAGCCATGGCCCAGCTGTTGACCTTTCCTGGCACAGAATGCCAGTGAACACAGCACATAGCTGGCCTGTGTTTAGGAACAGAGCTCCTTAACTCTGTGGAGACCCATGCATCTCCCACAGGCAAGAAAGCAGAGATCTATTTGTCCTATCCAGTTTGGGGCATGGTAATGCTAGCCCTGCACATGACTGACCTGGTCCCACAGGTGCCAGGGAGCTCGGGGAGTTCCATGCCTTCATCATCTCAGATCTGCGGGAGCTATGGAGTCGGACTGGCCAGTGTATCCTCCTGTTGCGAATTCACAACCCTTGGGGCCGACGTTGTTGGCAGGGCCTCTGGAGAGAGGGGTGAGTACCAGGTGGGGGCTGCATGTGTGAGGAGGGGTTGATGCTCTGAGGGCATTCATGCCGCAATGCCCATCTGGCCTGGCTTGTGCTCATATCCAGCTGCCAGGATAGTGCTTGCTTTCTTATGGCAGAGCTTACCCGGCACCTGTCTGTGCACCTCCTTGCTTTGTCTAGGTCTTGGAAGACTGGGGCCCTACAGTTTTATTTATTTATTTATTCATTCATTCATTCATTCATTCATTCATTTTATGATACTTCATCTTGGGTACCCATAGGATAGTGAATGCCTGGCGTGGGGTTTTGGTGAGTATGGCTTTGAGGGTAGCCCTCAGATAAAGTCCTCAGCTCAGTTTTAAGACCCAACTAAGCCAGGATCCCCTTGAGGCCTGGGAGCTCTAAGGCTCTTGGATCCCAACTCCCCTCCACGCCCAGGCTGGGTCTGGTGCTGCTGCTAAGCAGGGCAGCATTCTACTCAAGTGACAGCTCCTTCAGAGACCAGAGAGTCTGGGCTCGAGTGTGAGGGCCTTAACAAGGCAAGTTCTCAGACATGGGGTCCCCCTGGGAAAGAGGGGTTCTGATGGACAGTCAGCACAGAGAAGGCACCTTCTATAGGTCACTTCTTAGCAAGGGAGTGCTGTGCAGCTGGCCATCCAGGGTTTGGCGGGAACTTGGGACTCTCCACCCCCCAGGGTCCCACTTCCCTGTTTGTCTGTTGATGTTCCACCTTGAACTTGTACTGAAATGAGATTTTCTGCAGGGGTGAAGGGTGGAACCAGGTAGAGCCAGCTGAGGCGTCTGAGATGCTGGCACAACTCCAGGAAGGAGAATTCTGGGTGGAGGAAGAGGAGTTCCTCAGGGAATTTGACGAGGTCACTGTTGGCTACCCCGTCACAGAGGCTGGCCACCTACAGAGTCTCTACACAGGTAGGACCTTCACAGGCTGGCACACCAGCGACTAGGTACAGCCCTTTCTGCCTCATGGACTGAGGACCTGGAGAAGGGGAACAGATGGGATCCTTAGAGGGTGGGCTGACTGCCACTTTTGTGCTTGCCCTGGCCTGTGGATGTAGTCTAGCCAGCAAGGTCCTCTCACAGCTGACTCGTGTGCTCTCCCACTAGAGAAGGTGCTGTGTCACACACGGGCACTGCCTGGCGCCTGGGTCGTAGGGCAGTCAGCTGGAGGCTGCCGGAACAACAGTTGCTTTCCCTGCAACCCCAAGTTCTGGTTACGGCTCTTGGAACCCAGCGAAGTGTGTGTGGCTGTCCTTCAGAGACCCCGGAGGTGCTTCGAGGGCCAGACCCGGGCACTGGTGGGTGCCGGTCCTGCGCCAGTGACTCTCCCCGGCAAGGACTACCAGGCTGTGGGCCTGCACATCTGGAAGGTAACTCCATCTACTGGCCTCATGGTGGAAAGGCAGGCAGCCATATTGGAGCAGCGCCTGTCCTTTTCCCACGTCCTCTGGCCACAGACACCTCTGATGTACCGGCAGATGCAGCTGATGCAACTGATTCGAAGCCTGCCCATTCCACCCCTGAGGTGGAGGCTAGCCTGATGACTGTAATCCCATCTTCCCTGAAGGAAGTTTCCCATTAGACTAGGGCTGCTGCTTGCCTTGTGTACTCCAGCCTAGCTACCTTCCCCTGGCTCCTCCCTTACAACCTATACGTGTGCAGGGTTGTTTCATTGTGGGTCTCAGATACACATTGTTTGGTCGGTTCTGTGAACTAGTATCTGTTTCCTAGAACGGGTCACTGAGGAGCTGCCACTTGCTTACTCAGTGGCTATCTTTCGTTCATTGTTCCTTTACAAGTGTGACCTACCTCATGGTTGTTTCCCCCTGTAAAAAAGTTGCTGGAAAGTACCTTCTCCAGCATTCCCCAGGCTGCACTGGCCATGGGCCATTTTGAACATAGTATTAGATTTGTCTGTTATGCACCTTTGAGGGAAGCCCTGAGTATTTTGAGCCTTGGCTTAAAAGGGTGGATATTATGGGCTGTCTCCTGGGAGCATTCATTGCCTGAGTGGTGAGGAGCAGAGAGGCAGAGGCCCAGTGTATTAATGTGAGTCTCCTCAGAGTCTCCTGTGTCTGATCATGCAGGTAGAGAAGCGGAAGGTCAGCCTGCCCAGAGTCCTGTCTTCACCCCCGGTAGCTGGTACTGCATGCCATGCCTATGACCGTGAGGTCCACTTGCGCTGTGAGCTCTCCCCAGGCTACTACCTGGCTGTCCCTAGCACCTTCTTGAAGGATGTGTCAGGGCAGTTCCTGCTGCGAGTCTTCTCCACTGGGAAAATCTCCCTCAGGTGAGGAGCCAGTGCTAGCTGGGCTGAGGCCTGGCGAGGAGCGGGCGTGCTCTGGGTGTGCGGGTGGGGCTTGGGCAGGCCCCCTGGACGAGGCTGCATGGCCTCTGTGCTCTGGGTGTGCGGGTGGGGCTTGGGCAGGCCCCCTGGACGAGGCTGCATGGCCTCTGTGCTCTGGGTGTGCGGGTGGGGCTTGGGCAGGCCCCCTGGACGAGGCTGCATGGCCTCTGTGCTCTGGGTGTGCGGGTGGGGCTTGGGCAGGCCCCCTGGACGAGGCTGCATCGCCTCTGTGCTTGTCGTCCGTCAGTGCTGTCGGGCTGGCCACCAAGGCTCCGTCACCTGGAACAGCCCTGCCCGCAGGCGAGTGGGAGACTGTGCAGCTGCGGGGCTGCTGGAGAGCTGGCCAGACAGCCGGGGGCAGCAGGAACTTTGCCTCTTACCCCTGCAATCCCTGCCTCCCCTTCTCCGTCCCTGAGGGTTCTGGTCCCCGCTACATCCGCATCACCCTACACCAACACTGCCGACTCAGTGACAGCCAGCTTCACCCCATTGGCTTCCACATCTTTCAGGTGAGCCAGGTTCCAGGAGAGGCCAGCTGCTGTGACCCAGGGGCTGGATTCTGTCATTTGAGCCTGTTGGTCCAGCTGACTGGCTTCAAGAAAGACTCACTTGGAAGTTTACAGAGTCCGTATTTGCTGTGGTTGTCTGGGGCAGCTCCCCTGGCTCTGAAACCAGACCAGGGAACACACTTAGTAAAGTTTGAGTTGGAGAAATGGGAGGAGAGAGAGGTAATATGCTAGAGGTCCAGGGTCATAGGCTACAGATTCCATGATGGCAATAATGAGGCTTCCCTCCTATGAGGCTTTGTTCATTTTGGGGCCTCACTTCCCAGTGAGCATTGGCTAAGTGTGCGTTGGGCTGCATCAGGATTCGTGGTGGGTGGAAGCATGCATGCCTGGATTGCAGGTGACATGGGGAGGAGAGAAAAGGAACTTCGCATTAAGAAGGTTCTGTTGAGGGTGTCAGTACATCACAAAAAGCTGAACTCTTGGAGTCTTGAGTCAGGCCACCTGGAGCTCTGACAGGGCCTCTGGCAAACGTGGCATGGCTCCATGGCTTTTGTCCATGGCAAAGGGGTTTAATAAATAGCTCTAGGACTGAGAGCATCAGCTACTCCAGCTGACCCTGGGTGTTATGCCCTCAGCTGGTACTGTTCAGAGGGAGAGCACATCATGCCATCCTGTGTAGGCCTCCATGCTGATTGCACTGTTGTCCCAGGTTCCCGCAGATGGTGAGAACGAGAGTGCATGTTCCCTGCTGCTTCAGGAGCCGTTACTAAGCTGTGTACCGCATCGCTACGCCCAGGAAGTGAGCCGCCTCTGCCTCCTGTCAGTGGGGACCTACAGGGTTGTGCCCTCCACCTACCTGCCAGATACAGAGGGTACCTTCACAGTGACCATAGCAACCAGAATAGACAGGTAGGACTCCAGATCCTCAGCACTGTAGCACTTTCTTCCATGTGAGTCTCCTGCTTGACCCATGTGCCCACGTTCCTGCCTTTCTGGCAGAGCCAAGAGGTGGGCCTATGGGCTTTGGGACTCCTTGCTGGTCTAAGCCTGGATAGGGCCTGGATCTGGTGGGAGGTGTGTAAGGCAGGCGTAGGGGCTGACCTGACATTCTCTCCACAGGCAGTCCATTCACAGCCAGGAGATGCTGGGCCAGCTACTCCAGGAGGTTTGTATGCAGTACCCTTGCCTAGCTTGGTTCACCTACCTATGTCTCCTTGGTGTCTGGGGTCTTAATTCCCTCATCCTCCTCCCAGTAGCCTTGCTGCAAGTGGCCTCTATCTGACATATAAAGTGCTGTGACCCCCTCATAAAGAGTCACAAGGCAGAGCTTTCAGGGATTTGGGAGCTGAGACTGAGTCTTGTTCTCAGGTATTTAGAAGGGCGGTGGGGAGCAGAGGGCAGGGCCCAGCCTTACCTTCTCTCCCTGCAGGTCTCCTTCATGGCAGTGATGAAAGCCTGACTCAGCATCCAGGCACATCTCCAGCCGGCGTGAGCCTAGGGCTGCCTGTGGATCCGGAGGAGAAAGCCAGGCGCTTTGTCCTGGACAGAAGACATCTCGGAGTCCAGTGTAGTCATGTAGGCACATCTCCAGCCGGCGTGAGCCTAGGGCTGCCTGTGGATCCGGAGGAGAAAGTCGGGTGCTTTGTCCTGGATAGAAGACATCTTGGAGTCCAATGGGTGCTGTAGTGGACTAGGACTCCCAAGTGACGTCTTCATTCCTCAGTGAAGACTAGGAGATTCCTGGTGCCCAGGCCTGCCAGGAAAGGCTCTGCAGAACCCTCACACCCTTCTTGACGTCAGGAGCCTTACACCAGGCAGGCAGCTGGTGACAAATGTTGAAAACTGTTTATTACTTGAAATATTTTTAGGAATGACTTTATAAATAAACATGAGTAATTTATGAATTGGTCTTGTTTCACAAAGCCCAAGCTCAAATTAGCATCCTAGTAGTCGGCTGCACAACTGGGAGGTGCCGAGGGGGTGAGGGCAGGCAGCATGGGCTCTGGAGGAGGTAGGGAATTGAAAGTGAAAGATTTCGGCATAGTTTTAGCATCCTACTTTGGCCTTCCTGAGCTGCGATCTGTGCCTGTGTGATACTCAATTCCAGTGATGTGCTAAGGGTATTGATCACTTCCTTAGGTCAGTCCCAGTTAGATAATTGGGGTCGGGATGGCTGCAGTAAGTGTGCCTCCTGGACTTGCACAAGCTAATCTTTGCTGGACTGTTACAAACTGCCACTCTTGTGTCCTACTGTAGCGGGCTTTGTCAACATAGGTCATACCCACAGGCCTGTCGGATACCTGAACAACCTACCTGCCTAGTACGCAGCCATGGAGGAGAGTTCCAGAATTTCTGTTGGTGGGGGGACTTCTGATCATATTGATGTGGACAACAAGCGTCCTCTTGTGAGCCAGGTCTTTGGACTGTATCAAGGTGCTTCCTTCTTCATCCTTAATTGATTTGCTTGGTCAAATGTCTGACTTGTGGCCCTCTACATCGCCCCTGTTGATAAACCATAACTTCCGTAGGCAGCTATTTTCGGTGCCACTCTTACTGACAAGGCCTTTCACCTCACTTGTCTTCTTTGGAATTGGATCCCACCATCCTTGGTGTTTACCAAGCCCTGTAATGGCAGTTTCCACAATCACCTAGCCTGCAGGACTCGCTTAACTAGGGTGGGAGTAGAAAGACCTGGTCTTTCCTTTAAAATTAACACTTGAGGGCTTCGATAAAGCTGGACAGCAGCCACCTACAGCTGCTTCCTCGACAGCCATCCCTGTCGTCCCAGGGATCCCTCTTTAGTCTGCACCTAGACAGTGTTCTGAGTCCATCACACCCCTGTTCATGCTCACCTTATTCAGCTCCATCTTGACAGTGTGCTGAGTCCATCATCACATCTCCGTCCATGCTCACCTTATTCAACATCACCTACACAGTGTGCTGAGTCCACCATCACATCCCCATTCATGCTCACCTTATTCAACATCACCTAGACAGTGTGCTGAGTCCACCATCACATCCCTATCCATGCTCACCTTATTCAACATCACCTAGACAGTGTCCTGAGTCCACCATCACATCCCCGTCCATGCTCACCTTATTCAACATCACCTACACAGTGTGCTGAGTGCATCACATCCCCACCCATGCTCACCTTATTCAGCATCACCTAGACGATGTGTTGTTCTAGGAGTGTCACTAGACACTCCCCTCTTCATGTACACATTATTCAGCAGCAGAAAACAGCAATTGGATTAGATAGGACAATCACTCTGGTTAGGCCCTGCTGTCTCCTCATTACCATTATGAACCCTTGCTCTTTGTGAGTAGCGGGTAATCCAGTTCCACAGCCTAAATTGTCACTTTTTTTTTTTTTTTTTTTTTTTTTTTTGAGAAGTACACAGCAGAATGGGATTAGGGGCAGCTCGTTTGGGTAGAAACAGAACTCTCTTTGAGACACTTGGGCAGCCTCAGTCTCAAATTTAGGGTCTTTAGAAGGATGGAGGCCTGACTGAATGTTCCTTGTGGGGCTGAAATGCTTGGCCTTGGAAATCCAGCCAGCTCTGTCACCTGGACAAGGCTGCCTCAAATGTAAGATCCACCCTAAAGACCTATATTGCCACAGTTGGCCTTCCCAGGGGTTCCCCTCCAACTGCTCCCTGAGCTAGCATAGCTATTATTTGCTGTCCCTTCCCCTCTTAATAGTGTCTGTTTTGGTTGCTCCAGGGACATCTGAGGATGACTCTTGAGGGAAGCCCTCTACTGACAGCTTACAGGAAAGGCCCCTGGAGCGCCTGTCCCCTCAGGATGCCCCAAGGAACATATCTGAGCCTCCACCCAGTGGACTTTTCCCACCTCCAAGAGCTATCAAAGATCTCTTAGGGGTTGGAGGCATCTGGATCCCCACACCCTTGTCCACTGTTCAACAGCTACTGTGCCTCTCTCCGGTGTCACCACCGGCCAGTCTTCCATGACTCCTGAGGGAGGCCTGAGGACTCCCACAGAATGGGCTGCTGCTCCTCAGTGTGGTTCGCTCTAATGACCTCCAGGAGGCGCACTGAAGCTGTGGCCGGCTCTTTAGGATCATGGGACCATTTCAGCTAGATCCTGCCAGCCTGCCTTCCGTAATCTGAGGAGTTCCAGGTGTCTAGCTCAGGCAGGGGCTAAGCGAGCAGCCACCAGGATGTTATTTCTCAGGGTAGCCCTGGTTTGGAAGGGTGAGCATAGGCTACTGTTAAAGGGCAGGTGGGGAGTGGCACCCCAAGGCCATGGGGTCACCACTGGGGTCTAAAAGCCTGCCCCCCACCCCCAAGTTGGCAAGTTGGGAAGTTGGCCAGGATACAAGTATAGACTGCATGAGGGGTACTAATGTTTGTGGTGGTTGGTTAGGGCCAGATCCCACCAGCCTGAGTATGCCAAGCCCTGTGGTGGCCTGGTGCAGGACTGCCTTAACCAGGGTGGGAGCAGGCTTGAGGGCTTGGCAGGATCTTGTCAGCCTGACAGGGTTTAGAATCGCCCAGGAGCACCGTGAGCATGTCTGTTTTCAGAAGATTAACTGAAGTGAGCGGGCCTAGCATGAATGTGGGCGTGCCATCCCGTGGGCTGGGGACCCAGATGAACAAAAGCCCACTATCAGAATCTGTCCCTGTTTCCCGACTGCAGATACCGTGTGACAAGCTGTCTCATTGTTATACATTGCCATTGTCACATTGCCCACCACGAGCCAAAGTCAATCCACCCTTCCTTTGGTTGTTTTAAATCATATTCCATCATGGCAATGAGAAAAGTAGCTAATACAGTGACCTTATAAAAGGGACCTTAGAGAACCTCGTTACCTCTCCACCATATGAGGCTGCAGCAAGATGACCAGCCATGAACCAGCCCCTGGATCCCTGTGGCCTTGCATTTGGGCTTGCAGCCTCCAGAAGAGTTGGATGCATTTCTGTTGTTTATAAGCCGACTGGTATGTGAAGCCACCCTGGTGGGAGCAGCAGGTTTCTGGGAAGAGCTGGGGCGTCTCAGCAGGGCCTGTTTGCCTTCCATGGTGTCCAGGGCCACACGGTGCCTGCTGAACAGACTAGATCGTTGGTGGCAGCTGCCACCAAAGGATGAGGGGTAGTTCTGGCCCATCCAGAAGGGCGGGTTGGGTGTGTCTGTGTGAGAATGTCTCCTCCTGGGAGACTTTGACCACTCTAGCTCCTTCCCAGTACTTCCTGCTCCAGAGTAGTGTAGGAACGCCTCCTGGAGCTGTGTACTGGCTGTCCGCCTCCTGTTTTCACCCCTCCTTCCTCCCAGGCTCAGTCAACCTTGAGGGTCCAGAGCCTCTAGGGTGAGTATGGAGTCCTGTCCTGAGGTAGGGGGTCTTGGAGGAGCAGTTCAGGATAGGAGGCTAAGAGGGTTGGGGTAAGCTGGTGAGAGCCTTGGGCATTATATAAGCCAGCCACAGATCCCATGCTCTGTCACTGTACTCTCGTGACCCCTCTCCCTCTCCCCTCCCTCCCTCTCTTCCTTTCCATTCATAAGCATGCCTTACTAACCTACATAGCTTCCCAGGTATGCCTCTCTTGGTTTTTCCTCTGATATTTTTTGTCCTCTGATATTTGCCAGATGTTCAGACAGGTTTGCCTCCCTATGAAGTTAATGGAAGAATCATTTTGTTCTTGGAAACCCACTGCAGCCTCCAGACCCACCACAAAGCTCTGGGTGGAGCTGTGCTGGCAGAAGGTGACTTTCTGCTCTGCTCGGGCAGGCCGACCGGCTTTGTTGGCTGAGAGCACTTTCTACCTGTCCCCCATGGTACTTAGACCACATCTGCAGAGCTTTGAGTCCTCTACCTGGTGCTAAACCCCCTGGCCATTGCTCTTTTGTCCTCTGAGAGACAGCACCCGCACACCTGTTGTCTCAGGTCTGGCCTGGACCCACATGGCCTGTTTCCCTGCATCTCGGGAGATACAGGTGTGAGGCTCAGTCAAGGATGTGTGTGGTCCCCCCACCCAGACCAGAGCTTAGGCTAGTCTTAACTTTCAGCTCCTGGGATCCTTGCTCCTCTGCAACTGGCTAGCAGTTCACCTACCAGGAAGGTGTGCATAGCTTCGGGCTTCGGGGGCTGTTGGGCCAGGGACCAGCGTTGTGCTCTGTGGGTGCCCAGGGTCTGGGTAGGTGTCGTGTCAGGACACTGGCATTTGTACCTATAACTGCATCCTAATTGAGCTGGGCTTGTCCCTCATCCTTCAGCCCCAGCAGGGATGCTGAGCAGGAGGGCTACTCACTTTCCACCACATCTTCCTCTCCCAACCTCACTTCATCCTGAGATACCGGAGTGTATATGTTGGGTGGCAGGCACACTGTCTTAGATGTCCCAGTGTCTTAGATGTGGCCAAGACGTCCAGCACCCCCACCCATGATCTTTTAGGGATGACCATCTACACACGGATAGCCTTGGCATCTAGACAGTGAGATGGCAGATGAACATAGAGTGCTGTGACAGTGGATCAGTTGGGGGCAGAGCAGAAGCTAGGCACCCTCAGGGATGGCCTGCAGCATGGGGACAGCACCTAGACTGGACTGGAAGGGCAGGCAAAGGCATTATGGGACTCCAGGACTTGAATCTTAACTATGTGGGCAATAGGGAGTGCCCACAGGACTGTGGGAGTCCTCGCTGGCTGAAATCTTGCAGACCTCCATCTAGAAGACTTTGTATCCATGTGGGTGTTTGAGTGGGAGGCCGTAGAGTCAAAAGAGGCCATGATCCAGTGCAGCCAGGAGCCCAGGGACATGTGTTGTCTGGTAGTCCCCTAGGTTAGTCTAAGGAGAAGAGGATCTTCCTCTCTTAGCGATCTAGGGTTGTCTGAATTTCTCTCGGCAATATCTTATAACTCTGAGAATACAGGCTTCACATTTATCTCTTAATATTTCACAAATGGTATTGTAGTTTTAGCTCCTAATTGCTTATTACTGTATAGAGATAAGTTGTTTTAGTCTATTAATAGATTGCCCTATAATTTTCTAATCCACCTATTAGTTTTAAATTTCTGCTTTTCTTCCCCATGGCAACGGCTTCTATGTGCGCATTTCAACCCTAGATGACAATACCGTTATTCCTTCTCAACCCAAGGTGACAATATCGTTATTCCTTTTCAGTGTCCCCCCCACCACCTTGTGCTCTGTGCCCATTCTGCTGTCCAGTGCCATTCTATAGCAATGGCAGGGGCCACTCTGTGTCTGAGTACAGAGGAAAATTTTTAGCCCCTCGCTATCTCGTGAGGTCTCCTGTCAGTCATCTGCGGACTTCCTTTATCACACACGGGCCCATTCTTTGAGTCCTAGATTGCTAAGGGCTTTATCTTTCAGGAGTAGGAGGTTTTGTCAAAACTTTCTGCATTTATCGAGAGGATTATATAAATTTCACTTTTTCCCTGTTCATATTTTTCCAGTGACGAATTCCACTGACAGATCTGCCAAGGTTAAAGCTAGCCTCACAGTTCTAGGGTACTGGTTGATGACGTGAGATCTGTCGGTTTACATATTGTTGTGCTTCATTCGCTGGGGTGTGAGGTTCCACGTTCATGTGTGACACTGGTCTGCCTTAGAGGATGTTCTGTGGACTGTCCCTCACAGTGCTCTGAATGTAACCAACATTCAGTTCCCTTTATCCTTAAATGCAGGAAGGACCTCACCAAGCACACTATCAAGCTGGGGTGTTTTCTTTGTAGAAAGGTCTTAAATTATGAACTCAAGAACTTTAATGGATATAAACTATTCTGTTTTCAACCAGGAGCACAATGCTGTCCCCAGTTCTGTACTGTGTCCTGAATGTGACAAAAACCTTTAAGAATAAGAGTTTCATGGTTACTGTGCATAAAGAGAGCTAAGCACCCAGGCTGTCCACACATTCACTATGACCATGAGATACTAACTTTGACAAAGTGGTGACTTTTAGTAAATTCATCCATTTTATCAAAGTTGCCAGATGTGTTTGGTTAAAGTTATTACTACTATTTTCAGCCTACTAATGTTGGAAGTCCCCAACTCTTTTCTTTCATTTCTCATATTAGGGATTTGTACCTATTTTGTTTTGACAAATCTAGCCAGAAGATTGCCAGTTTTGTTGACCTTTGCAGATAACCAGCATTTTGTTTTGTTTTAAGACGAAGTCTCACTAAGTTGTGTAGGCTGCCGTTGAAATTGCTGTAGGTCAGACAGGCCTCGAACTCAGGACCTTCCTCCTTAGTCTCCAGAAGAACTGGGGTTGCAGACCTGAACTACCAGGCCAAGCTTATAACCAGCTTTTAAAAATTGATTTTCTAAGCCGGGTGATTGTGGCACACGCTTTTAATCTCAGCACTTGGGAGGCAGAAGCAAGTGAATTTCTGTGAGTTCAAGGCCATCTGGTTTACAGAACACATTCCAGGACAGCCAGAACTACACAGAGAAACTGCCTCAAAAATTTTTTTGTTTTTGTTCTAACACATTAAATTCCCCTTCCTTCCTTCCTTCCTTCCTTCCTTCCTTCCTTCCTTCCTTCCTTCCTTCCTTCCTCCCTCCCTCCCTCCCTCCCTCCCTCCCTCCCTCTCTCCCTTCCTTCCTTCCTTCCTTCCTTCCTTCCTTCCTCCCTCCCTTCCTTCCTTCCTTCCTTCCTGTTTCCTTTCTTCTACTTGTTTAAGTTTGTTTTTTCCCAGGCTCTTAACATTGGAATATCAGCTCAATGATTGTAGCTTTCTTCTTTCCTGAAATAAACAGGAAAGCTACAAATTTGCCTGTAAGCATGGCATTGACTTCTTTCATAAACACCAATAAGTTCTGTTTTCATGATCAGTTTAAATTATTTTTATTGTTTTTATTGAGCTATATATTCTTCTCCCCTCCCCTCCCTTCCACCCTCTCCCGTCATCCCCACGCTCTCAATTTACTCAGGAGATCTTGTCTTTTTCTTTTTCTCATGTAGCTTAGATCTATGTATGTCTCTCTTAGGGTCCTCTTTGTTATCTAGGTTCTCTGGGGTTGTGCATTGTAGGCTGGTTTTTCTTTGCTTTATGTCTAAGAGCCACTTATGCGTGAGTACATATTATATTTGTCTCTTTGGGTCTAGATTACCTCACTCAATATGATGCTTTCTAGATCCATCAATTTGCCTGCAAATTTCAAGATGTCGTTATTTTTTACCATGTAAAAATTTCACAATGTAGTACTCCATTGTGTCAGAAAATTAGGAAACAACCTACCTCAAGACCCAGCAATACCACTTTGGGGTATCTACCCAAACGATGCTCAATCATACCAGAAGAACATGTGCTCAGCTTTGTTCATAGCAGCATTGTTTGTTATAGCCAGAACCTGGAAACAGCCGAAGAATGGATAAAGAAAACGTGGCACATTTGGTTCAAAGTATTTTTTAAAGATTCATTTATTATGTGTATAATGTTCTGCCTGCATATATTCCTGCACGCCAGAAGAGGGCACCCGAACTCAATATAGAAGGTTGTGAGCCACCATGTGGTTCCTGGGAATTGAACTCAAGACCTGGAAGAGCAGCCAGTGCTCTTAACTCTGAGTCATCTCTCCTGCCCTCAAAGTATTTACAAATGCCCTTTCAGCTATTGCTGATCTTTGGTTTGTTTCTAAATGTGTTGTTTTGGAAGCATTTCAAGTTAAATTTTTTTTTAAATATATGTTGTGGGTTTTTTGAGACAGGGTCACATTATGCAGCCAAGGCTAGTCTTGGACTTATAGCCACCCCCCTGCCTCAGCCTCACATGTACTGGGATAGCAAACGTGTGTCATCACCCCCAGGCTTTGGAGCCTTCTTTAGGTGACATAGCTCTTTGTTACTGATTTGTTGTTAAGTTTAATTATATTTAAGGAACATAGTATAACTTAAAGACTTTAAAAAACAAACGGTGTGTGTGTGTGTGTGTGTACATGCATGCATGTGCATAGTGTGTGTATATATGCATGGGTTTAGGTCCCCATGAAGGCCAGAACATCGAATCCCCTGGAGCTGGAGGCACAGGCAGTGATGAGCCACACAACATGGGAGCTGAATTAATTCAGGTCTTCTGAAAGAACAGTATGTGCTCTTAACCTCTGAACCATCTCTCCAGCTCCACTTAAGGCTTTTTTGATGTTTATGGTTTAGGTTTTTGAGACAAGCACTCGTAGGTTGCCTAGACTGGCCTTGAACTTGTGATCCTTTTGGCTTAGCTTCTTGAGTGCTGGGAATTACAGGCATATGCCACATACCTGACTGTTAATTTGACAGAGATGCCTTACAGCTGACATGTGGCCTACTTTGGAGAATGTTCTATGTACATTTAAAGGTAATCATTGTCCTGCTTGTTGTGCCGTTGCTAGGTGTGGTGTCCTGTAAATTCCATTTAGGACAGATCAGCTGGTTCCCCAGTGTAGCGTGTCCTGACTTTTGGTTGCTTGTTCTGAGTTGCTGTGAAAGACATTAAGTCTCAGTGCTCAAATCATGAAACTTCTCCATTATTCTCTATTCTTTTTCTTTTACTCTTAACTTTTTTTTTGTATTTAAAGTGCATATCACACAGCCAGCATATGATTGCTTCCTGGTTTTTAAACCCACTTCTAATAATTGTTGCTTTTCTTGTTTTTATTTTTAGGGGTGTTTGTATGTGTGATCATATACCACATGCACACACATAGAGGTCAGAGGGTACCTCTCAGGGAGAGGTTCCCCCTTTCCTTTGCTCAGGCAGCTCTCTCTGTTTCCACACTGCATACTCCAGGGTAGCTGGCACACAAGTTTTCAGGTCTTTCTCCACTTTCCATCTCCCATAGAAGTTCTAGGGTTACAGATGTGTGCCGCTGTATTCGGCTTTTTCCGAGGTCATCCAGCTTTTGTGGCAAGTGCTCTTACCTGCCGAGCATTCTCAGCTTCTCTTCACTTTTTGACTGGATTGTTTCTACCAGGCTACATTTAAGCAACTGTTAATTTCATTTGGTTTGAAGTGACCATCTTTGTTTTCTGTTTCTCTTGGCTGCCCCCATGCCCTTTCCTGCCTGTGCTCTCCCAATTTTGGATAGTTGGCATCTTGTTTTCTGTTCCAGTTATCTCCTCAATTATGTTTTATTTTCAGTGATTATTATAAGATTTATCACATGCATACTTGATTAATTGGAAGTGTGGAAGAGGAAAGGAAGGAAGATTGAAAACTCAGACTCACAAATGTGGCATAGGCAGTAGAGAGGTCACTCTTTGGGTTGAGAAATTCTAGGGAATTGGTGTTTGGAAGATGATAAGGCCCTCTGGGTACAAATTGATGCTAAAGCACTTTGGCGGCATCTGAGAGAAAACATCTGTTAGCAGAGCCCTGCATGGCCCCGCGCTTACACCAGAGTCGGGGCTGACAGTGGGGGTTCTGAGCACAGGTAACGGTGAGATCAGTGGGAGTGGGAAGATCTGCCTGTGGAACGTACGTGCTATGACAAGTCCGGGATTGAGATAGCTCACGGAAGACAGAGTGTGAGTGGAACGGTTGGAGTAGGAGGAGGCAAGGTCGCATGTGTGCTGCGGCCGCCACAAGAGGAAGTGGCTTTGTGGTGGTGTGGGCAGGAGAGGGTTTCAGGCCCTCCAAGATCATTTTAAGTTCTGTCCCTAATTTTTCTGGTGGGTAAATGGGAGTTCATTTATATTATCCAGAATTTCACTAAAATAAAAAAAAA